>NC_133461.1:97568559-97901559 GCF_048565385.1 Saimiri boliviensis
TTTCTTTTCTTTCTTTTTTTTTTTTTTTTTTTTTTTTTTTGAGATGGAGTGCAGTGACGTGATCTTAGCTCACTGCAACTTCTGCCTCCTGGGTTCAAGTGATTGTCCTGCCTCAGCCTCCCAACTACCTGGGATTAAAGGCACACGCCAGCATGCCCAGCTAATATCTGTATTTTTAGTACAGACAGGGTTTCGCCATGTTGGCCAGGCTGGTTTCAAACTCCTAACTTCAGGTGATCTGCCTGCCTGGGCCTCCCAAAGTGCTGGGATTACAGACGTGAGCCACTGTGCCCAGCAAAGTTTCTGAGTTTTTGAGGGCTATCTACGTGAACGCTTGAACAGGAAGTCTGATGTGGGAGAGGGATCTCAAATCAAAGGTGAGTCTTCTAAGCAGCTGCTGCTGAGCAGGCAGCTCAGAGCTCCTCCTCTCAGGCTTCTGCTTGTACAGATCAGCTCAAAGAGCTAAGGAGCTAAATGCTTTCATTTGGTTTAGTAAGTAATAATTATTTCCCAGGTTGTCAGCCTGATGCCTCTAGACATAATCTTCATGTCCTTATCAGGGAAGTTGGGGGTAAATTTCAGCAATTAAAGCAGCTTATGAGTGTACTCAGCTTTTTATGACTTACTAGGTGCTGGCTCTTTTCATTTTGGTTCAAGACAAATGCCTCCTTATAAATCACCCCTCGAACTCTAAAGAATGCTAACTGTGAAGGATTGCTGTAATTAAGCTGATACTGGGGCTGGAACAGTGAGCAAGCAAGGTACTGATTTCTGCCTTGGCCAGTACATCAAAGGAAGCACTGATAAGTGCCTTTCGTTTCTTAAGGTCAGGGTTAGACCCTAACCTTTGCATAGAGGTTAAACAGCAAGAAATTTAATAATCTTTTATGATTGAAGTTGGTCTCTAGGGCTCCGCCTTGTCTCCGTATAGAATAATGTTTCCTACAGTGTCCTGCAAATAGTTTAATACTGTTCAGTTATTAGAGGTTGTGTGTCTGTGTGTGTGTGTGTGTGTGTGTGTGTGTGTGTGTGTGTGTTTTAAAGCCTATCTCCAGCAAGGTCCATATGTTAGGCTACTGAGTTAGGATGTTCAACCAGTCTTTCCTTTCTGTTGTTGTTGTAATTGTTTTCCTTAAAAGTTTGATCTGTCTTCTAAGACCTAGGTATGAAGCCTTTCCCATTTCTCAGTGCTCCATCCCTAAGCTAGAATTCTTTATGTTCCTCTCCCAAGGCCCTTCGTTGATAATCTGTTCAGTGATATCACATCCTGCCTTATATTTGTTATTTGTATCCTTATTCATCTCACTGTACTTGAACACTGGTTATGGATGGCTATGCAACAAATTACCCTGCAGCTTGGTGGAATAAAATGAGCAAGTTTGATGTTCACAGTCAGGAATCTGTTGATGTTAAATCTAGAGTAAAACTGGCTCATCCAAATATAAATGTTCTCTGAATCAAAAGGGTTCTTTCTATTTTTTTTTGAGACAGGGTCTTGCTCTGCCTCACCCTCCAGAGTAGCAGGGGCTGCAGGTATTTGCCACCATGCCTGGCTAATTGTTAATTTTTTTTTTTGTTTGTTTGTTTGTTTGTTTGTTTGAGACGGAGTTTCGCTCTTGTTACCCAGGCTGGAGTGCAATGGTGCAATCTCGGCTCACCGCAACCTCCGCCTCCTGGGCTCAGGCAATTCTCCTGCCTCAGCCTCCTGAGTAGCTGGGATTACAGGCATGCCCCCCATGCCCAGCTAACTTTTTTTGTATTTTTAGTAGAGACGGGGTTTCACCATGTTGACCAGGATGGTCTCGATCTCTTGACCTTGTGATTCACCCGCCTCGACCTCCCAAAGTGCTGGGATTACAGGTTTGAGCCTCCGCGCCCGGCCCATTGTTAAAAATTTTTAGTAGAAATGAGGTCTTGCGATTTTGCCCAGGCTGGTCTTGAACTCCTGGGCTAACGTGATCCTCCCACCTCAGCCTCCCAAAGCGCTGGGATTTACAGGCATGAGCCGCTATGCCTGACCAAAGGTTTCATTTGATTCAGGTCCTCATTATCGGCTTAATCCTATGCCAGCTTTTGCCATTTCCCCAGTTCTGTACCTAGTGAAAGGAATCTTTGTATTTAAACTCTTTTGCAAAGTGAAGACTCCATCTCTACAAAAAATTGAAAAAAGTCAGGTTTGGTGGCATGCACCCATAGTCCCAGTTCTTCAGGAGGCTGAAGTGGAAGGATCCCCGAAGCCCAGGAGTCCACTGCTCCAGTGAGCTATGATCATGCCAGCCCAGTTGACAGAATCTGCCTCTAAAACAAATAAGATATTTTGATATGCCTCTCCCAGAGCTTATCCTGACTCCTCTGTAGCCCCAACAAATTTGCTTTTGGGTTCTAAGATTCTGACTACCTCTGGACTCTCCAGTTTTATTAATCTTCCCCTAGGAATGACAGTGACCACTGGAAGTTCCAACACTTCCAAATAGTTGCCTTCTTATACATTTTCAGCCCTATTTTGCATCGGGGCTTGCTAGTCCAAAGCCCATTTTCTTCATTCTAAATCTCTTACTTGTCCTCTGCACTTAACGTTCAATAATAAGATATTTCTAGCCGGGCGCGGTGGCTCAAGCCTGTAATCCCAGCACTTTGGGAGGCCGAGGCGGGTGGATCACGAAGTCGAGAGATCGAGACCATCCTGGTCAACATGGTGAAACCCCGTCTCTACTAAAAATACAAAAAACTAGCTGGGCATGGTGGCGCTTGCCTGTAATCCCAGCTACTCAGGAGGCTGAGGCAGGAGAATTGCCTGAACCCAGGAGGTGGAGGTTGCGGTGAGCCAAGATCGTGCCATTGCACTCCAGCCTGGGTAACAAGAGCAAAAAACTCCGTCTCAAAAAAAAAAAAAAAGATATTTCTAAATATTCCTATCCTTTTCCTTGAACAGTTATTTTTCTCTTCTCCTTTTTCTGTAACCAGGCTTTTCCTTGATGAATACACCCTGTTTTTTTGAGACAGGGTCACTCTGTTGCCTAGGCTGGAGTGCAGAGTTGCAGTCTTGGGTCACTGCAGCCTCAACCTCCTGGGCTTGAGGGATCCTCCCACCTTAGCCTCCCAAGTAGCTGGGACTGCAGGCGTGTACCACCACACCCAGCTGATTTTTGTATTTTTTGTAGAGACAGAGTATTGCCATGTTGCTCAGGCTGGTCTCAAACTCAGGCTAATGTCCAATTCCTGGCCTCAAGCCATCCGCCCACCTCGGCCTCCCAGAGTGCTGGGATTACAGGTGTGAGCACCTGTGTTCAGCCGAATACCCTTTCCTGTCCTGTCCTGTCCTGTACAGGAATGAACCACCACACCCAGCTCAGTTTTGTATTTTTAGTAGAGAAAAGGTTTCACCATGTTTGCCAGGCTTGTCTCGAACTCCTGACCTTAAGTGATCCACCAGCCTTGGCCTCCCAAAGTGCTATGATTACAGATATTAGCCACTGTGCCTGGCCAAATACTGTTTTCTTAGAAGCATCTCAGGTTGTGATTACTCCCATATCTCCAGAGTCAGACATCTTCCTCAGGCCAGTCATTTTTTTATTGGTATTACATCGTGGAGTGTCTTTAACCAATTTTCCAATAAAATTGATTATCAATATCAGCGTCTTCATAAGACTTCTTTACAATGAGTTAATTGAAATTTCCCAACAATATTAGTGTTATTTCATCTCACAGTATGATAGTATATATAACCTAAAATGTAAGAGTCAAAAGATACTGTCATGTTCCTAGAGTCCTACTCAGTCATAAATAATTAGTCCAGTTTATCATTATAGTGCATGACTAAAGTGTCTCCCAGATATGTGCCGCTTAGGTTTGCAGGCTTCCATTCCACATTGTCAGGTTTCAAAAGCAGGAATTTTCTCAGCAACATGGCTTTACCCCTTTAGGTGTCCTGTTTAGTTGAGCTAGCAGACGATATCACAACTTGCTCTAAGCCTCTCCCAAGGCACCAGTAGAATATTGGAGTTTGGGCTCAGCTCAGTGGCTCGCGCCTGTAATCCCAGCGCTTTGGGAGGCCGAGGTGGGTAGATGGCTTCATGTCAGGAGTACGAGACCAGCCTGACCAATATAGTGAAACCCCATCTCTACTAAAAATACAAAAACTAGCTGGGCGGGTGGCAGGCACCTGTAATCCCAGTGACTCAGGAGGCTGAGGCGGGAGAATCACTTGAACCCAGGAGGTGGAGGTTGTAGTGCCATATCGCACCACTGTACTCTAGTCTGGGCAACAACAACAACAAAAAGGAAATATTGGATTTTGCTCACTTCATAATCATTTGTTCTTTTCCCTAATCCTCAAATGTCATTCTTCCTTCTTTACATTTATATCCCTATCTATCCACTTTCGGAAGGTACATTACGTTTGGCCACTGTGCTGATCTAGACTTCTGGCAGCAATGCTAACCTAGCAAACGTCTCCCACTCAGTCCCCTCTCATTCGTATAGGGAAGTGTTACACAGGTGCAGAACTAATGGGCTTTCTCTACTACTAGCCAATATAACTGCATTCCCTGTGAGCTCCAGTTTTGCCAGATAGAATGAAGGTACATTCCATCCCCATCAGGCCATTAGGCACGCTAACGTGAAGGTTTAAAAGTGTAGTTAGCTGGGCGCGGTGGCTCAAGCCTGTAATCCCAGCACTTTGGGAGGCCGAGGCAGGTGGATCACGAGGTCAAGAGATCGAGACCATCCTGGTCAACATGGTGAAACTCCGTCTCTACTAAAAATACAAAAAATTAGCTGGGCATGGTGGCACGTGCCTGTAATCCCAGCTACTCAGGAGGCTGAGGCAGGAGAATTGCCTGAACCCAGGGGGCGGAGGTTGCAGTGAGCCGAGATCGCGTCATTGCACTCCAGCCTGGGTAGCAAGAGCGAAACTCCGTCTCAAAAAAAAAAAAAAATGTAGTTAGTTTCTTGCGTAGAGCTTATTATGGGTTTAATTGTGTTCCCAAGAAGATGAAGTCCTAATCCCCAGTACCTGTGAATGTAACCTTAATTGAAAATAAAGTCTTCACATATGATTGAATTAAAATGAGGTCGTTAGAATAGGCCCTGCTCCAATATGACTATGTTTTTTTGAAGAGAAGAAATTTGGACACAGAGACAGACATACATAGAGGGAAGATAATCTGAAGACACAAGAACACGATCTGTACATCTGTAACCTAAGGAACACCCGAGACTCCCAGAAGCTAGGAGAGAGACATGAACAGATTATTTTCCTTACAGCCCTCAGAAGGACTGTAAACCCCTTGGTTTTGAACATCTAATCTCCAGAAGCATGAGACATTAAGTTTCTGTAGCTTTAACCAGCTTGTTTCGTTTTTTTTGTTTGTTGTCTTTTGAGATGGAGTTTTGTTCTTGTTGCTCAGGCTGGAGTACAATGGCATGACCTCGGCTCACTGCAACCTCCACCTCCCAGGTTCAAGCAATTCTCCTGCCTCAGCCTCCTGAGTAGCTGGGATTACAGGCACCTGCCACCACGCCCGGCTAATTTTGTATTTTTAGTAAAGATGGGTCTCCATGTTGGTCAGGCTGGTCTTGAACTCCCGACCTTAGGTGATCCCCCTGCCTCGGCTTCCCAAAGTGCTGGGAGTACAGGCATGAGTCACCCTGCCTGGCAAGACAGCTTGTTTCTATGCAGCCCTAGCTGACTAATACAGAGATCATCGAAGCTTCTGGCATCTGCAGTGTAGCCCTGGTCCCTGGAGTACTACATTAGGTAGGAAAAAAAGACTCTGGAGGTTATGTGGGGGAAAAAGAAAAAAGTATAGTTGTACCACCTCCTGCCCCCAGAGAAGAATTGTAAAGTCACACCAGCATCCTGCCCACTCCTCTTCCCTTCCCTTGAATCGACAGAAAAATGGGAGAAATCTTCCTAGTGGAGTCATTTCCTAGGCCCTGGCCCTGTTGAGTGTGAGCACATACTCATGAAAGTGTGTAAGCCCACCCTTCGGGTTTTTCTTTCTTCCACTTAGGACGACAGATGTTTCAATCAACCATTCTAATTCTCTATCAAACCGTTACTATGAGGATGAAAGTGTGTTCTTTGGTTTAAAGAAATGTGACTCCATGGTCCAAATTGATTCGTTATCTTTTGATTTAGCATTTTTTTTTTTTTTTTTGAGACAGAGTTTCATTCTGTTGCCCAGGCTGGAGTGCAGTGAAGTGATCTCCACTCACTGCCTCAAGTGATCTGCACACCTCCCGAAGTGCTGGGATTATAGGTGTGAGTCACTGCATCCAACCTTGTTTTAGTCCTTTCATATTATTTTGGGCATTTGCATCTACCAGCAAGTATGCAAAACCCAGTCTATAATAAGTGTCTGCTCATGTCAGGCACTGTCACAGCTTCCTGGGGCTACCAGAGTAGGTCCAACTTGCCAGCCAAGTGCAGAGCCTTCCTGCTGGGGAATCTGCCCCATAGCCATCTGCACTCTCTTGTTCACAGACAGAACAGTTCTTGTCGAGGGTGCTTCACAGGGTTCAAGAGGAACATGTTAAATAGATTCAGCCGATCTCCACACTGCTGCAGCTCTCCAGAGTCTACTCATTTCATGGAGCCAGATGGACCCCCTCAAGCAAGCATGCTAGGGTATCTACTCCCAGGGTTTCACTTGCCTTCCCATCCTGGAAGGTTTTACTATTGGACATCAACATGTCCTGCTTGCTTGCTTTAAAAAAAAAATTGAGGTCGGCCGGGTGCGGTGGCTCAAGCCTGTAATCCCAGCACTTTGGGAGGCCGAGGCGGGTGGATCACGAGGTCGAGAGATCGAGACCATCCTGGTCAACATGGTGAAACCCCGTCTCTACTAAAAATACAAAAAATTAGCTGGGCATGGTGGCGCGTGCCTGTAATCCCAGCTAGTCAGGAAGCTGAGGCAGGAGAATTGCCTGAACCCAGGAGGTGAAGGTTGCGGTGAGCCAAGATCGCGCCATCGCACTCCAGCCTGGGTAACAAGAGCGAAACTCCATCTCAAAAAAAAAACAACAACAAAAATTTGAGGTGAAATAGGTGAGTTGCAGTGACTCATGCCTGTAATTCCAGCAATCTGGGAGCCGGAGGCAGGTGGATTGCTTGAGCCCTGGAGTTTGAGACCAGCCTGGGCAACATGGTGAAACCCCCGTCTGTACAAAAAAAATAGAAAAATCAGCTGGGCGTGGTGGTGCATGCCTGTAGTCCCAGGTACTTGGGGGGCTGAGCTAAGAAGATCTGTAGTTTAAAAACAGTTTCATCACCTGATGAAAACACCCCATGCCCATTAAATAATCATTCCTTATTCACACCTCCTAATTTCTGGTAACATCTGATTTGCTTTCCATCTCTGTTGATTTGCCTATTTTACCTATATTGTAATTTAAAAATGTGTGATCTTTTGTGTTTAGCTTACTTCGCTGAGCATGTTTTCAAGGTTCATCTATACTGTAGCATATATTAACACTTTTTTCCTTTTCATGTCTGTATAATATTCCGTTGTATTTATTCCACAATTTATCTGTTCACCTATTGATAAACATTTGGGCTGTTCCCACATTTTTACTATTGTGAATAATGCTGCTATAAACATTCCTGAACAAGTATTTGTTTAAGTTCCCATTTTCATTTCTTTTTGGATGTATACCTAGGAGTGCAATTGCTGGGTCATGTGGTAGTTCTATGTTTAACTTCTAGAGGAACCACCAAGCTGTTTTGCACAGTGGTCAGTCATCATTTTATATTCCTACCAGCAGTGTAGAGCTTTTCAGTTTCTCCAAACCATTGCCAACAATGGCTATTTTCTGTCTTTTTAACTTTCTTTCTTTCTCTTTTTTTTTTTTTTTTTTTTTAGATAGTCTTGCTCTGTCACCTGCAGTGGCACAATCTCTGTTCACTGTAACCTTTGCCTCCTGGGTTTAAGTGATTCTCCTGTCTCAGCATCCCAAGCAGCTGAGATTACATGTGCACACCACCATACGCACCTAATTTTTCTTTTTTTTTTTTTTTTTTTTTTTTTTTTTTAGTAGAGATAGGGTTTCACCATGTTGGCCAGGCTGGTCTCAAACTCCTGACCTCAGGTGATCTACCCACCTTAGCTTTCCAAAGTGCTGGGATTACAGGCATGAGGCATGAGACACCACACCTGGCCTTTTCTGTTTTGTTTTATTTTGTTTTTTTAATCATTACTGTTGTGAAATATCTCACTGTGGTTCTGACTTGCATTCCTTAATGACCAGTGATGTTGAACATCCTTCTTGTGCTTGTTGCTTGTTTGTGTTGTGTCATTCAGAGACTTTGCCCATTTAGAAACTGGATTGTGTCATTCAGAGACTTTGCCCATTTAAAAACTGGGTTGTCTTTTTGTTGTCGAGTTATAGGAGTTTTAAAAATATTCTGGAAACTATACACTTTATCTGATGTATGATTACAGATATCTCCCCCCATTCTGTATGTTTTCACCTGCTTAATAATGGTCTCTCATGCATAAAAATTTTAAATTTCGATAACATGCAGTTTTTCTCTTGTATCGTTTGTTCCTTATGCTTTTGATGTTCAGTCTACAAATTCATTGCCAAATCCAAGATCATGAAGGCTTGTCCCATATATTTTTTTCTAACAATTTTATACTTTTAAACTCATTTACATATAAGTCACTGATTTGAGTTATGCAAAGTAAGGTGGGATCCAGTTTTATTCTTTTGCATCTGGATATCTACCTGTCATAGCACCATTTGTGAGAGACAGTTCTTTTCCCCATTGAGAAGTCTTGGCACCCTATTCAAAAATCAATTGGTCATAGATGTTTGGGTTTATTTCTGGACTCTTAATTCTATTCCGTTGGTCTGTGTGTCTCATTTTATGCCAGTACCACACTGTTTTGATTATTGTTGCTTTATAATAAGTTTTGAAATTTGAGAGTGTGAGTCTTCCAACTTTATTTTTCTTTTTTTAGTATTGTTTTGGCCATTCAGTGCCCCCTTGGAATTGTATATGAATTTGAGAGAAGGCTTTTTTATTTCTGCATAAAAAGAAAAAAGCCCATTGAAACTTTCATAGGGATTGAAATAAAAAAAAGAAAGAAAGAGAAAGAAAAAAGAATAATAAAATAAAATAAAAAGAATAAAGGAGAGGAAGAGGAAGAGGGAGAGAGAACGGGGGTGTTGCTTTATTGCCCGGGCTAGAATGCAGTTTAAAAATGGGTATGCCTATAATTGTGCTTAATAATGGAGACATGAAAAAAATGAGGGAAGAAAATAACAAACAAGCAGCCAACGAATATTTCTTTTAAACTTGTAAGTAGGTATGATGTGCTGATAAGAGTGTATATTTTGTGTATTTAAAGTGGAGAGTTCTATAAATGTTAATTAAGTTTACTTGTTCCAGATCTGAGTTCAAGTCCTGGATATCATTGTTAATTTTCTGTCTCATTGATCTGTCTAATATTAATGTTCAAGTCTCCCACTATTATTGTGTGGGAGTCTAAGTCTCTTTATAAGTCTTATATATCTGGGTATTCGTGTATTGGGTGCGTATCTATTTAGGATCTTTAGCTCTTCTTGTTGCATTGATCCTTTTATCATTAAGTAATGTCCTTTGCTTCTTTCGATCTTTGTTGCTTTAAAGACTATTTTATCAGGCAAAAATTGCAACTCCTGCTTTTTGTTTATTTATTTTTGCTCTCCATTTGGTTGGTAAATCTTTCTCCATCCCTTTGTTTTGAGTCTTTGTGTATCCTTGCATGTGAGATGTGTTTGGATGCAGCATACCGATGGGTTTTGGCTTTTTATCCAATGTGCCTGTCTGTGTCTTTGGATTGGGGGATTTAGTCAATTTAAATTTAGAATTAATAATAATAGAGGTCGGGCACGGTGGCTCAAGCCTGTAATCCCAGCACTTTGGGAGGCCGAGGCGGGCGGATCACAAGATCAAGAGATCGAGACCATCCTGGTCCACATGGTGAAACCCCGTCTCTAGTAAAAATACAAAAAATTAGCTGGGCATGGTGGTGCGTGCCTGTAATCCCAGCTACTCAGGAGGCTGAGGCAGGAGAATTGCCTGAACCCAGGAGGCGGAGGTTGCGGTGAGCCGAGATCACGCTATTGCACTCCAGCCTGGGTAATAAGAGCGAAACTCCGTCTCAAAAAAAAAAAAAAAAAAAAAAAAGAATTAATAATAATATATGTGAGTTTAATACTGCCATTTAATGTTAGCTGGCTGTTTTGCCCATTAGTTGATGTAAATTCTTCATTATGTTGATGATCTTTACTTTTTGGTATTTTTTAGAAAGGCTGATACTGGTTGTTTCTTTCTATGTGTAGTGGTTCTTTCAGAAGCTTTTGTAAAGCAGTCCTGGTGGTGATGAAATCTCTGAGTGCTTGCTTGTTCACAAAAGATTTTATTTTTCCTTCGCTTATGAAGCTTAGTTTGGCTGGATATGAAATTCTGGGTTGAAAGTTCTTTTCTTTAAGGATGTTAAATATTGGCCTTCTGCTGAGAGATCTGCTGTGAGTCTGATAGGCTTCCCTTTGTGGATAACCTGACCTTTTTCTCTGGCTGCCCTTAGTATTTTCTCCTTCATTTCAACCCTGGAGAATCTGACAATTATGTGCCTTGAGGTTGGTCTTCTTGAGGAATATCTTTGTGGTGTTCTCTGTATTTCCTGGACTTGAATATTGTCCTGCCTTGCTAGGTTGGGAAAATTTTCCTGAATAATATCCTGAAGCATATTTTCCAGCTTGGATTCATTCTCTTCATCACATTCAGGTACATCTATCAGACATAGATTAGGTCTTTTCACATAGTCCCATATTTCTTGGAGACTTTGCTCGTTCCTTTTTATCCTTTTTTCTCTAGTCTTGTCTTGTTTTATTTCATTAAGTTGGTCTTCGACCTCTGATATCCTTTCTTCTGCTTGATCAATTTGGCTGTTAAAACTTGTGCATACTTCGCGAAGTTCTCGTGTTGTGTTTTTCAGCTCCATCAATTCACTTATATTCCTCTCTAAATTGTGTACTCTTGTTAACATTTCTTGAAACCTTTTTTCAGAGTTCTTAGTTTCTTTGCATTGGGTTAGAACAAGTTCTTTTAACTCACAGAAGTTTCTTATCGTCCACCTTTTGAAGCCTGCTTCTGTTAATGGAACACACTTGTTCTCCATCAAGCCTTGTTCCATTGCTGATGAGGAACTGTGATCCCCTGTAGAGGGAGAGGCATTCTGATTTTGGATATTCTCAGCCTTTTTAAGCTGGTTTCTTCCCTTCATTATAGATTTATCCATCTGTGGTCTTTATAATTACCGTCTTTGTAATTGGGTTTCTGAGTGGACGTCCAGCTTGTTGATTTGCAGCACCGGCATCTGAGCAACCCACTGCGCCGGCCAAAACAGCGGCGTTAAGGTTGATGGTGCTTTTCTGACTCGGCACCAAGAACTGCCGCTCTGAGGCACCGGCTAAACTGCCTCGCTGGCCACAAGACTCGCGCTGGCGACCCGTGGGGCTCCTCTGCTGGGAATCTCCTGGTGCGTGAGCAACAAGAATTCATCTGAAAGTGTGGCGTCCTCTCGTTCTCTTTGCTTTCACTGGGAGCTACAATCCCGAGCTGCTAGTGATCAGCCATCTTGGATCTCTCTCAGAGTATTATCATCTTAATAATACTGTCTTTCAGCATATGGACACAGGATGTCTTTCTATTTATTTAGATTTTTAATTTCTTTGAGCAGCATTTTATAGTTTCCATGTATAAGTCCTTCACTTCTTTGGTTAAGTTTATTCCTATATATTTTATTCTTTTGGATGCTATTGTAAATGGAATAATTTTAATTTCATTTTTGAATTGTTCATTGCTGGTGTATCGAAACACAACTGTTTTTGTTTGTTGATCATATACCTGTAACCTTGCTGAATGTGGTTATGAGCTCTAGTAGTTTTTTTTCTTCTTCTTCTTTGGGATTTTCTAGATACAGAATAATGTCATTTGTATATGGAGATGGAATCTTCTTTTCAATTCAAATTCTTTTTATTTCCTTTTCTTTCTTAATTTTCTTAGTTTAATTTTCTTTTCTTCCTTGTTATGGCTATGATTTCTATTATGGTATTGAATAGCAATGCTAAAATCGGGCGTCTTGGTATTTTTCCTGATAGTAGAGGCAAAGGTTTCAGTTTTTCACCATGGTGTATGATGTTAGCTGTAAGTTTTTAATAAATTTCCTTTATCATGTTAAGAAAGTTTCCTTCTGCTTCTAATTTGCTGAGTATTTTTTATGATGAAAGTATGTTGAATTTTACCAGATGATTTTTCTGCATGTAAACTTCTAACAGTCTTGTTCAGATTAATACCAAATTTATTTTTTATTTTTTATTTATTTTTTTATTTTTAAAGGCGGGGTTTCACCATGTTGGTCAGGCTGGTCTTGAACTCCCAACCTCAGGTGATCTGCCCGCATTGGCCTCCAAAGTGCTTGGATTACAGGCATTAGCCACTACGCCTGGCCTACCAAATTAATTTTAATAGTTGTGTCATGCCATTCTTGCATTACTATAAAGCGATATCTGAGACTGGTTAATTAATAAAGAAAAGATATTTAATTGGCCCATGGTTCTGCAGGCTTTACAGGAAGCATAATGCTGGCCTCCACTGAGCTGCTAGGGAGGCCTCAGGAAACTTACAGTCATGGTGGAAGGTGAGGCAAAAGCAGGCACGTTGTATGTTTAAAGCAGGAGGAAGTGAGAGAGGGTGAGAGAGAGAGAGAGAAGAGGAGGTGGTACATATTTTAAATGACAAAATCTTGTGTGAACTCAGAGCAAGAGCTCACTTATCACCAGGGAATGGCCTAAGCCATTTCTGAGGGATCTGCCCATATGAGCCAAATACCTCCCACCATGCTCCACCTCCAATACTGGGAATTATATCTCAGTATGAGATTTGGCAGGGACACACATTCAGACTATAGCAACAATATATAAAAACTTTGTTTCTGTATAGTTCTATTCTCTCCTACTTTCTTGGTGCTAATTCTGTGTTAGCATTCCCCAGAGAAACTGAACTGATAGGGTGTGAGCATGTATATGGATTATTTTAAAAAATTGACTCACACAGTTATGGAGCCTGGCAAGTTCATAATCTGCAGGATGAACCAATAGGTTGGAGACTCAGGGGATAGCTGATGTTGCAGGTCAGCTTTGAATTTATCCTGCGTGGTGTTCCTTGGGCTTTGGGGATGTGTCAGTTAATATTTTTCCTCAAATTTGGGGACTTTCTGTTAAATATTTCTTCAGATATTCTTTTTGTCCCTTACTCTTGTTCTTCTTTTGAGACAGCAAATATTTGTTTGATGGTGTGGTATGCTTGGTGGTGTCTCCCAGGTTTCAGCAGCTATCTTCATTTTCTTTCTTTTTTCTTTTTCTTTCTCATACTGGGAATAATCTGAACTGTGACTTCACTTCTAGTTTGCTGATTATTTCTCTCCTTGCTTAAATCTGCTGTTAAACACCTCCAGTGAATTTTTTGTTGCAATTACTATGCTTTCCCACTCCTGAATTTCTATTTGGTTCTTTCTTGTAATTTCTTGTCTTTATTGATAGTCTTTTTTTTTTTTTTTTTGGAGATGGAGTTTTGCTCTTGTTACCCAGGCTGGAGTGCAATGGCACGATCTTGGCTCACCGCAACCTCCGCCTCCTGGGTTCAGGCAATTCTCCTGCCTCAGCCTCCTGAGTAGCTGGGATTACAGGCACACGCCACCATGCCCATCTAATTTTTTGTATTTTTAGTAGAGACGGGGTTTCACCATGTTGACCAGGATGGTCTCGATCTCTTGACCTCGTGATCCACCTGCCTCGGCCTCCCAAAGTGCTGGGATTACAGGCTTGAGCCACCGCGCCCGGCTATTGATAGTCTTTATTTGGTGAGATAAATTCTCATACTTTCCTTAAGGTCTTAAGACATGGTTTCCTTTAGTTCTTTTAACAGTATTTAAAATAGTTGATATAAAGACTGTGTCTATAGGACCAATGACTGGGCTTCCTCCAGGATAGTTTCTGTTGACTTTTTTTCCCCATGCAGATGTGTCCCACTTTTCTGTTTCTTGGCAAGCATCATAATTCTTTGTTGAAAACCAGAAAATTTAAGCCAGGCACGGTGGCTCATGCTGGTAATCCCAGCACTTCGGGAGGCTGAAGCAGATGGATCACCTGAGGTCAGGAGTTCGAGACCAGCCTGGCCAACATGGTGAAACCCCGTCTCTACTAAAAATAAAAAAATTAGCCAGGTGTGGTGGTGGACACCTGTAATCCCAGCTACTCAGGACGCTGAGGCAGGAGAATAGCTTGAACCCAGGAGGCAGAGGCTGCAGTGAGCCAAGATCATAGCATTGCACTCCAGCCTGGGCAACAAGAGTGAAACTCCGCCTCAAAAAACAAAAACAAAAACAAAAAAACAAACAAAAAAACCCCGGAAATTTAAAATAACGTAATACAGCAGCTCTGCAGATCCGAACTACACTCTCAGAGATTGTTATTGTTACTGTTTGTTTAGTGATTTTCCTGGCCTTTATCTGTAATCTCTGTAATGTGAACTCTGTTCAGTCACTGAAGTCTCTCCCTTTAGTTTAGTGATCAGCTGATGATTGGACAGAGATGTCTTTATATACCGTGACTCTCTCTTTTCTTGAATAAATGCTATTTAGATTGTTACAAACATGTGGTTAGTTTCCCCAGTTATAAAGGGTTCATTTTGACCATTTTCCCAGTGTTCTTATTGACTTCTTATTGGCATAGATTTTTGGAGGTCTTTATTCTGCCATTCAAGAAGTATTTTCTGAGGAGTGATTTTGACAGTCCAGCAGTTTTCTAGGCAGACAGTGATTAGAATCTAGAACCTACTGAGAATGAATGATACTAGAGAGCCTCCATCATTTTGGTTTGGGGTCCTAAAGGGCTGTACCCTAGCAATAAAGGTGAACGAGAGGTATACAGGCCCTTACGGTAAACTACCACTTACCTTTGAAGTATTTTAAATCCTACAACTGGATATGATGATCCAGAGCACTAGTGTTCCCAGGCTTCTCAGAAAGCTAACACCCCAGGCACATAGAAGAAACAAACCTAAATCTTCTGGTAAGTAAAATGTTATTTCAGCCAGACATGGAATTACATGCAGTTCCATTACAGGCTCACGCCTGTAATCCCAACACTTTGGGAGACCAAGGTGGGCAGATCACTTGAGCCAGGAGTTCAAGACCAGCCTGGGCAACATATTGAAACCCTATCTCTACAAAAAATAGAAAAAGAACGAGGTGTGGTGGTATGCACCTGTGGTCCCAGCTACTTGGGAGTTTGAGGCAGGATGATTGCTTGAGCCTGGAAGATCAAGGCTGCAGTGAGTGGTGATTGCACCGTGCGCTCTAGCCTGGGCAACAGAGGGAGACCTTCTCTCAAAAAGAAAACAAAATCCAGGCCGCACATTATCTTTATTAGCATATTGTAAATTTCATGTTTGGCACTCTTTGTTTTTTTTTTTTGTTTTTTTTTGAGACAGAGTCGTGCTTTGTTGCCCAGCCTGGAGTGCAGTGGCACAATCTCGGCTCACTTTAACCTCCATCTCCTGGTTTAACTGATTCTCCTGCCTTAGCCTCCTGAGTAGCTGGGATTACAGGTGCTCCCCACCATGCCCGGCTAATTTTTGTATTTTTAGTAGAGATAGGGTTTCACCATATTGGCCAGACTGGTCTCGAATTCCTGACCTCATGATCCACCTGCCTCAGATTCCAGAGTGCTGGGATTACAGGCATGAGCCACAACATCTGGCCAGTACTCATTTTTTAAAAAGGAACACACATGCTGGGAGCGGTGGCTTACACCTGTAATCCCAGCACTTTGGGAAGGCAAGGCAGGTGGATCCCCTGAGATCAGGAGTTCAAGCCCAGCCTGACCAACATGGAGAAACCCAGTCTCTACAAAAACTACAAAATTAGCCCGGCGTGGTGGCTCATGCATGTAATCCCACCTACTCAGGAGGCTGAGTCAAGAGAATCGCTTGAACCCAGGAGGCGGAGGTTGCAGTGACCTGAGATTGCGCTGTTGCACTCGAACCTGGGCAACAACAACAAAACTCCATCTCAAAAAAAAAAAAAAAAGTTCAAACACAAACGTCTATAGAAACAGGAAGATTAGTGTTTGACTGAGGCTGGGGTCAAGGAGGGAACTGGAGTATGGATAGGGTGGTGATTAGTACTAAAAAGTATGAGGTTTCTTCTGGGCATGGTGGCTCACACCTGTAATCCCAGCACTTTGGGAGGCCGGGACAGGCCAGTCACTTGAGGTAAAAAGTTCCAAGACCAGCCTGACCAATATGGAGAAAGCTGATCTTTATTAAAAATACAAAATTAGCCAGGTGTAGTGATGCATGACTCCTGGCTACTCAGGAGGCTGAGGCAGGAGAATCGCTTGAACCTGGGGGGCAGAGGTTGCAGTGAGTGGAGATCACGCCGTTGTACTCCAGCCTTGGCAACAAGAGCGAAACTCTATCTCAAGAAGAGGCGGGGGTGGCCGGGCGCGGTGGCTCAAGCCTGTAATCCCAGCACTTTGGGAGGCCGAGGCGGGTGGATCACGAGGTCAAGAGATCGAGACCATCCTGGTCAACGTGGTGAAACCCCGTCTCTACTAAAAATACAAAAAATCAGCTGGGCATGGTGGCGCGTGCCTGTAATCCCAGCTGCTCAGGAGGCTGAGGCAGGAGAATTGCCTGAACCCAGGAGGCGGAGGTTGCGGTGAGCCGAGATCGTGCCATTGCACTCCAGCCTGGGTAACAAGAGCGAAACTCCATCTCAAAAAAAAAAAAAAAAAAAAAAGAAGAAGAGGCGGGGCGCGGTGGCTTAGGCCTGTAATCCCAGCACTTTGAGAGTCCCATGCACGTGAATCACAAGGTGAGAAGTTTGAGACCAACCAGACCAACATGGTGAAAACCTGTCTCTACTAAAAATACAAAAATTAGCTGGGTATGGTGGCAGGCACCTGTAATCCCAGCTACTCAGGAGGCTGAGGGAGGAGAATTGCTTGAACCCGGGAGGCGGAGGTTGCAGTGAGTGAGCCGAGATCATGCCCCTGCACTCTCTTCTGGGCAACAGAGCAAGACTCTGTCTCAGAAAAAAAAAAGTGGAGTCGGGAGGGGGTTCTTTGTGAGGTGATGAAAATATTATAAAATTGACTGTGGTGGTGGTTACACATGTATGTGAATATAATAAAAAACACTGAGTTATATACTTAATTCAGTGAATTATAGCATATGAATCATAGCTCAGATTCATAGAAACAGATGAGATGATTAGTGGTTTCCGGACAATGAGAAGGAAGGGCAAGAATGAGGAGGAACTACTAATGGGTACAAGGTTCTTTTTTTTTGAGACAGTTTTACTCATTGCCCAGGCTGCAGTGCAGTGGCATGATCTCAGCTCACTGAAACTTCCACCTCAAAGGTTCAAGTGATTCTCATGCCTCAGACTCCCAAATAATTGGGATTACAGGCACCCGCCACCATGCCCGGCTAATTTTTTTGTATTTTTAATACAGACAGGGTTTCATCATGTTAGCCAAGCTGGTCTCAAACACTTGACCTCAGGTGATCCACCTGCCTTGGCCTCCCAAAGTGCTGGGATTACAGGTGTGAACCACTGCGCCTCGTACTGGTTACACACCTGTAATCCCAGCACTTTGGGAGGCTTCTTTTTAAGGTGATGAAAATACAAAATTTGGGGCCAGGTGCAGTGGCTCACACTTGTAGTTAAACCCTGTCTCTACTAAAAATATAAAAATTAGTTGGGCATGATGGCAGGCACCTGTAGCCCCAGCTACTTGGGAAGCTGAGGCAGGAGAATTGCTTTAACCCAGGAGGTGGAGGTTGAGGGAGCTAACGTTGCGTCGCTGTACTCTGGCCTGGGTGACAGAGCCAGACTCCATCTCAAAAAAATCAAAAATAAAATACAAAATTTGATAATTTTGACAGGTACATGACTTTGGGAATACACTAAAAACTACTGAATTTATCCTTTAAAAATAATAAATTTTATCATATATGAATTATATCTCTTTTTTAAAAAAGGAATTAAGATACTTCCAAAGAAACAAAAGCCAGGAGAATTTGTCACTAGTAGACCTGTCCTACAGGAAATACTAAAAATACTGAAGGGAGTCCTTTACACTGAAATGAAGTGACACCTAGATGGTAACTTGGATTCCCATGAAGAAATAAATATCACTGAATAAATAACTACATAGATAAATATAAAAGGCAGCCACAGTGTATTTTTGCTAGTAATTTTTCTTCTCTCTGATGAAGAAACAAGTAAATAAAGCAATAATTGTAAATGTAGCTGGATGTGCATGCAGTGTGTAAAGATGTAATTTGTATAACAATAAAGACACAAAGGAGATGGAGGGAAATGGAGCCACATGAGAGCAAAGTGTTTATATATTACCAGAATAACTTTGTGTTAACCAAGCAAATGAGATTATTGTAAATTTTATTTTATTTATGTTTTTGAGACAGGGCCTTTTCCTGTTCCCCAGGGTGGAGTGCAGTGACCTGATCATGGTTCACTGCAGTGGTGACCTCCCTGCGCTCAGGTGATTCTCCCACCTCAGCCTCCTGAGTAGGTAGGACTACAGGCATGTACCACCATGCCTAATAACTTAAAAAAAAAAATTTTTTTTTTTTTTTTTTTGAGACAGAGTTTTGATCTTGTTTCCCAGGCTGGAGTGCCGTGGTGCGATCTCAGCTCACTGCAGCCTCCACCTCCTGGGTTCAAGCCATTCTCCTGCCTCAGCCTCCCAAGTGGCCTGGATATGAGTGCACACCACCACACCCAGCTAATTTGTTTTTTTCTATTTTCAGTAGAGACGGAGTTTCACCATGATGGCCAGGCTAGTCTCGAATTACTGGCCGCAAGTGATCCCCCTGCCTTGGCCTCCCAAAGTGTTGGGATTACAGGCATCAGCCACCATGCCTGGCCTCAGACAAAATAGACTTTTAGATAACACTTGTTAGTAGAGACAAGGAATGACATTTTGCAATAGCAAAAGGGTCCATCCATGAAAAGACATTACAATTATATGTGCACCTAACAGTAGAGACCCAAAAATACAGAAGATAAAAACTGACATAATTAAAGGGAGAAATAGGCAATTCAGCAATAATTTGAGTCTTCAAAACACTTTATTTTCAGTCTTAGATATAACAATTAGAAGATCAACAAGGAAATGGAAGGTTTGCACAACTCTGTGATCCAGTAGTACCTAATAGACATCTATAGGACACTCCACCCAGCAACCAAATACACATTCTTTTCATGTATATGGCACCCATCTCCATGATAGGCTATAAAACAAGGCTCAATACATTTTTTTTTTTTTTTTGGAGACGGAGTTTTGCTCCTGTTACCGAGGCTGGAGTGCAATGGTGCGATCTTGGCTCACCGCAACCTCCGCCTCCTGGTTCAGGCAATTCTCCTGCCTCAGCCTCCTGAGTAGTTGGGATTACAGGCACACGCCACCATGCCCAGCTAATGTTTTTTGTATTTTTAGTAGATACGGGATTTCACCATGTTGACCAGGATGGTCTCGATCTCTTGACCTCGTGATCCACCCACCTCAGCCTCCCAAAGTGCTGGGATTACAGGCTCAGTAAATTTTAAAATGACTTTAATCTTACAAAATATATTCTCAACCCACAACAGAATGAAATTTGAAATGAATAAAGGAAATTTGGGAAATTCATAAATACATGGAAATTAAACAAGACTCCAAAATAACTAGTGGCTCAAAGAAGAAATTAAAAGGGAAATTAGGAAATACTTGGGAGATGAATGAAAACAAAAACATAACATATCAAAATTTATGGATGTAGGTAAAGCAGTGCTTAGAGGGAAATTCATAGCTATAAACAACTGTATTTTAAAATAAGAAAGATCTCAAAACAAACTAGCTCTGACCTTAAGGAACTAGAAAAGAACAACAAACTAAACCCAAAACAAGGAGAAGGAAGGAGATAACACCCATTAGAGAGCTCGGCACAGTGGCTCATGCCAGTAGTTACAGGAACTCCGGAAGCCAAGGTGGGAGATCACTTGAGCCCAGGAGTTCAAGACCAGTTTGGGTAACATAGTAAGACCCTGTCTCTAAAATAATACTAGTAGAGATTAGAGCATAAATAAATGAAGACTAGAAAAACAATAGAATCAATGAAGCCAAAAGTTGGTTCTTTGAGGGAATAAAATTGACAACCTTTAGCTTAGGCCACTTAGGAAAAATAGAAGAATCTGATAACTAAGATCAGGAATGAAAGAGGTAACATTGCTACTGGCCTTACGGAAATAAAGGGATTATAAGAGAATGAACAGCTATATACCAACAAATTAGATACCCTAAATGAACAGATCTGTAGAAAGACACGAAATACTGAAATTTCAGAATTAGACCTTACATTTAAATAAGAAACCGGTTTTGTTTTGCTCCGTTTTTATAGACTTCCCCCAAAATAGGAGGAACACTTCCCTGCTTATACTGTGAGGGGTGGTCAGTATTACCCTGATACTAAAACCAAACAAAGCCATCATAAGAAAACTGCAGAAGGATCCAGACTGGAAAAGAAGTACAACTCTGCTTGTTTGTAGATGAAAGGAGCTTATATATAGAAAATTCTAAAGAGTACACACACGCCCCACCCCCCAATTAGAGCTAATAAATGAGGGCAGCAAGGTTCAGGTTACAAGATCAATATATAATAATCAGTTGTATTTCTGTACACTAGCAATGATCAATCCAAAAATGGAATAGAGAAAACAATTCATATGGCATAAAAAATAAGCTCTGTAGGAAAAAAATTAACAAGTTACTAGACATACTGGAAATGACAGCATTGTTAAAGAAAGATCTAAAGAAGATCTAAATAAAGGGAAAGACATCTCATGTTTATGGAATGGAAGACAATATTGTTAAGATGCAATATTGGGAAGGAGAAAATAAAACTATCTTTGTTTGCAGTTTGGGTGATTGCTAAAAAAATCCCAAGGAACCAACATCAACAACAAAACCTGCTAGAACTAGTAAGCAAGAATTGCAAGGTTGCAGGATGCAGTTATTACACAAAAGTCAGTTGCTTAAAAGTCAGTTTCTTTCCTATGTGCCAGCAATGAACAATTGAAATTTGAAATTAAAAACATTTATGGCTGGGTGTGGTGGTTCACACCTGTAATTCCAGCACTGTAGGAGGCTGAGGTGGACAGATCACCTGAGGGTCAGGAATTTGAAACCAGCCTGGCCTATGTGGTGAAACCTCATCTCTACTGAAAACGCAAAAAACAACTGGGCCTGGTGCTGTGTGCCTGTAATCCCAGCTACTAGGGAGGCTGAGACAAGAGAATCGCTTGAACCTGAGAGGAGGAGGTTGCAGTGAGCTGAGATCGTGTCATTGCATTCCAGCCTGGGCGACAGAGTGAGACTCCATTTCAAAAATAAATAAACAACATTTATAAGCAGAAAACAGTAGAGTACTTTGGTTTAGCTCTCCAAATATGAATATACAAATGCAACTAGATCCATTGCAAAAGTATTATTTTTTTTGCAGGAGTGGATAGCAGATGTTCAAATGTATATGGAAATGCAAAAACAGAATAGTCAAAACCGTCTTTAGAAGAACAAAGTAGAAAGACTCACAGTTTCTGATTTCGGAACTTGCCACAGAGATAAACGAGACGGTGTGGTAGTAGCATTGAGCTGAGCCTCAGATCAGTGAAGTAAAAATGAGAGTCCAAAAATAAACCCATGTGCCTAAAGCTGGTTAACTGATTTTCAACAAGTTTGCCATTCAGTGGGGGAAAAAATGTTTTCAAGAAATGGTACTGGAACTACTGGATATCCACATACGCAAGAATGGCACTGAAACTCTGCTTCACACAATATACAAAAGTTAACTTTATCAATATGATTTTTAAAATCTGCAAAAAACCTACAGCTAGCATCATACTTAATTGTGAAAAACTATGGGATGTTATAAAGATGCTCTTTATCACCACTCTTTATCAATTTCATGCTGGAAGTCCTAGTTAATCCAGTAAGAAAAGGAAATGAAAGCCTTGCAGATTGGGAAGGAGAAAAGAAAACTATCTGTATTTGCAGATAGCATGATTGTCTATGTAGAAAATTCCAATAAACCAACCAAAAAAACTCTGCTAGAACTTGTAAGTGGGAATTGCAAGGTCGCAGGATACACATTTACATAAAAGTCTATTGCTTTAAAAAAAACAAAGTCAGTTTCTTTCCTGTGTACCAGTAATGAACAATTTGAATTTGAAATTTGAGATAATAAACATTGTTATTAGCAGAAAAAAAAGGAATACTTTGGCTTCAGTCTACCAAATTACATACAAGATGTACACATGGAAAACTGTTGAAAAAAATCATAGAATATCTAAATAATGGAGACATACTGTGTATTCATTGATAGGAAGACCCAGTATTGTTAGCATATCAGTTCTTCCCTATTTTGATTGCTAGATTCAACACAGTCATACTCAGAATCCCAGCAAGTTACTTTGTAGTTATCAACAAACTGATTCTAAGGTTTGTATGGAGAGGTAAACAGGATAGCCAACACAGTACTGCAGAGGTCTGATACTGCGTGGTGTAAAGACTTACTGTAGAAAGTACGGTAATTAAGATTGCGTGGTATTGATGAAAGATGGCCAGATAGGTAAATGGAACAGGATAGAGCGCCCAGAAATAGACCCACACAGATATAGTCAAGTGATTTTTGATAAAGGAACAAAAACAAGTCAGTAGAAAAACAGTGGTCTTTTCAAAAAATGGTACTGGAACAAGTGGCCATCTAAATGCAAAAAACTATATAGACCATACAACTTTTGCAAAAAATTGAAACAAATCATAGAACTATGTTTAAAATGCAAAACTATAAAACTTCTAGAAGCTAACAGAAAATCTAGGTGGCTTTGGGCTTGGTGATTGTTTTTTAGATATGATACCAAAAGCCACAGCTCACGAAAGGAAAAAAGGATAAGGTGGACTTCATCGAAATTAAAAACTTCTGGAAAACACTGTTAAGAGAATGAAAAACAAGCCATGGATTAGGAGGAAATATTTGTAAAACACGTATCTGATAAAGGACTGTTACAAAGCATACACAGGACTCTTAAAACTCAACAGTAAGAAAATGAACAACCCAATTAGAACATGAGCAAAAGACCTGAACAGACATCTCACCAAAGAGTATAGATAAATAGATGGCAAATGAGCATGCAAGCAAATGGTCAATATGACATGCCCTTAGGGAACTGCAAATTAAAACAGTGAGATACCACTATACACCTATAAATGGCTAGAATTCAAAAACCGGTAATGCCAAATGCTGGTGAGGCTGTAGAGCCACAGGAATGCTCGTTCATTGCTGATGAGAATGCGCAATGGTCCAACCACTTTAGAAAACAGTTTGGCAGCTAATTACTAAACTAAATATGCACTTACATACACATACAGCAATCACACTCCTAGATATTTTCCCAAGGTAGTTGAAAACATGCCCACACAGAAACTTGCATGTGAATGTTTATAGCAACTTTATTCATTATTGCTAAAACTTGGAAACAGAAGCTATCCTTAGTGAGTGGATAAACTGTCATGCATCCAGACAATGGAATACTAATTCTATTAAAAGAAATAAGCCTTTAAGCCATGAAAAGACACGGAGGAATCTGAAATATATGTTGCTCAATGAAAGATGGTAATCTGAAAAGGCTATATATGATAATTGGCATTCTAGAAAAGGCACAAATGTGGAGATAGTAATAAGTGTGTCAAGGGTTTGGGAGGGGCAGAAAGGAATAGGTGGCACCAGGGATTTTTAGGGCAGTGAAACTGTTCTGTATGATACTGTAATGGTGAGTAGATTAACACATTTGTCAAAACCCATAGAACTGTACAAAAACAGTAAACTGGACTTTTTTCCAGTTCTGTGAAGAAGGTCATTGAATAGTTAATAATACTGTATCAACATTTGATCATCAGTTGTGACAAATGTACTGTAATGCAATATGATGATAAAAGGGGAAACAGTTTATGTGTTGAGGGGAGGAGGGCGTATGGGAACTCTGTACTGTGGCCTCAGGTTTTTTCTGTAAACTTAAAAATTCCTCTAAAAAATAGGCTTTTAAGCCTAGGTCCAATGGCTCATGCCTGTAATCCTAGCACTTTGGGGGGCCGAGGCAGGCCGATCACCCGAGGTCAGGAGTTTGAGACCAGACAGACCAACGTGGAGAAACCCCATCTCTACTAAAAACACAAAATTAGCCAGGTGTGGTGGTGCATGCCTGTAATCCCAGCTACTTGAGAGGAAGAAGAATCCCTTGAACCTGGGAGGCGGAGGTTGCAGTGAGCCAAGGTTGCACCATTGTACTCCAGCCTGGGTGACAAGGGTGAAACTGTCTCAAAAAAAAAAAAAAAAAGAAAAAGAAAAAAGGTATCTTGATTTAAAAACATGCAGATACACAATGAGGTACCACATCATATGCACAAGGATGTCTAAAATTTAAAAGAGGCCAGGCATGGTGGATCATACCTTTGTTTGCTTGAGCCCAGGGATTTGAGACTGCCTGAACTACATAGGGAGACACTTATGTCTACAAAAATAAATTTTCTGGGCCTGGTGCTGCACAGATGTGGTCCCAGGTACTCAGGATGCTGAGGTGGGAAGATGGCTTGAGCCCAGGAGCTCAAGGCTGCAGTGAGCCGTGATTGTGCCACTGTATCCAGCCTTGGCAACACAGCAAGACTCTTAAAAAAGCTTGAAAAAAAATTTTTTATTGCATTTTAGGTTTTGGGGTACATGTGAAGAACATGCAAGATTGTTGCATAGGTACACACATGGCAGTGTGCTTTGCTGCCTTCCTCCCCTTCACCTATATCTGCCATTTCTCCCCATCTATCTCTCCCCAACTCTCCACCCCTGTCTGTCCCTTCCCTATTTCCCCCCAACTGATCCCAGTGTGTGGTGCTCCCCTCCTTGTGTCCATGTGTTCTCATTGTTCAACACCTGCCTATGAGTGAGAACATGCGGTGTTTGATTTTCTGTTCTTGTGTCAGTTTGCTGAGAATGATGGTTTCCAGGTTCATCCACGTCCCTACAAAGGACACGAACTCATCGTTTTAGATGGCTGCATAATATTCCATGGTGTATATGTGCCACATTTTCCCTGTCCACTCTATCATCGATGGGCATTTGGGTTGGTTCCAGGTCTTTGCTATTGTAAACTGTGCTGCAGTGAACATTCGTGTGCATGTGTCCTTATAGTAGAATGATTTATAATCCTTTGGATATATACCCAGTAACGGGGTTGCTGGGTCAAATGGAATTTCTATTTTTGGGTAATAGAAATAGAAATTTGAGGAATGGCCACACTGTCTTCCACAATGGTTCAACTAGTTTACACTCCCACCAACAGTATAAAAGTGTTGCTATTTCTCCACATCCTCTCCAGCATCTGTTGTCTCCAGATTTTTTTTTTTTTAATATCAAATAATGTTTAAATTTTTTTTTTTAATTGCATTTTAGGTTTTGGGGTACATGTGATGAACATGCAAGATTGTTGCATAGGTACACACATAGCAGTGTGGTTTGCTGCCTTCCGGTCTCCAGATTTTTTTTTTTTTTTTTTTTTTTTTGAGACGGAGTTTCACCCTTGTTACCCAGGCTGGAGTGCAATGGCGCGATCTCGGCTCACCGCAACCTCCGCCTCCTGGGCTCAGGCAATTCTCCTTCCTCAGCCTCCTGAGTAGCTGGGATTACAGGCACGTGCCACCATGCCCAGCTAATTTTTTGCACTTTTAGTAGAGACGGGGTTTCACCATGTTGACCAGGATGGTCTCGATCTCTCGACCTCGTGATCCACCCGCCTCGGCCTCCCAAAGTGCTGGGATTACAAGCTTGAGCCACCGCGCCCGGCCACAGATTTTTTAATGACTGCCATTCTAACTGGTGTGAGATGGTATCTCTATGTAGTTTTGATTTGCATTTCTCTAATGACCAGTGATGATGAGCATTTTTTCATATGTTTGTTGGCCTGATGTATGTCTTCTTTTGTAGTGTCTGGTCATATCCTTCGCCCACTTTTGAGTGGGCTTGTTTGTTTTTTTCTTGTAAATCTGTTTTAGTTCTTTGTAAATTCTGGATATCAGCCCTCTGTCAGGAGGGTAGACTGCAAAAATTTTTTCCCATTCTGTTGGTTGCCGATTCACTCTACTGAGTGTTTCTTTTGCCGTGCAGAAGCTGTGGAGTTTGATTAGGTCCCATTTGTCTATTTTGGCTTTTGTTGCCAATGCTTTTGGTGTTTTAGTCATGAAGTCCCAGCCTATGCCTATGTCCTGAATGGTTTTGCCTAGATTTTCTTCTAGGGTTTTTATGGAGTTAGGTCTTATGTTTAAGTCTTTAATCTATCTGGAGTTAATTTTAGTGTGTCAGGAAGGGGTCCAGTTTCTGCTGTCTGCACATGGCTAGCCAGTTTTCCCAACACCATTTATTGAACAGGGAATCCTTTCCCCATTGCTTGTTTTTGTCAGGTTTGTCAAAGATCTGATGGTTGGAGGTATGTTATGTTGCCTCTGAGGTCTCTCTTCTGTTCCATTGGTCTATATCTCCGTTTTGGTACCAGTGTCATGTTGTTTTGATTATTATAGCCTTATAGTATAGTTTGAAGCCCGGTAGTGTGATGCCTCCTGCAATTTTTGCTTATAATTGACTTGGCTATGTGGGCTGTCTTTTGGTTCCATATGAAGTTTAAGGTGGTTTTTTCCAGTTCTGTGAAAAAGGTCATTGGTAGCTTGATGGGGTTAGCATTGAATCTGTAAATTAGTTTGGGCAGTATGACCATTTTCGCAATATTGATTCCTCCTAACCATGAACATGGAATGTTTCTCCATCTGTTTGTGTCCTCTCTTATTTCGTTGAGCAGTGGTTTGTGGTTCTCCTTGAAGAGGTCCTTCACGCTCCTTGTTAGTTATATTTCTAGGTATTTTATTCTCTTTGTAGCAGTTGTGAATGGCAGTTTGTTCTTGATTTGGCTCTCTTTAAGTCTGTTATTGGTGTATAGGAATGCTTGTGACTTTTGCACATTTGTCTTTGTATCCTGAGACTTTGCTGAAGTTGCTTATCAGTTTCAGGAGATTTTGGGCTGAGACGATGGGGTCTTCTAGATATACAATCGTGTTGTCTGCAAATAGGGACAATTTGACTTCCTCCTTTCCTATTTGAATACCCTTTATTTCTTTTTCTTGCCTGATTGCTCTGGCTAGAACTTCCAGTACTATGTTGAATAGGAGTGGTGAGAGAGGGTATCCTTGTCTAGTGCCAGATTTCAAAGGAAATGCTTTCAGTTTTTGTCCATTCAGTATGATATTGGCTATTGGTTTGTCATAAATAGTTTTTGTTATTTTGAGATACATTCTGTCAATACCTAGTTTATTGAGGTTTTTTAGCATAAAGGGCTGTTGAATTTTGTCAAAGGCCTTCTCTGCATCTATTGAGATAATCATGTGGTTTTTGTCTTTGGTTCTGTTTATGTGGTGAATTATGTTTATAGACTTGTGTATGTTGAACCAGCCTTTCATCCCTGGGATGAATCCTACTTGATCATGGTGGATAAGCTTTTTGATGTGCTGTTGCAGTTGGTTTGCCAGTATTTTATTGAAGATTTTTGCATCTCTGTTCATCATGGATATTGGCCTGAAGTTTTCTTTTCTTGCTGAGTCTCTGCCGGGTTTTGGTATCAGGATGATGTTGGTCTCATATAATGATTTGGGAAGGATTCCCTCTTTTTGGATTGTTTGGAATAGTTTCAGAAGGAGTGGTACCAACTCCTCTTTGTACGTCTGGTAGAATGCGGCTGTGAACCCGTCTGGACCTGGGCTTTTTTTGGGTGGTAGGCTCTTAATTGCTGCCTCAACGTTAGACCTTGTTATCGGTCTGTTCAGGGTTTCGACTTCTTCCTGGTTTAGGCTTGGGAGGATGCAAGTATCCAGGAATTTATCCATTTCTTCCAGGTTTACTAGTTTATGTGCATAGAGTTGTTTGTAATAATCTCTGATGATGGTTTGAATTTCTGTGCAATTTGTGGTGATATCCTCTTTATTGATTTTTTTTTTTTTTTGCATCTATTTGATTCTTCTCTCTTGTCTCTTTTATTAATCTGGCTAGTGGTCTATTTTGTTGATTTTCGAAAAACTAGCTCCTGGATTTATTGATTTTTTTGAAGGGTTTTTTTGTGTCTCTATCTCCTTCAGTTCTGCTCTGATCTCAGTTATTTCTTCCGCTAGGTTTTGAGTTTTTTTTAATCTTGCTCCTCTAGCTCTTTCAATTTTGACAATAGGGTGTCCATTTTAGATCTCTCCTTGCTTCTCATATGGGCATTTATTGCTGTATAGTTTCCTCTAGAGACTAGATTATGGTATGTTGTGACTTCGTTCTCGTTGGTTTCGAAGAACATCTTTTTTTCTGCCTTCATTTCATTGTTTATCCAGTCAACATTCAAGAGCCAGTTGTTCAGTTTCCATGAAGCTGTGTGGTTCTGAGTTAGTTTCTGAATTCTGAGTTTTAATTTGATTGCTCTGAGACTGTTTGTTATGATTTCTGTTCTTTTGCATTTGCTGAGGAGTGATTTACTTCCAATTATGTGGTCAATTTTAGAGTAGGTGCGATGTGGTGCTGAGAAGAATGTATATTCTGTGGATTTGGGGTGGAGAGTTCTGTAAATGTCTATTAGGTTTGCTTGGTCCAGTCTGAGTTCAAGTCCTGGATATCCTTGTTAATTTTCTGTCTCATTGATCTGTCTAATATTGACAATGGGGTGTGAAAGTCTCCCACTATTATTGTGTGGGAGTCTAAGTCTCTTTGTAAGTTATTAAGAGCTTGCCTTATGTATCTGGGTGCTCCTGTATTGGGTGCGTATATATTTAGGATCATTAGCTCTTCTTGTTGCATTGATCCTTTTACCATTATGTAATGTTTTTGTGTCTTTTGATCTTTATTGCTTTTTTTTTTTTTTTTTTTTTTTTTTTTTTTTTTTTTTTTTTTTTTGAGACAGAGTTTCGCTCTTGTTACCCAGGCTGGAGTGCAATGGCGCGATCTCGGCTCACCGCAACCTCCGCCTCCTGGGCTCAGGCAATTCTCCTGCCTCAGCCTCCTGAGTAGCTGGGATTACAGGCACGAGCCACCATGCCCAGCTAATTTTTTGTATTTTTAGTAGAGACGGGGTTTCACCATGTTGACCAGGATGGTCTCGATCTCTCGACCTCGTGATCCACCCGCCTCGGCCTCCCAAAGTGCTAGGATTACAGGCTTGAGCCACCACGCCCGGCCTTTTTTTTTTTTTTTGAGACAGAGTTTCGCTCTTGTTACCCAGGCTAGAGTGCAATGGTGTGATCTCGGCTCACCGCAACCTCTGCCTCCTGGGTTCAGGCAATTCTCCTGCCTCAGCCTCCTGAGTAGCTGGGATTACAGCTTTGCGCCACCATGCCCAGCTAATTTTTGTATTTTTAGTAAAGACGAGGTTTCACCATGCTGACCAGGGTGGTCTCGATTTCTTGACCTCGTGATCCACCCTCTCGGCCTCCCAAAGTGCTGGGATTATAGGCATGAGCCACCGCGCCCAGCGATCTTCGTTGCTTTAAAGTGTATTTTATCAGAGATGAGAATTGCAACTCCTGCTTTTTTTTTTTTTTTTTTTTTTTTTTTTTTCTCTCCATTTGCTTGGTAAATCTTCCTTCATCCCTTCATTTTGAGCCTTTGTGTATCCTTGCATGTGAGATGGGTTTCCTGGATACAGCACACCAACAGGTTTTGGCTTTTTATCCAATTTGCCAGTCTGTGTGTTTTGATTGGGGCATTTAGCCCATTTACATTTAGGGTTAATATTGTTATGTGTGAATTTGATCCTGCCATTTTGATGCTAGCTGGCTGTTTTGCCTGTTAGTTGATGCAGTTTCTTCATTATGTTGATGCTCTTTACCATTTGGTATGTTTTTGGAGTGGTGGTACCGGTTGTTCCATTCTGTGTTTAGTGCCTCTTTCAGGAGCTCTTGTAAAGCAGGCCTGGTGGTGATGAAATCTCTGAGTACTTGCTTGTTCGCAAAGGATTTTATTTTTCCTTCACTTATGAGGCTTAGTTTGGCTGGATATGAAATTCTGGGTTGAAAGTTCTTTTCTTTAAGGATGTTGAACATTGGGCCCCACTCTCTTCTGGCTTGCAGGGTTTCTGCTGAGAGATCTGCTGTGAGTCTGATGGGCTTCCCTTTGTGAGTAACCTGACCTTTTTCTCTGGCTGCCCTTAGCATTTTCTCCTTCATTTCAACCCTGGTGAATCTGACGATTATGTGCCTTGGGGTTGCTCTTCCTGAGGAATATCTTTGTGGTGTTCTCTGTATTTCCTGGACTTGAATATTGGCCTGCCTTGCTAGATTGGGGAAGTTTTCCTGGATAGTATCCTGAAGAGTATTTTTCAGCTTGGATTCATTCTCTCCGTCACATTCAGGTACACCTATCAAACATAGATTAGGTCTTTTCACATAGTCCCGTATTTCTTGGAGACTTTGTTCATTCCTTTTTACCGTTTTTTCTCTGATCTTGCCTTCTCGTTTTATTTCATTGAGTTGATCTTCAACCTCTGATATCCTTTCTTCTGCTTGGTCAATTTGGCTGTTGAAACTTGTGTATGCTTTGTGAAGTTCTTGTGTTGTGTTTTTCAGCTCCATCAATTCACTTATATTCCTTTTTAAGTTGTCTATTTCTCATTAGCATTTTGTCAAATCTTTTTTCAAGGTTCTTAGTTTCTTTGCATTGGGTTAGATAGAACATGTTCTTTTAGCTCATAGAAGTTTCTTATTAGCCACCTTCTGAAGCTTGATTCTGTCAATTCATCACACTCATTCTCCATCCAACCTTGTTCCCTTGCTGATGAGGAGTTGTGATCCCTTGTAGGAGGAGAGGCATTCTGGTTTTGGGTGTTTTCATCCTTTTTGCGCTGGTTTCTTACCTTCTTTGTGGATTTATCCACTTGTCATCTTTGAAGTTGTTGACTTTCAGATTAGGTCTCTGAGTGAATGTCCAGTTTGTTGATGATGATTATTTCGTTCTGTTTCTTAGTTTTCCTTCTACCAGTCTGGCCCCTCTGCTGTAGGACTGCTGAGGTCCACTCCAGGCCCTGCTTGCCTGGGGATCACCTGCAGTGTCTGCAGAACAGTAAGGGTTGCTGCCATTTTCTTCTTCTGCTGTCTTTGTCCCAGAAGGATACCCGCCAGATGTCAGTGTGAGCTCTCCTTTATGACGTGACTCTGGATATATGGGAGTCAGGGAGCTGCTTGAGGAGACAGTCTGTCCTTGTCCTTTGTAGGAGCTCAAGTGCTGAGCTGTGATCTCTGTTGTTCATTCAGAGCTGCTGGGCAGGTACATTTAAGTCTGCTGCGGCAGAACTCATAAAACCCCTTTTGTTTTTCCCAGGTGCTCTGTCCCGGGGGGTTAGGGCTTTATTTATGAGTTTCTGTTGTGCTGCTGTCTTTTTTCAGGGCTGTCCTGCCCAGTGAGGAAGTAGCCTAGTCACTCTCTGCCTGCAGAGGCTTTACTGAGCTGCTGTGGCCTCGGCCCAGCTGCCTTTTGAACTTCCCTGCAGTCCTGTTTATATGGGTGTAGTTAGAACTGCCTCGGCAATGGTGGCCCACCTCTGTAATGGTGGACTCTCTCTGTAGTGGTGGACTGCCTCAGCAATGGCGGACTGCCTCGGCAGTGGTGGACTACCTCCATAGTGGCAGGCTGCCTCAGTAATGGTGGACTACCTCCGTAGTGATAAGAGTGCCTCAGTAATGGCAGACGCCCCTCCCCCCACAGAGCTGGACCTTCTTGGGTTCAGCTGTGCCTGCTATGAAACTCTCAATCCAAAGCATTTCAGATTGCTGTCTTTTTGTGGGGTTGGGACCAGCCGAGCCTGATCACCTGGCTCCTTGCCTCAGGGCCTTTTTTTTGTTTTGTTTAACGGTCGACTATCTCCCAGGTGTTCCAATCGCCTGTTGAAAAGGTGCCAGGATCTGTGTGATTTCCCGTGTGTCGACCCACTGCACCACCTGAAACAGCGGCGCTGAGATTTGTGGCGCTTTTTTGCCCGGGAATCTCCTGGCCTGGCTCCCTGCTTCAGTCCCCTTTTTAATCAGATGAATGGGCGACTCTGCCTTCCTGGAGCTCCAATCTCCAGCTAAAATGGTGCCCAGACCTGTGTATTTTGTATGGGGAACCACCGCGTCGGGGCACTGGCAAAACAGCCATGCTGGCGAAAACAGCCACGTCGGCCAAAACAGCTGTGCTGGTGACCCGTAGGGCTCCTCTGCCTGGGAATTTCCTGGTCTGTGGGCAATAAAAATCCATCTGGAAATGCAGCGTCCACTCACCCTCTGCACTTTCACTGGGAGCTGCAATCCTAAACTGCTCCTAATCGGCCATCTTGGATCCCCAATCCTAAAATAAAATTTAAAAGACCAGTAATGTAAGTGTTGTCCAGGATGTGGAGAAATTGGAAACTTCATACATTGCTAATGAGATTGTAAAATGGTGCAGCTGTTTTGGAAAACAGTTGGTCAGTTCCTTAAAAAGGTAAACATGCCAGGCCTGGAGGTGCAAGCCTGTGGTCCCAGCTCCTCTTTTTTTTTTTTTTTTTTGAGACGGAGTTTCGCTCTTGTTACCCAGGCTGGAGTGCAATGGCGCGATCTCGGCTCACCGCAACCTCCGCCTCCTGGGTTCAAGCAATTCTCCTACCTCAGCCTCCTGAGCAGCTGGGATTACAGGCACGTGCCACCATGCCCAGCTAATTTTTTGTATTTTTAGTAGAGATGGGGTTTCACCATGTTGACCAGGATGGTCTCGATCTCTCGACCTTGTGATCCACCCACCTCGGCCTCCCAAAGTGCTGGGATTACAGGCTTGAGCCACCGCGCCTGGCGGTCCCAGCTACTCTTAAAGATAAGGTGGGAGGCTCCCTCGAACCCAGGAGTTTCAGGTTGTGGCGTGCGATGATGACACCTGTGAATAGCCACAGTACTCCAGCCAGAGCAACATAGACTGCTTGTGTAAAATAAAATAAAAATCAAAGTTAAACATAGATTTACCACGTGACCCAAGAGAATTGAAAACTCTTGGGTCATGTGGTAATTGAATTGAAAACAATGCTCTTGTGGGATTACAGGTACCCGCCACCAGGCCTGGCTAATTTCTAGCTATGTACCCAAGAGAATTGAAAAAAAATTATACACAAATGTTCATAGCAACATTGTTCATAATGGCCAGAAATTGAAATAATATAAGTGGGTCATGTGCAGTGGTTCACACCTATAATCCCAGCACTTTGGGAGGCTGAGGCAGGTGGATCACCAGGTCAGGAGTTTACGGCCACCCTGGCCAACATGTTGAAACCCCATCTCTACTAAAGATACAAAAACTTAGCTGGGCGTGGTGGTGCGTGCCTATAATTTCAGCTACTCAGGAGGCTGAGGCAGGAGAATTGCTTGAAACCTGGAGGCAGAGGTTGTAATGAGCCAAGGTCACACCGTTGCACTCCAGCCTGGGTGACAAGGCGAGACTCCGTCTCAAGACAAACAAAAAAAATTTAGCTGGGCATGGTAGTTTATGCCTGTAGTCTTAGCTATTCAGGAGGCTGAGATAGGAGGATTGCTTAAGCTCAGGAAGTTAAGGGTGCAGTGAGCCATCACCACACCATTTCACTCCAGCTGGGGCAACAGAGCAGGACCTTGTTTAAAAACAAAAGGAAACAGCACGTTAACATAAACAGAATTTTTCTTTTTTCTTTTTTGAGATGGAGTCTCGCCCTGTCACCCAGGCTATAGTGCAGTGGTATGATCTCAGCTCACTGCAGCCTGTGCCTCTCTGGTTCAAGCAATTCTCCTGCCTCAGCCTCCTGAGTAGCTGGGATTACAGGTGCCTGCCACCATGAGCAGCTAATTTTTCTATTTTTAGTAGAGACAGGGTTTCACCATGTTGACCAGGCTGGACTTGAACTCCTGACCCACCCACCTCAGCGTCTCAAAGTCCTGGGATTACAGGTGTGAGCCACTGTGCCTGGCCGTCTCATTCTTTATGACTTTTCGTAACACACTTCTCCCTCCAAGGGTCAAATCTCTTATACGCCTCTGTTGCCATAGCATTTTATTTATATCTTTATTATGTTATTTATAGTATGTTGAGGGTATTTACTTTATACATCTGCCTCCCTGCCTCCCCTTTCTAATTTGAGTTCCATGAGGATCTGGATAGTATTAAAATAATGTTTTAGCTGGGTGCAGTGGCCCACACCTGTAGTCCCAGCACTTTGGGAAGTCAAGGCAGTAAGGCAGATCACTGAGGTCAGGAGTTTGAGACCAGCCTGGGCAACATAATGAAACCTCATTGCTACTAAAATACAGAAATGAGCGGGGCATGATGGTGGGTGTCTGTAGTCACAGCTATTCGGGGCACTGAGGCAAAAGAATCGCTTAAACTTGGGAGGCAGAGGTTGCAGTCAGCCGAGATTGTGCCATTGCACTCCAGCCTGGGTGACTGAGCGAGACTGTCTGAAAAAAAAATAATAATAATGTTTTAATTTTCTGATATAAGTGCAGTGGCTCATATCTAGTGGACATGAAGTATTTGTTCTGTGAATGAGTAGAGCCACATATAAAAACATCTCAGACACTCAGGGATATTTTTTGTCTACCTGACCCTTGCCCCTCTGCTCAGTGCTAAGGGATATCGAGATTACTAAGCACAGTCCTGCTTTCAAGAGCATTCATTACTTACTGTTTCATGTAGCTACTGAGCACTGATGTGGTTTTTATAACATACATTTAGGAGTTCCAACTTGGGTAACATATTGAGACCTCATCTGTACTATAAATTAAAAAATTACCCGGGCTTGGTGGCACATGCCTGTAGTCCCCACTCCTCTTATAGTTCCAGCTGCTCAGGAGGCTGAGGCAGGAGGATCACTTGAGCCCAGGAGGTTGAGTGACAGAGCAAAACCCTATCTCAAAAAAAGAAAAAAAAAAAGTTTATGTTTCAGCCTTGTGATTTGTCTTATATTCTGACTCCTCCCTCAACCATAGGTTTATAACTTTAAAAATGAAGAAAATAGACTAGATGACCTAGACAGCTTAACATGGTTGACTGTTTTTAGATATTTCAGCTCCTTGATTCCTGGAACTATGTCTTTCAGTTCTGTTGGAGGCCTATATAGTTCCAAGTGTGATGCCTTGAACTCTGTGGTTGGTTGGCAAATGTTAAAGAAGGAGGTGATGGTAGTAACTCCCAAAGTCAAATTTGATTTCTATTTTTTTTTGAAGATGGAATCTCACCCTGTCACCCAGGCTGGAGTGCAGAGGTGCGATCTCTGCTCACTACAGTCTCTGCCTCCCGGGTTCAAGCAATCTCTGCCTTCTGGGTTCAAGCAATTCTCTTGCCTCAGCCACCTGAGTAGCTGGGATTACAGGTGCATGTTACCATGCCTGGCTTATTTTTGTATTTTTGGTAGAGATGGGATTTCACCATTTTGGCCAGAGTGATCTCGAACTCCTGACCTCAGGTGATCCACGCACCTCAGCCTCCCAAAGTGCTGGAATTGCAGGCGTGAGCCACCGCAACTGGCCCTGGAAAAAATATAAGATTTTTTCCCATTTAGGGGAAAAAATTATCCTTCAAACTGATTCAAGCAAGCATTTAATTTAATTTGGACCCATAGACATACACATAGCTGTTTGCTAATTACTTAGTTACTGTAAAAATGTTTCACACCATACCACATTGCAGGGTAATATTTAGTAAAGGGTCCTTTCACTTGTTAGCAACTTCGGATGTTGCCAGTAGGTAAAAATCTGACGGCGGCAGATCTGTGGCATATGTGGTCATATGTTAGAATTTCTTTAACACTTTACCTTGCTCTTTGCCCAGACAGTTATTAATGTTAAATCCAAGTAGAAGGAAAATTGATTTAGCCTGTAGTTTTCCCATCATTCCTTTGAACTTTGTTTGCATTGTTTGTGGATAAGCTGTGTCAGTGTGACTCATAACTTGCTTGTTTTGCTTTCATGTTTTATAACACCTTTGCTGCACCAGGCATGTTTTACTACCCAAGGAAGACTAGAAATGATTAGAAGCTTTTCCCCTGCCCTCTAGGCACAGTAGCTTTGGGACTGACTGCAAAAGGATCTGCTGTGATTCCAGGTTGCACAATGTGAGTGAGCCTCTCACTGACTGTGGTCCTTAGCCTGAGGGCCTTGTGAGTCACCACATTCCGGCTGTCATTTCAGGTGAACCACTGCCTACCAGAGAAGATTGTGGTGTACCGTGATGGAGTGTCTGATGGCCAACTGAAGACAGTTGCCAACTATGAGATTCCTCAACTACAGAAGTGTTTTGAAGCTTTTGAGAATTATCAGCCCAAGATGGTGGTGTTTGTAGTTCAGAAGAAAGTCAGTACGAATCTGTATCTGGCCACTCCTCAGCACTTTGTGACTCCCACCCCTGGAACTGTGGTCGATCATACAATAACAAGCTGTGAGTGGTGAGTGGGCAAAATATATAGTATTGGAGGAGGAATCAGTTGGAGATGTTAGCACTTTCCTGGGTATTGGAATGGGGAGGTTTCCTGGAGAGGTGTGGACTAGAATCTCAGAGATGCTATAGTTAAAAGAATGAAGCTTTAAGGGCCAGGCACGGTGGCTCACACCTGTAAATCCCAACACTTTGGGAGGCTGAGGCAGGTGGATCACCTAAGGTCAGGAGTTCAAGACAAGCCGAACATGGCAAAAACTTGTCTACTGAAAATACAAAAATTAGCCAGATGTGATGATTTGTGCCTGTAATTGCAGCAACTCAGGAGACTGAGGCAGGAGAATCACTTGAACCCAGGAGGCAGAGGTTGCAGTGAGCTGAGATTAGGCCACTGTGATCTAGTCTGCCTGATAGAGAGAGACTCTGTTTCAAAACAAAACAAAAGAAGATTTTAAAACAAGAAAGATTTTACCTCTTAAGTATAAAGCTGCAGATACATTGTTTTGCTAATACAGTGTATGCTTAACTTCTACAGGTAGATAAGGGAGTTTCTACTACCATTCTGTTTTTTTAGGCAGGATCTCACTATGTTGTCCAGGCTGGAGTGTAGTGATGTGGTCTTAGCTCACTGCAGCCTCAACTTCCTTGGGCCCAGGTGATCCTCCCGCCTCAGCCTCCTGAGTAGCTGGGACAATAGGCATATGCCACCATGCCCATCTGATTTTTGTATTTTTTGTAGAGACAGGGTCTTGCCACGTTGCCCAGACTGGTCTCGAACTCCTGGGCTCAAGCATTCCGCCTGCCTCAGCCTTCCAAAGTGCTGGGATTACAGGTGTGAGTCACTGCATCCACCCTGCCACCACCATCCTTCAGTAGCCTCTTGAGTCAGGAAACCTGGATTCTAATCTTAGTCTGGACTCTGTGTCCTTGATCTAGTCATTTTACCTCTCTGAGCCTTAGGTGAAGGAGCTAGAATTATCTCCAGGATCTTTGCCAGCTCTGTCTGGCTGAATCCAACCATATCACTAATGTGTGATTTTCCTTCCTAGGGTGGATTTCTACCTTCTTGCCCATCACGTACGGCAGGGCTGTGGCATTCCTACACATTATGTCTGTGTTCTCAACACTGCAAACCTGAACCCTGATCATATGCAGAGGTGGGCCTATCAGTAACTTACTCTTACTCTTTCCCTTTCTTAAATAGTTCTGCCCTGCTAGCTAAGATGGGTTCACTGTTCACCCCCAGTTTTATTTACCCCTTGACTTTCTTCACATCTTTGACAATAATGGTGTCTTTTTTTTTTTTTTTTAAGACGGAGTTTCACTCTTGTTACCCAGGCTGGAGTGCAATGGCACGATCTCGGCTCACCGCAACCTCTGCCTCCTGGGTTCAGCCACTTCTCCTGTCTCAGCCTCCTGAGTAGCTGGGATTACAGGCACACGCCACCATGCCCAGCTAATTTTTTGTATTTTTCGTAGAGACGGGGTTTCACAATGTTGACCAGGATGGTCTCGATCTCTTGACCTCGTGATCCACCCGCCTCGGCCTCCCAAAGTGCTGGGATTACAGGCTTGAGCCACCGCGCCCGGCCCCTAATAATGGTGTCTTTTTGAGGAGAGATTGGAAATCCTGGTTTTATATTAAAATTACGTTTACTTAAAGAACTTTAAAAAAATATTGATGCCAGGCTTCCCCCCAAATACTCTGAGGCGTCTGTATTTTAAAAATTTGTTCCAGGTGATTATGACCTACAGCCAGACTTGATACCCAGAGCCACTGAGTTCAGATTATGTAAATATTCCACTAGGGTACTTGTCTTTCTGAAGGTTTTTCTTGTAAACAAGAAATATTTTCTTTTGTGTTATCTTCCTTGTTTTGATATAAAAACAAGAGGCCAGGTACAGCTCACGCCTGTAATCCCAGCCCTTTGGGAGACCAAGGCAGGCCGATCACCTGAGGTCAGGAGTTTGAAACCAGCCTGGCCAACATGACGAGACCCTGTCTCTACTAAAAATACAAAAATTAGCTGGGCATGGTGGTGTATGCCTATAATTCCAGCGACTCAGGAGACTGAGGTGGGAGACTTGCCTGAACCCGGCAGGCGGAGGTTGCAGTGAGCCAAGATTATGCCGCTGCATTCCAGCCTGCCCACAAAGCAAGACTCTGTCTCAAAATAATAATGATTCTAAAAAGATGCATCATGTATTCCTCTGTTCCCCGGTTTTCAGGAAGGTGTGCTCTGTGTCCTGTCCCTGTGAGTAAATGATCATGCCCCAAATTGAAGGTGGAGGATGTTGAGCTTTATATTTTCTTCTTGGCCTACAGGCTGACTTTCAAACTGTGCCACATGTACTGGAATTGGCCTGGCACCATCAGAGTTCCAGCTCCTTGCAAGTATGCCCACAAGCTAGCTTTCCTGTCAGGACAGATCTTGCATCATGAACCAGCCATCCAGCTGTGCGAGAACCTGTTCTTCCTGTGACTGCACAGCCTGGAGATGGGCTGGGGAGGAGAAAGGCAGCCTCTCAACTCAGCTGTGACTCTTGCAGAATCAAAGAGACTGAAGTGGGTTTTCGTGTTATCATTTTTCCTTTCTCCAACCCTGTAGTATAAGATACCTTTTTTGTCTTTTAAACCTAATATCACCAAGAAGCAAGTTTCTAAGTAACAGCTGAAAATGGCCTTGTTGCCTGTGTAGAGCAAGTTACGGTAGTACTGCCACTCCGCAGGTAGAGTGGGTGACTCTGGGGGACCATTAAGAGCCTCCAAAGCCAACGTGAGCTGTAGAAAACTGCAGAAACAGCCATTATACTTCTAAGTTGTGCTGACAAAATGGTTCCCATTTCTGGAGCCAGAGATGATAATGAATGAAGTCATCACAAGTTTCCTAAAGAGAGTTACTCAGGCAACTGGGAAAGGCAGTGGAAGGTCTGTGAAGCAAAGTTTTCAAGTAGGTACTGCTATTGCTGGCAGGTGTGCAAGGCGCAGAGTAAAATCAGTCTGTGGCATAGGTAGGCCCTGGCTGACTAAATTTTTTGGGGGGATTGAGTTCATGATGCCTATGACTTGAATTGGATTTGAAAATGGCTTCCCTTGACTTCTTGAACGAGCGCAGATGAAGCTTTTTCTCTCAGTAACTTTTTACCATGTTGATTTCTTCTTCGCCCAAATATGCCCATGCTCTTGTGCTCTCTGTGCCTGATCTTCAGTTAAGTTTTCATTTTTTAACACATGGAAAAAATCTAGCAAAGTTCAGTTTGGGGTGGGAGGTTTTAGTGAGCTTTTTTCCCAGGTGTGTGGCCTTTATTTCTGTTTATATATGTTTGTAAATGGAATTACTCCCTTTTCTCTTGCAAAATCACCTCTTCCTGGCTGTTGGCTCACTTTGCTAGAATTTTTCTGAGTCCAAGTTAAGATTTCCAGAAGTCAGCTTTGGAAAACGTGATACTCCTACCAAAGTCCATGCAGTTTAGAAAGTTGTCACATACCATGGATTTCAGTGTTTTTGGAAAGCTGGTTTTTTCTTTTTCTATTTTTTTGCCCTCCCCATTTTAGAATCTTCTCCCAGTCCCTTCAGGCTTAGTTCTGTCTCCTCTTGCTTTATTGGGTTTTAGAAGCCAGTCTTATTTAACCTTTTCTGATTTGTATTTATGTACTTACTTATTTTTTTTGGTATGATGGCAGGGAGGGGACAAAGCAGAAATGCCCCTTTTGTATGACAGTGTGTGAGAAAAGAAACTTTAGCTTAAAACTCCTTAAAATGTGCTCACTTCAGCAGCGCATATGCTAAATTTGAAGTGCTATAAAGAAGATTATAGAAAAAATGAAAAAAGATTTCCTTAAAACAAGAAAACCAAGAATGTTTTTAGTTTGTTGTGGTATCCGGCACAGGTCAAGGAGGGATGGGCATTGTTGCTGCATTTATGGTTTCATTTGGAGTGTGGGCATTAGGGTGACGCAAGGACCTGGAATTTAAAAACCTCAGAATCAAACGCTGAACCACTGGTCTCTGGCTAAACAGGTCAGTTTTCTGATTTTCTTTGGAAGCATTTTGAAGTTTTCTGTTGAAGTTGGATTTCCTAATACTCTTTTTCTCTTAGATAATCAGTACAAATGCTTGACTACATTATAATACAAAAATTTCTTCACTTTTTATTATTGGTTTTCTTGCCTTGTTTTTCAGTTTTAATGCCAAATGACTGGGTTGTGAGGTGGGACATGAAAACAACTTTGTATGAACATGTAGTTGTGTTTGAAATAATGTCACTTATTTATATATTGATATAACTGTTTTCCTTCAGAGAGCTGCAGCACTTCCTAGAAACACTCATTACTCTTTTTCTAAGGTGCAATGCCAGTGTTAGTAGCCAGGTAATGTCATCATGAGCTGGGTAAGAAGACTTACTGGAGAATACGAGAGGTGTCTCACTTCTCAGACAGATAAGGCACTTATAGTTTGTGTGTGTGTGTGTGTGTGTGTGTGTGTATTTTCTTAGCTCTCTTTTTCCCATTAGAAATTTCTGTTACCTGGCCAGGCGCAGTGGCTCACGCCTGTAATCTGAGCACTTTGGGAGGCCGAGGTTGGTGGATCACGAGGTTAAGAGATCGAGACCATCCTTGTCAACATGGTGAAACCCCGTCTCTACTAAAAATACAAAAAATTAGCTGGGCATGGTGGCGCGTGCCTGTAATCCCAGCTACTCAGGAGGCTGAGGCAGGAGAATTGCCCGAACCCAGGAGGGAGAGGTTGCGGTGAGCCGAGATCGCGCCTTTGCACTCCAGCCTGGGTAACAAGAACAAAACTCTGTCTCAAAAAAAAAAAAAAAAAAAAGAAATTTCTGTTCCCCTAAGTGAGAGCCAGAGTGAGCCCAGGTGTGAGGGCAGCCTCCCTACCACTCCCCTCTGTTAGTGTTTGCCCTTCCTTACATATACATCATGGGTGTCTGTCACCATTAAAATACCTTCCCTGGGTACAAAAATCCAGTTAGAAGGAATAAGATCTAGTATTCAGTGGCACAGTAGATAGAGCAACTATAGTTAACAAAAATGTATTGTACGTTTCAAAATAGAGGAGTGGGATTGGAATGTTCTAACACAAAGAAATGATAAATGAGCCAGGTGCGGTGGCTCACACTGGTAATTCCAAGCACTTTGGGAGGCCGAGGTGGGTTCATTTGAGCTCAGGAGTTGAAGACCAGCCTAGGCAACATGGTAAGACCCTGACTCTACAAAATATACAAAACTTGGCCAGGCTTGGTGGTGTGTGCCAATAGTCCCAGCTACTCGGGAGAGTAAAAGCAGGAGGACTACTTGAACCCAGGAGGCAGAGGTTACAGTGAGCCGAGATTGCACCGCTGCTCTCCAGCCTGGGCAACAGAGCAAGACTCTGTCTCAAAAAAATAAAAAATGGTAAATATTCGAAGTGATAGCCCAGTTACCCTAATTTGATTCTTACACATTGCATGCTTGTATCAGAATATCACACCTATGCCATAACTATGTACCACTACTATGTATCCAAAAAATTTAAAAAATTTTAATTACCTTCCCAAAGCACATAGCTGCTCACTTAAGCACTGCATTTCTTTAGAACTCTACAATTTTCCTATTTATTTAGAAACTCTGTTCTTCTTGAACTCATTCTGCAAAGAATCTCATTTCTGTGCAGTAGTCTCTTATCCATGGGGAATACATTTGAATACCCCGAGTGGTTGCCTGAAACCTCAGATAGTACTGAATCCTTACATACAGTACTATGTTACTTGAATCTGATATCAGGATGTCTATTAAGTGACTAATATGTAGCATCACTGGTGTGGATACTCTGGACAGACATGATTCACGTTCCCGGGGGATGGAGTAGGACAACACGAAGTTTCATCACACTACTCAAAACAGTTTGCAACTTATAACATGAATTTCTGGAATTTTCCGTGTAATCGTTTTGGACTTTGGTTGACCAAGGACAACTGAAACCTCAGAAAATGAAACCTTGGTAAGAAGGAACTGTTGTACAGTGTGGCAGGGCCCTTTTCACTTGGGCAGCATTTCGTTGAATGGTATGAAAAAGGAAGGAATTTTAGACATGACTTTATATTTCAAAACCTTAAAATTTCGGCCTGAAGTTAATTTCTCAGAGGTTTGGGGTTATTAGAGAGGACCCTGTTTTTTCTTTCTGGCTCTCTGGCTAGCTGAGTTACTTAGTAACTTTTCCTGCCTAGAGTTTTCTTTTTTCAAAAAATGAGGAAAGTCAAGAGCATGAGAAGACAGACCACAGCCTAAAAGAAAATATTTGCAGAAGGCCGGGTGCGGTGGCTCAAGCCTGTAATCCCAGCACTTTGGGAGGCCGAGGCGGGTGGATCATGAGGTCAAGAGATCGAGACCATCCTGGTCAACATGATGAAACCCCGTCTCTACTAAAAATACAAAACATTAGCTGGGCATGGTGGCGCGTGCCTGTAATCCCAGCTACTCAGGAGGCTGAGGCAGGAGAATTGCCTGAACCCAGGAGGCGGAGGTTGCGGTGAGCCGAGATCGTGCCATTGCACTCCAGCCTGGGTAACAAGAGTGAAACTCCGTCTCAAAAAAAAAAAAAAAAAAAAAAAAAAAAAGAAAGAAAATATTTGCAGAATACACATCTGATCACTGATTATTAATCCGAAATATACAAAGAACTCTTTAAAGTTAATGAGGAAACTCCTCAGCTTTTTAAAAAATGGGCAGTAGACCTGTACAGATGTCACTAGAGATGTACAGGTGGCAAATAAGCATATGAAAAGATGCTCCACATCATATATCCTTAGGGAACTGCAAATCAAAACCAGACACCCATTCCATACCTGGCGGGATAGCCAAATCCAAAACACCAACACCACATGCTGGTGAGGATGCAGAGCCACAGGAGCTGGTGCCATCACTTTAGAAGAGTTTTTTGTTTGTTTGTTTGTTTGTTTGAGACAGAGTTTCGCTCTTGTTGCCCAGGCTGGAGTGCAATGGCGTGATCTCGGCTCACCGCAACCTCTGTCTCCTGGGTTCAAGCAATTCTCCTGCGTCAGCCTCCTGAGTAGCTGGGATTATAGGCACGCACCACCATGCCCAGCTAATTTTTTGTATTTTTAATAGAGATGTGGTTTCACCATTTTCACCAGGATGGTCTCGATCTCTTGACCTCGTGATCCACCCGCCTCGGCCTCCCAAAGTGCTGGGATTATAGGCGTGAGCCACTGCACCCGGCCTAGAAGAGTTTTTAATAAAACTAAACAGTATTACAAAACAACATACATAATATTATCATGTGATGTAGCAGTCATACTCTTTGATATTTACCCAAAGGAGATGAAAACTCATTTCCACACAAAAACCTGCATACGGACATTCATAGCAGCTGTATTCATCGTTTCAAAAACTTGGAAGCATCCAAGATGTACTTCAGTAGGTGAATGGATAAACTCCACCTGGACAGTGGAATATTATTCAGCCCTAAAAGGAAATGAGCTACCAAGTCATAGAAAGACACAGGGGAACTGAAATGTATATTACTAAATTGGAAAAAGCCAATCTGGAAAGGCTATATATGACACATGACATTCTGGAAAAGGCAAAACTGGTGATAGTAAAAGGATCAGGGTGCGGTGGCTTATGCCTGTAATCCCAGTACTTTGGGAGGCTGAGGTGGGTGGATTGCCAGATGGGGAGTTCAAGACCAGCCTAGCCAATGTGGTGAAACCCCATCTCTACTAAGAATATAAAAATTAGCTGGGCGTGGTGGTGGGTGCCTGTAATCCCAGCTACTCAGGAGGCTGAGACAGGAGAATTGCCTGAACCCAGGAGGCAGAGGTTGCGGTGAGCCGAGATCGCGCCATTGCACTCCAGCCTGGGTAACAAGAGTGAAACTCTGTCTCAAAAAAAAAGAAGACATTATGTTGAGTGAAATAAGCCAGGCTTGGCTGGATGTGGTGGCTCACGCCTGTAATCCCAACACTTTGGGAGGCCGAGGCAGGCAGATCACTTGAGGTCAGGAGTTCAAGACCAGCCTGGCCAACATGGTGAAACCCCATCTCTCTAAAAATACAAAAATTCGCTGAGCATAGTGGCCGGTTCCTGTAATCCCAGCTACTCAGGAGGCTGAGGCAGGAGAATCACTTGAACCCCAGGGACAGAGGTTACAGTGAGCCAAGTTTGCGCCACTGCACTCCAGCCTGGGCGACAAAGCAAGACACCACCTCAAAAAAAAAAAAAAAAAAAAAAAAGCCGGCACAGAGAGACAAATACCATATTATTCACTTATATGTGGAATCAAAAATGTCAAGCTTATAGAAGTAGAGTAGAAGGGGAGTTACCAGATACTGGGTGGGGGTGGAGAGAGGTTGGCAGGGAGAAGGGAGACATTGGTCAGTGAGTATAAAGTTACAGTTAGGAAGAATAAGCTCTAGTGTTTCATTGCACATCAAGGTGACTATAGTTAATACTGTATATTTTTAAATAGTGAAAAGAATTTAAAATTTTTCCACTACAAAGGAATTTTTTTTTTAGAAAAATGAATAGCCTGACAAAGACACAGCAAAAGAGAATATGCATATATTATATGTGTGTGTGTGTGTGTGTGTGTGTGTGTGTGTATATGTGTGTATATATATATATTTGACATGATAGGCTAATTACCCAGATCTGATCATTTCTGCAATGTATACAGGTATCCAAACATCACATTGTACCCCATAAATGTGTACAGTTATTATTTGTCAATTAAAGAAAACCAACTGGAAGTGAAAGAGACTGCTTACAAAGGAAGTTAATCAAACCAGCGGCATACTATTCCTGAACCACCATAGATGTCTTAAGACAAAAGGAAGAGTAATTTTAAAAAGCAACTGTAGGCTGGACGTGGTGGCTCACACCTGTAATACTAGCACTTTGGGAGGCTGAGGTGGGCAGATCACCTGAGTTCAGGAGTTCAAGACCAGCCTGGCTAACATGGTGAAACCCCATCTCTACTAAAAATACAAAAAGTAACCAGGCATAGTGGCGCGCTCCTGTAATCCTAGCTACTCTGGAGGCTGAAGCAGAAGAATCGCTTGAGCCCAGGAGGTGGAGGTTGCTGTTAGCTGAGATCGTCTCATTGCACTCCAGCCTAGGTAACAGCAAGATGAGACTCCGTCTCAAAAAAAAAAATGGGGAACTGTTAAACTTGGAATTCTATTCCCAACTAAACATTCATTCACAGGTGAGGACAAAAATAATATTTTAAAAATAAAGATCAGGAAAGAAATTAATGAAATGGAGAACAGAGAAATAGAGAAAATCAAGAAAACAAGTTGGTTCTTTGAAAATATTAACAAAATGGGCAAACCTTTAGCTAGACTGACAGAGAAAAAAGACTCAAATTACTAAAATCAGGAATGAAAGAGGGCACATTATTACCAACCTTAGAGGGAAGTAAAAAAAGGTGCTATAAGGGAATACTATGAACAGTTGTTTGCCAAAAAATTAGACAACTTAGCTAAAATGGACAGATTTCTACAGCTTACTAAACCAAGTATTTTTCCTAATTGCCTTTTTTGTGTGTGTCAAAACCATCCGATGACAACAGAAATGAATATTGAGGCCTCTTTCAGCTGACAGTGGAAGGAGCTGAGTCCTCTGACATGATTTTGGGTTGAATGGAACCTTCACATTCCTTTCAATCCTCTTAAATTTGTTAAGCCATGCCAAAACAGAGAATGCATTTTTTTCCAAGAAGGTACCAGAAAATCTGATCACCGATCTCCGGACAGACTGTAAAAAAAGCTAGCCTAAGGCCGAACACAGTGGCTCACATCTGTAATCCCAACACTTTGGGAGGCCGAGGCAGATGGATCACCTGAGGTCAGGAGTTTGAGACCAGCCTGGTCAACATGGTGAAACCCCATCTCTACTAAAAATACAAAAATTAGCCAGGGATTGTGGTGTGCGCCTGTAATCCCAGCTACTCAGGAGGCTGAGGCAGGAGAATTGTTTGAACCCAGGAGGTGGAGGTTGCAGTGAGCCAAGATCCTGCCATTGTCCTCCAGCCTGGGCAGCAAGAGTGAACCTCTGTTTCATAAAAAGAACAGCCGGCCTGAGACCTGGGGTGCAGAGGGATCTCACTCCGTCCACCTGATCAAGTTGCTTACCTTGTCACCACAAACCGCACAGAGGGCTTCAGCTGGAGTCCCCAGCCCACTCTGCACAATCAGGGCTGGAATCTGATTTCTCTGGCTTATTTCCCAAGGCTGTTCTCTTCACCTCAGCTACGGGAAATCTGTCTATGTATCTTTTGGCAGGTAGCTGTGTTGTCTTGTCAGAAGGGAAACAGTAGCAATGAAAATGTCAGACTTTTGTGCTAAGTTCCCTTACATATTACCCAACAACAAACTTTTGTTGAGCCAACCCGTTCATTCATCCAGCAAATATTTATTGAAACTCTGTTATGTGCAAGATGTTACATTAGGAGATACAGGTATGTACAGAAATCTCATGTAATTGAGGCAGATTAAGATCTAATAAGGTTAGAGATTAAAGTGAAATAATTTTAAGGGAAAAAAATTAAGTACCATAAAACATACAAAATTTTAATTCTGAGTTTCACAGCCTAATAATGGTCATGAAGTCAACTTAGTGGGTTTCCTACCACTTTTTAAAGAACTTGAACTATAACAAAATATCATTGCATTGCATATCTTATTGATATTTTGTAAAATTTTTGTTTGTTATTTATACTACAGTTGTAGTGTTAAATTTTTTTTTTTTTTTTGAGATGGAGTTTTGCTCTTGTTACCCAGGCTGGAGTGCAATGGCGCAATCTCGGCTCACCACAACCTCCGCCTCCTGGGTTCAGGCAATTCTCCTGCCTCAGCCTCCTGAGTAGCTGGGATTACAGGCACACGCCACCATGCCCAGCTAATGTTTTGTATGTTTAGTAGAGACGGGGTTTCACCATGTTGACCAGGGTGGTCTCGATCTCTTGACCTCGTGATCCACCCGCCTCAGCCTCCCAAAGTGCTGGGATTACAGGCTTGAGCCACCGCGCCCGGCTGTTAAATGTTTTTAATGTGGGTTACAGTCAAAAAATTTGAAAGAGTAACTCAAACATGCTTCAGAAGAATCTAGAAGCTTGCAGACAAGAGGTGACTTTGGAGAGTTAGAATTTGGACAAGTTAAATTCTGCCATGTTGAATATAAAAGTTAAAAAAAATTTTTTGACAAGTGAAAATGGATAATGAGATGAAAAAGTGGAGAGCGGAGTCTGGGTGAGGTTGCTCACATCTATATTCCCAGCACTTTAGGAGGCTGAGGTGGGCAGATCATTTGAGCTCAGGAGTTCAAGACCAAGCCTGGCCAACATGGTGAAATGCCATCTCTAGTAAAAATTAAAAAATTAGGCAGGGTGGTGGGCACCTGTAATCTCAGCTGCTCGGGAGGCTGAGGCAGGAGAATCACTTGAACCTGGGAGGCGGAGGTTACAGTGAGCTGAGATTGTGCCACAGCACTCCAGCCTGGGCTCCAGAGTGAGACTGTCTCAAAAATTTTTTTTAAAGTGGAGAGCAGAGAGAACTGGCACCTCCAAGCCTGTCAGGAGGAATGAGAGACTGAGAACTACCCAGCAACCAGGAAGGATTTAGGGGATACCTAAAAGAATTTTTTGTGTGGGTAGATATGGGAAGTGAAGAGCTTTTGTTAATAATTAACTGTATTCCCTAATGGATTGCTGATAGCTTATCAGCTGTGTTTGCCCATGTGGACTTTGGCAGCTCAACCTTTGGTGTGGTTGAAAACAAGTGAGAACTCCGTGATAGGCCCCGTGGTGGGGTGTCTGGTCCTGCCCCCTCTCTGCTGTGCAATCTCCTTGAAGGTTGTCTAGTTCTCCTGTGGGCAGTATTGACACCTTGCCTGGAAAAGCGATGGGATTGCTCTCCGACTTTGGTTTTAAGAGATTAACACTCCTGTAGGATAAGGGCTTCATATCCTTCAGAGCTCTGCGTGTTGGAAGCATGTTTATTTCACTTTATCTCTGTGTGGGCTTACTCCTTTTCCGGTGCTTCAACGAAAGGCGTGATGGGGACTGGCCTCTTTCTGGCAGCCCACTACAGTGGGATGGGAATCCCACAAGGATTACAGAATGTCTGGAAAGCACCGACTTTAACCAAGGGTTCTTACAAAGATGAAGGGGCTCTGAGGGAAATTCTGCAAGAGGTATCATTACTTTGAAATCACTTGGAAAATAAATGAGAGGAATATCACCGCTGCCCCCATAACCACTGCAGCACTGTAATTACAGGGTGAGGATAATTGAATTTTAGAAACATCGGGGCCCAGCTATTCTCTTCCAAAGTAACATGAACAATCTGGCCCACTCTGGCCTGGCGAAGAGGAAGCTGCTTAGTTCTTCTTGCCACCGGCTCCAGGGACTGTCTGCTTTCTTTCCTCCTCAGCACCGCCATCACGGGGGTCCTCCCTGCAAGACCTGCAGAGAGTAGGATGTTGCCCCCTTCCTGCGCAATTTCAGAGACAGCTAGTGCCGTCTGGGCACCAGTCACTGGGCTAGGAGCGGCACTGAGTATTAACCAGCGACAGTTGGGCTAGAAAGCCCTTCCTCTGAGCGCCTCGAGGCTCAGGTGACAGCTGGCTCAGCTAATAGAGGAAATAGTCCTGATGTGCCTCAGAACAGAACAATGGCAGTCGAATGGCTGGTTTATTTTCTCAAGAAATCTGCGTTTCCCAGGCCTGATATACATCTCAATGGGACTGTCCCACAGCTGAAGAGTCTCCTGGGACCCCCAAATGAACAATTCTCCCAACTTTGGGTTAGTGGGGTTCCTTAGGCGTCTGATCACTGTGGGAAGCGGTGCAACATAAAGTGTGAAAAGTGAATATAATATGGTTTATTTGGAACTCAACCAGGGAATTCTGATTCTTTTGGCTGGTGGAAGTATGCAGAAGAAACATGGTTTAAGGGCGCGTCCCTTTCTAGAGTACCTTTCCGAACTGGGGAGAGAAGAGAAGCTTTCTGGGTGAACCAGCAGTGGTGAAATGCACATTCAAATCGAGTGGGTAGGACTCTCCTCCAGGGGGTGAGGGGTGGAGGCCAGGCGGTGAGAGCTTTCCGCGCCCGGGAAGCACGTCTTCCCGGGAGGTTTTCGGAAGCAGGAGGGGGCCCTCGGGAGTCACGGCCAGAGCTCGCGGCCGGGCTGGAGAATGGAGGGTGGGAGCGACGATCGCAGCCAGGGCCGCGAGGCGCAGGAGGACGCAGGCTGGCCAGGTCCCCGGCGCGCCGGCCCCACGTGGCAGTCCCGGGGCGAGCGGGGCGGGCCGGGGGCGGGCTGGAGGCGGGCCCGGCCGCTGACGCGCCGGGTATATAGCCGGGCATGCGCGCAGTGTTGGGGCCCGGACGCGGCGAGGGGAGTTGGCGCGGGTGTCTGCACGGACGAACGAGCTGAGCTGCTCTTCCTGCCGCCATCGGCCGCCCGAGGCTTTACGGTGAGGCTGCGCAGGGCCGGGGCTGCCTCCGAGCCCCAGGTGAGGGCGGGGACGCGAGGGACTGCGGGATGGGTAGCGGCGGAGGAGCCGCGCGCCCCAAGCTGAGGCACTGAGTGGGGGCGGGGACAGCGCTGCGCTGAGGACCCGGCACCACCCGCGCACGCCGGGACCCCCGGGTGGAGGGTGCATCTGGCCACGGTGCCGCGATGGCTAGGGGAGAGGTCAAGGCGCGGCCCGTCCGCCTGGAGGGCGCGGGATGCGAGAGCCGCAGAAGGGTGCTCAGAGCGTGGGTCGCCGCGCCGAAGGCTGAGCCGTGCTCCCGGAGCCCCCGCGCGGACAAGGACGCAGATCGCAGACAGTAGGTGGCCAATCTGAGGAGCGACTCCATGGGGCGCTGGGGTCTGGACTTTGCTTTCCGAGAGCTGCGTCCCCGGGCCCCCGCCAGTCCACCTCCTCCCAGAAGATACACATCCCAAATCTTCCGGCTGAGCGAATCTCCAACCTGGCTTGCCCTCGAGGATGGCTTTCTGGCTATTTTTGGTCCTTAGTGACCAATTTTGGTGGTCGGGTTCAAGCTGCCCCCTCTTGGTGGGTGAGGAGGTGGGACAAAGTCACCATCCACGCAGTTTCATCTCTGATCCTGAGGTCCAGTTGAGCCGGGAAAATTTCCTCAGCTCTGGACTGGGGGTTCACTTTTGAGGATCTGGTGCATGCCTAGGCCTGGGTTCCAAAGAGAGGCTTCTCTAAACAGTTAAAAGGCCCGGCTGTACCGGAGGACTCTGGACACGATTTGGGCAGTGACTGAGTGCTGTCTTGTGGCCTGAATGGACGCATGGGGGTAGGAGCAGCTTTGACCTGACCCTTCTTCCTGGAGCAAGCCTGGTTTGGGTTTATGTCTTTAGTGGCTTTTCCTAGGAGCCCCAGGCCATTGGCACGGCTGTCCCTCCTGCGGATGAGTGGCCTGGGAGTTAGCTCTGCCCTCTGTCCCTGCTCTGCTCCTAACCTGCCCTGTGACCTTGGGAGGGTACTACAGTCAAACTAGGTCTTATCCACAGTATATATGTAATTCTGTAATCCTTACCTCTTGAAACACAAACCCTAAATATGGAGAGGAACTTGCATCCTTGGTAAAGCAAGAGAAGGGATGTCCAGAATCCTAACTTAGCAGCTGGGATGAAAAGCCACATGTTCCTTTTCCTGGTGGAGGCTCAGAGAGATGAGTTTCCCATCACCTGTGTGGAAGCCAGGAGATAGGCTGGTAATCCTCTTCCTAGGTTTGGTTTGCAGGTCAGACTATAGGGCACCAGGCAGTGGAGGGCAATCCTCTGCATACTGTCTCTTCCCAAAGGGCCAGGCCAAAAGCAAGTTCTTGCTTAATTTATCATTTGTTACTCATCTGGCCTCTGGGGCCTTGAGAGAGGGCAGTGCTAAGGGGGAGTTAAGACCCAGGTGTTGACTGACAGCAGGCCAGCCAGTGCAGAGGCTGGAGGAACCCGCAGACCTGAGGGCTATGGCGGGGGCAGCTGCATCATCCTTGTCATTTAGACCAGAGTAAGAACTATTGGCTCGACTGGGCAAGGTGGCTCATGCCTGTAATCCCAGCACTTTGGGTGGCTGAGGCGGGCGGATCACAAGGTCAGGAGATCCAGACCATCCATGGTGAAACCCCGTCTCTACTAAAAATGCAAAAATTGGCCGGGCGCGGTGGCTCACTCCTGTAATACCAGCACTTTGGGAGGCCGAGGCTGGTGGATCACGAGGTCAAGAGATTGAGACCATCCTGGTCAACATGGTGAAACCCCGTCTCTACTAAAAATACAAAAAATTAGCTGGGCATGGTGGTGCGTGCCTGTAATCCCAGCTACTCAGAAGGCTGAGACAGGAGAATTGCCTGAACTCAGGATGTGGAGGTTGCGGTGAGCTGAAATCGCGCCATTGCACTCCAGCCTGGGTAACAAGAGTGAAACTCCTTCTCAAAAAAAAAAAAATGCAAAAATTAGCTGGGGGTGGTGTAATCGCAGCTATTTGGGAGACTGAGGCAGGAGAATCCCTTGAACCTGGGAGGCAGAGGTTACAGTGAACTGAGACTGCGCCCCTGCGGTCCAGCCTGGTGACAGAGCGAGACTCCATCTCAAAAAAAAAAAAAAATATATATATATATATATATATATATATAATGAGCTCTGGAACACTTAGCACGCAGATGTACAGTGCCTGGTCTCTGGGTTCTGCAGAGATGGGTGCATGTAGACGGCCTGGCCACCACCCTTCCAGTGCAGACTCTTGGGGAGAAGCAGCATCCACAGATGAAGAACAAGACAGCAACACAAGAGAGGCCTCTGTGCTCTGCACTATTGAGTTCAGAGAGCCAGCGCCCTCCTAGACATGGTTGTGCTCCTGGGGAAGGAATTCAGGGCTTTTGAGATAGGTGGGTCTCTGTTCAAATCCTGGCCCCATCACTCTTCAGCAGTGAGAAATTTGTTAACCTGTGTTCTCACTGGCTTGCGGGATGTCGTGATTTTGCCTGGAACATAGTAGAGGGCTTGTCATCATTCTCATCGTCATCATTTCTGTGGGGTGGAGTGGGTTATTTAGGGGTCCCAGAGGCTGCTAGTTGGGTTGGGTTGTAGGAATGGTGTGACACAAGACATAGGGTTGATTCATCTCTTCCTTGGCAAAATGGAGGTAGTTTTCCTGCCCTTCTGGGAAGGCGGCTTTTCTGTGGCCTGCCAGGGGTTGTCCCACAAATCAACTGGGTAATCTTACCAAAAAGAAATTTTTTTCCACCTTTAGTTCTGGGAGCTACTCTGATTTCTTCAGAGAAGAAATGACCCTTCTCTGGGCTGATGGTAGCCAGGAAGGAGTAGCAATGCCTGTGTGTGCCTGCATGGTGCGTGTGTGCTTGTGTGTGTGGGCACGTGTGTGTGTGTGTGTAGGATACATATCACTCACTGGACTGGTTCTGTTTTTAAACCCTGCTTCCCTTCTTTCTCCTTCCTTACCTGCTCACACCCTGCGCTATTCCAAGAGGAACCTCAATGCATGTCCAATATTTGCAGAATCGTGGGGTTTACACAGTAGTGCTGTGGATAGATTGTGTGTGCCTGGGAACCAGGACTTCCCTTTCCCTTCTGTGCCAGAATAATAGCCTGCCGCCACCTGACCTGGCGAATGTAACACTTGGCCTTGTTGTTGAGCCCCAGAACCGTAGAATGTTCTGGCTTTGATGATCTTGGAGTCCCATCCCTTTATGTTACATTAAAAGAAATTGGATCCAGATAGGTAAATTGGTGTTCCCGAGTCACGTGGTTGCCAGTGGCCAAGAGACTTGATGGAGAAGACGGAAGAAAGGTTCTATTTTTGATCCTAAATGTGATTATGAAATTGTTGACGCCTCCGGGCTTTGCTTGGAAACTAGAAGAAGGGCCGGGCGCGGTGGCTCACGCCTATAATCCCAGCACTTTGAGAGGCCGAGGCTGGTGGATCACCTGAGGATGGGTGTTTGAGACCAACCTGACCAACATGGAGAAACCCCATCTCTACTAAAGATACAAAATTAGCTGGGCATGGTGGTGCATGCCTGTAATCCCAGCTACTTGGGAGGCTGAGGCAGGAGAATCGCTTGAACCTGGGAGGCGGATGTTTTAGTGAGCCAAGATCGCACTATTGCACTCTAGCCTGGGCAACAAGAGCTACACTCTGGCTCAAAAAAAAAAAAAAAGAAAGAAAAAACTAGAAGAGGAAGGGACCATTTGTCCCTGTGATTATTAAGGGAGGGGGTGTTAATTTCTTCTGGATGAGTCTCTTTCTCTTTTCAGACTCCCTGGAGACATGGGAGGCTGGGGAGCAAGTGGGGAAGGGGCCTGCTGCTCAGCCCAGTTGGGACTCACAGGATGTCTGCAGTGGGACTTCTCTGACCTCGAGGCTGGCGGGTTGGTGGAAAGCCAGGAGATAAGGAGTCCAGAGTCCGCCTCCTCGGCTGCCACCAGCCAAGGGCCTCATGCCCACCTAGGGGCCAGGAGGGCAGACCTTGGGACACAGGGTCACGAAGCCCCACTGTCTTGTCCCACGTGGGCATTAAGCCTCTCAGAGGGGGCCCCCATTTGGGCCCGGGAGCAGCAGAGTTGCAGAAGCTGGGAACCTCTGACCTGCACAAGAAGAGGCCAGGCAAGCCACAGAATTGCTCTGCCCAAGGGAGCCCAGAGTGCCCAGCCGTGGGAAACCAAATTCCCCACCTTGGCAACTGGAGATCTGGCTGCTGTTAGACGTCCTAACCTCCCTCTAGGGGCAGGCCCCGGAGAGTCCTGGGGCTTGGTGGAGTGAGAATGTGACTGTCCTACGTTTATTACCTCTGAGTTCCTAATGACTCTCTGAGGCAGGCCACTCAGTATTAGTAGTTAAAAAAAAAAAAAAAAAAAAAAATCAGATAAAAGTTGGGAATCTTAAAAAAAAAAAAAACTGCATGTCTTAAATCATTTATGTATGTGTTTTTATTCACCAAAACTTTGATTGAGTGCCAAGGCGTTTTCTCTGAGTCTTTAGATCTCTTAGTTACACTTAGAAATGGTTTCTATGCCGGGCGCGGTGGCTCAAGCCTGTAATCCCAGCACTTTGGGAGGCCAAGGCGGGTGGATCACGAGGTCGAGCGATCGAGACCATCCTGGTCAACATGGTGAAACCCCGTCTCTACTAAAAACACAAAAAAGTAGCTGGGCATGGTGGCGCTTGCCTGTAATCCCAGCTACTCAGGAGGCTGAGGCAGGAGAATTGCCTGAACCCAGGAGGCGGAGGTTGCGGTGAGCCGAGATCGTGCCATTGCACTCCAGCCTGGGTAACAAGAGCGAAACTCCGTCTCAAAAAAAAAAAAAAAAAAAAAAAAAAGAAATGGTTTCTATGTAAAAATCATAACTAAACGTATTACCTGTAATTTCTGATTTCCTTTATTAATTTTTTTTTCCCTTTGGGAGGCTGAGGAGGGTGGATCCATGGGGTCAGGAGTTTGAGACCAGCCTGGCCAACATGGTGAAACCCCATCTCTACTAAAGATACAAAAAAAAAATTAACCTGATGTGGTGGTGCGCACCTGTGATCCCAGCTACTTGGGAGGCTGAGGCAGGAGAATCGCTTGAACCCAAGAAGTGGAGGTTGCAGTGAGCCAAGATCGTGCCATTGCACTCTAGCCTCCCGAGTGAGACTCCATCTCAAAAAAAGAAAAAAAAAATTTTTTTTTAATTTTCTTCTAGGCTCCATATTCACATGGTTGAAAAATCAAAACGGTAAAAAAAAGCAAAACCTTGTCTTCCCCCAGCTTTTCAATAAATGCTCCAAGGTAGCATTTTAAACATTCAGCACCTTGCTTTTTTAACCTAGCAACTTTATTAAGATCTTTTCCATATCAGCACGTAGAATGCTTTTAGCACTGTGTAGTATACCATAGTATGGGGGAACCATCTTTCTTAACCAACACGCATATCACCCTGTCCCCACTTATGACTGTAGAATACATCTGTGAAGTGGGATCCCTGGGTAAAAGGTTAAATACCTCATACATCTGTTAATTCACTTTCGTTACTTAAAAAATGAAAGCAAAGACAAGAGATATTTGTAAAACATACTTAGTTTAATTTCAGCTTTTTATTTCCCATTTGCAACCAGTCTTTCTAAGTTAGTAATTCTCAAACTTTTTGATCCTGGGACCCCTTACATTGCCTTTTGTATATGTGGCTATCTGTATAGTGTAGTAAAAATTAAAACTGAGAAAAAAATCTTTTTTGCAGAGGCATGGTCTCACTGTGTTGCCAAAGCTAGTCTTGAACTCCTGGCTTCAAGTGATCCTGCTGCCTCAGCATCAAAACTGAGAAATTTAAAAATAGTTATTTATTCACTTATAAAGCAAAAATAAGGCTATTACATGTTAGCACAAAAAATAGGTTTCATGAAAAATAACTATTTTCCAAAATAGTCAAAAGAATGGCCTTGCTTTTACATTTTTAGAAAGTTCAGGATTTTAAAATAATTATTTATTGGATGATAATGAGACAACAGATTATAATAGGCGTAACTTAAATTTGCTGTTAAGAAGTCAGTTAAAAGTTGTGAGAACAAATCAAGCTAATCTGAGAACACATATATATTATACCCTAAACTTCTACCGTAGAAATTTCTCAGAAACTCATCATGACACAAGCACATGTCACATTTCACGTAGCTTCTGAAAAGTGAGAGTGAAAAGCTCTTAATGTCTGAATATTAGAATAAAAATAGTCTTTTACCTCAGGGACCCCAGGTGTCATAAAGACAGTAATTTCAAAATTGCTGTTCTAGATCACGTAATTTACTTTTCTAAGAAATCACACATTTTTCTTTGCATTTAGTTTTATTTTATTTATTTTTGAGACAGTTTCACTGTTGCCCCGGCTGGAGTGCGATGGTGCCATCTCTGCTTCCGCAACCTCCGCCTCCGGGATTCAAGCTATTCTCCTGCCTCTGCATTTTATTTATTTATTTATTTATTTATTTATTTATTTATTTATTTATTTATTTATTTATTTATGTAAGACAGAGCGTTCATTCTGGTTGCCCAGGCTGAGGTGCAGTGGCACAATCTTGGCTCACTACGACCTCCACTCCCAGGTTCAAGCGATTCTCCTTCCTCAGCCTCCCAAGTAGCTGGATTACAGGCTCCCACCACCACACCCAGCTAATTTTTTGGATTTAGTAGAGACAGGGTTTCACCACGTTGGTCAGGCTGGTCTCAAACTCCCGACCTCAGGTGATCCACCCACCTCGGCCTCCCAAAGTACTGGAATTACAGGTGTGAGCCTGCTCGCCCAGCCTGCATTTATTTTTTTAGGGTTTTTTTGTTTTTTCCTTTTTGTTTTTCCTGAGACAGTCTCTCTCTGTCACCCAGGCTGGAGTGCAGTGGCGTAATCTCAGCTCACTCTACCTCCCAAGTTCAAGCGATTCTCCTGCCTCAACCTCTCAAGTAGCTGGAATTACAGGCACACACCACCATGCCCAGGTAATTTTTTGTGTTTTTAGTAGAGATGGGGTTTCTCCATGTTGGCCAGGCTGGTCTCAAACCCCAGACCTCAAGTGATCTACCGGCCTAGGCCTCCCAAAGTGCTGGGATTAAAAGCATGAGCCACCATGCCTAGCCTTCAGTTGTTATGTAAATAAATCATAACCATTTAAATAAATAGAACCACATAAAGCTGGCTCTTGGCACTGGAACCGGCAATGGTGACAGCAGGTGGTGGAGTGGGGAGTTGGGGGAGGTTGGCCACCTGGTAAGGGGCTGTTGGCTACAGGGAGGGACTGGAGACCTGGGGGCTGTGATCAGTCCTGTGGTGGTCAGCTAAGAGAGCTGCTAAGTACCATCTCCATTCCTGAGATGCTTGTGAAATGTGTGAGCAGCTGTGCACATGTGGAAAGTCCGATGCAGGCTGTGGCCTTCCTGAAGCTGCAGCGAGTGGAACAGAGAAGTGCTTGATGAGGCCAGAGGAGGGAAGGCAGGAGCCGGCAGAGAAGGCTTCCTGGAGAGGGACTGAGTCACGTCTTGAAAGCTAGGAAGAAAGGGGAGAGAGCAGGGTCCTGGTAAGGAGAGGTGTGTGAATGGTGGGATGGCGTGGCTGATAAGAGGGAGCAGCAAGTGAGGTGGCTGGAGATGTAGGTTGGGTCCAGGAGTCTTGAACGGCTTGGGGGTCTAAGGTACCAGTGTTCTCTTCGAACATGGAGCTGTTTCCATATGGAAGACTTAACTGCTCTGGACGAGCAGCCTTCTGTCTTAGGGTGCAGCCTGTCAGCCTGCTCTTTTTCTTTTTCCGGAGTGAGACAGGGTCTCTGTCACCCAGGCTGGAGTGGAGTGGTGTGATCTTAGCTGACTGCAACCTCCCTCTCCTGAGCTCAAGTGATTCTCCCACCTCAGTCTCCCAGGTAGCTGGGACTCCAGGCACAGGCCACCACACCTGGCTAATTTTTGTGATTTTAGTAGACACAAGGGTTCACCTGTTAGCCAGGGTAGTCTCGAACTCCTGACCTCAAGTGACATGCCTACCTCGGCCTCCCAGAGTACTGGGATTACAGGTGTGAGTCACCACGCCCGGCCTGGCCTGCTCTCATCTGGAGCAACTTCATTCCCTCACCAGCGCACTTTCTCCAGCCTCCTGCCTCCTTCCTTAGTCCTCAGAAGCATGGAGCAGCCCCACTTCCGGCCTGAACATAGCCCTTCAAAGTCTCTCCCAGAAACTCCAATGGACGTGATTAACTATATAACACAGAATTCCTCCAAACCATTGTTTGGTCTTTTGTCAACTGTATTTTCTTCTGATGGTCAGAAGTGATACTTGCATATTGTAACGTGCAAAAAGTATTTGGGACAGGGGGAGTCGATAATCCTGCTGCAGTCTCTGCTTACATATTGGCATAGTTCCTTACAGTTGTTTTTTTTTTGGGCGGGGGGGGGGGTGGGGGGAGATATAATTGGCTGTCTACTCCCATCTTATCTTGACATCAAAATTTCTCCCTAGGCCAGGTGGGTGGATCATGAGATTAGGAGTTTGAGACCAACCTGGCCAAGATGGTGAAATCCAGTTTCTACTGAAAATACAAAAATTAGCTGGGAACAGTGGTGGGCACCAGTAATCCCAGCTTCTCAGGAGGCTGGGGCAGGAGAATCACTTGAAGACGGGAGTCGGAGGTTGCATTTAGCTGAGATCGTGCCACTGCACTCCAGCCTGGGTGACAGAGCAAGACTCCATCTCAAAAAAAAAAAAAATTCTCCCTAAGCATAACCTTTTCCTTTTATTTTGTACTTTTATTTTGAACTAATTTTAGATGTACAGAAGAGTTGCAAAAATATAGCAGAATTCCTTTATATTCCTCACCCCAGATTATAATGATATAATCAGGAGCAGGAAATCAACACTCACGTAACACTGTTAACTTAACTGCAGGCCTTATTTAAATGTCACCAATGTTTTCACCAGTGTCCTTTGGCTGTTTCCAGGATCTGATCTGGGATCCCACACCGCGTTTAGTTATTTCACCCTAGTCTGCTGCAGTCTGTGGCAGCCTCTTCCTCTTTTCTTGTTCGAATGTTGGAACATAAAGTGATGTTGCGTCCCTTCACAGTATCCATCATGACACAGGTTTTTGTTTTGTTTTGTTTTGTTTTGTTTTTGTTTTTTTTGAGACGGGGTCTCACTCTGCCCAGGCTGGAGGGCAGTGGTGCGATCTTGGCTCACTACAACTTCCATTTCCTGGGTTCAAGCAATTCTCCCACCTCAGCCTCCCAAAGTATCGAGATTACAAGTGTGAGTCACTGCGCCAGCCGTGCCCTGTCTGATTATTTCCTTTTCTGGTGGTGGTTTTTTTTTTTTTTTGAGACAGAGTTTTGCTCTTGTTAACCAGGCTGGAGTGCAATGACAAAATCTCAGCTCACCACAACCTCTGCCTCTCAAATCCAAGCGATTCTCCTGCCTCATCCTCCTGAGTAGCTGGGATTACAGGCATGCGCCACCATGCCCAACTAATTTTGTATTTTTAGTAGAGATGGAGTTTCTCCATGTTGGCCAGCTGGTCTTGAACTCCCAACCTCAGGTGATCCGCCAGCCTCAGCCTCCCAAAGTGTTGGGATTACAGGCATGAGCCACCACACCCGGCCTGGAGTATTTTCTTACTGGTGATATTTACCTGGGTTACTTGGTTGGTGTCTGTTTGATTTCCACACTGAAAAAAGGTTTTTTGTTTGTTTGTTTGTTTTATTTTTTTTTTGCGGTTGTTGTTTTTTACAAAAACTGAATGGGGCTGGGTACAGTGGCTCATGCCTATAATCCCAGCATTTTGAGAGGCCAAAGTGGGCAGGTCACCTGAGGTCGGGAGTTCAAGACCAGCCTGCCCAACATGGTGAAACCCTGTGTCTACTAAAAATACAAAAATTAGCCGGGCATGGTGACATGTGTCTATAATCCCAGCTATTCGGGAGGCTGAGACAGGAGAATTTTTTGAACCCAGGAGGCAGATGTTGCAGTGAGCTGAGATTGAGCCCTTGCACTGCAGCCTGGGTGACAGAACGAGACTCCATCTCAAAAAAAAAAAAAAAAAAATGGATAAACTGAAAGTTATCCTTCTTTCCCTTTGTAGTTTCTGGAGATACTTTGAGACTATGCAAATCCTGTTTCTCCTTGTACTTTCATCCCCGAATTTTAGCATCCACCTGTGGACCCCGCTCGCAGCAATGATTATTGTGATGTTTGCCTAATGATTCTCTATTTTCCTCTTCTACATTTGTTTATTAGAATTTTTTGTAAGCAAGAGCTGGCCCTGCTTTCCCATTTATTTATGCATTTGATTATTCATAATCAGATTTTATTGTTTTAAAGTTTTTAAATTTAAATTTATTTTTTTGAGAAGGAGTTTTGCTCTTATTGCCCAGGATGGAGCCCCATGGCATGACATCAGCTCACTATAACCTCCATCTCCTGGGTTCAAGTGAGTCTCCTGCCTCAGCCTCCCTAGTAGCTGGGACTACGGTCATGCCCCACCATGCCTGGCTAATTCTGTATTTTTAGTAGAGATGGGGTTTCTTTATGTTGGTTAGGCTGGTCTCGAACTCCCGACCTCATGTGATCCGCCTGCCTCAGCCTCCCAAAGTGCTACGATTACAGGTGTGGGCCACCACACTCGGCCCAGATTTTAGTCTATGGGTTAAAATTGAATAATATTGGCAAGGCAGGTGGATCACGAGGTCAGGAGTTCGAGACCGGCCTGGGCAACATAGTGAAACCCTGTCTATACTAAAAAAAAATACCAAAAATTAGCTGGGCATGGTGGCGGGCACCTGTAATCCCAGCTATTCAGGAGGCTGAGGCAGGAAAATTGTTTAAACCCGGGAGGTGGAGGTTGCAGCAAGCCGAGCTTGTGCCATTACACTCTAGCCCAGGTGACAGTACAAGACTCTGTTTCAAAAATAATAATAATAATATTATTATTTGTGGCTCAAATTGTTCTAGCTTTGACAATTTAGGAGCTCCTTCTAGTTGTCTCCTTCCGTTTCTTCTGGGAAGCCCATGTCTTTTTTTTTTTTTTTTTAATGTTTCCTTAATTTCTGGTACTACAGAATATTCCATGCTCATCTCGTAACTTCCCTGCCCCAGCCTTAGAATCAGCCACTTCTCCAAGGAGTTCTGGTTTCCTTTATTGGAGCCTGGTGTTTAAAAACCAAGGTGTGGTTGGTAGATATGTTCATTGCTACTGGAGTTGTCATTGCTTCTAGGTCCTCTTAGCAGATAAAGCTGGAAAACAGATAATTCAGCACCTATCTGTATACATGTTTACTAAAAAATTTGAGTTTGTCCTGCTACTTCTGATTCTGACCTAACCTCATAAATTCCTTTTTATTTTAGTCTTTCCCTTTTTTTTTTTTTTTTTTTTTTTTTGAGACGGAGTTTCACTCTTGTTACCCAGGCTGGAGTGCAATGGCGCGATCTCTGCTCACCGCAACCTCCGCCTCCTGGGTTCAGGCAATTCTCCTGCCTCAGCCTCCTGAGTAGCTGGGATTACAGGCACGTGCCACCATGCCCAGCTAATTTTTTGTATTTTTAGTAGAGACGGGGTTTCACCATGTTGACCAGGATGGTCTCGATCTCTCGACCTCGTGATCCACCCGCCTCGGCCTCCCAAAGTGCTGGGATTACAGGCGTGAGCCACCGCGCCCGGCTAGTCTTTCCCTTTTCATTATGACCTTTTCTCCTACAGTGAAAAACCCTCTCATTTTCTTAGTTGGAGTGAAGGTTATTTTCCACTGGCTTTGCTCTTATTATCGTGGCCCCGATTAATATACATTTCCACATGTGGACTGTTGATTATTTGATTCAACTCACCTTTCAGATGGTAACATCTGGAGGCAGAGGCGAGCGCTTCAAATACTCTGATTCTGTACCCAGAGCTGCACTGGGATGTACTGAACTCTTGATTAGCGTCTTACCTGCTGAGTACCCCATTCAGATCTGTGCCTACTCAGCTACGCTCTCCCTCTCTGCAGTTCACGTCTTCTGCCAACTGTAACTGTCTTTTTTTTTTTTTTTTTTCTTTTTGAGATGGAGTTTCGCTCTTGTTCCCCAGGCTACAGTGCAAAGGTGCGTCTTGGCTCACTGCGACCTCTGCCTCCCGGGTTCAAGTGATTTTTCTGCCTCAGCCTCCTGAGTAGCTGAGATTACAGGCATGCGCCCAGCTAATTTTGTATTTTTTAGTAGAGACAGGGTTTCTCCGTGTTGTTCAGGCTGGTCTCGAACTCCTGACCTCAGGTGATCCTCCCGCCTTGGCCTCCCAAAGTGCTGGGATTACAGGCGTGAGCCACCGCACCTAGCCTGTATTTGTCTTAAACAGTACTCCTGTCCACTTCCTAGCTTTAGAATTATTTGTGAGATGAGAACCATAGCCTAATGTTAGAAGCTGTAAGGCCTGTCTGGTCCACCGTCAGAACCCACTACCACTCATTTCCATACCACCTACTCTCGGTAGGTGTGTGTCAGAAGAGTGGGTTAATTGGAAGTAAACTGGGATAGGAAGGAGTGCAGAGACCCAGACTGCCTGACTCTGTCACCTGTGACCAGGACTTGTCACTTCATTGGTCTGGGGAGTGGAGGTCTGTCTATCAGAGCAGGCAAGTGTATTAGAATGACACACACCCATTTATCATTTCAGAATTCTTTTTTTTTTTTTTTTTGTGAGACAGAATCTCGCTTTGTCACCAGGCTGGAATGCAGTGGCACGATCTCAGCTCACTGCAACCTCCCGCTTCAGCCTGCAGAGTAGCTGAGACTACAGGCATGCACCCCCATGCCCAGCTAATTTTTGTATTTTTAGTAGAGACAGGGTTTCACCGTATTGGCCAGGATGGTCCCGATCTCTTAAGCTCATGATTGTCTCACCTCGGCCTCCCAAAGTTCTGGGATTACAGGCGTGAGCCACTGTGTGTGGCCCATTTCACAGTTCCTTGGGCCAGAAGTCAGAGTACTGCAGGACTGGCTTCTTTGCTGGGGGTCCTAGAAGACGAAACTTAGGGTGTCAGCTGGGGTTTCAGGGTCTCTGCCAGGCTCAAGTGGTTGTGGAAAATGCAGCTCCTTGTGGCTGTGGAACTGAGGTCCCTTGCCCCTCACTCCTGTTTTTCATTGCTGGCTGTCAGCCAGGGAACACTCTCAGTTTCTAAAGGCCCCCATATTTCCTTTCCACGTGGTCCCCTCCATCCCCGGTGACCCAGCCTCTCCCACACTGAGTCTTTCTCAGCTTCAACTCTTTTGGCCAAAAGGAACCATCCCTTTTAAGGGCTCACCAGATTCATTTTGGCCCACTCTGGTCAATTTCTTTGTCTTAGGTCAACTAAGTTGGTTGGCAAATACCCACAGACTCACTTTTGCCACGCAGTGTGCTGTGATCCCAGGAGTGACGTCTCATGTGTTTGGGTCCCGCCCACACACTGGTGAGGGTCACAGGAGTCATCTTAGCGTTCTGCCAGCTACAGCTCACATGATCAGGTGTTAATGCTAGCAGCAAAGTATTTACCCATGGATCTGTGTCCCATAACTCCCCTGGCAAGTTATCAGAAACTGGGTGGCTTAAAAATGACAGAAATGTATTCTCTCACAAGTCTGGAGGCCAGCAGTGTGAAATGCAGGTGTCACCAGGACCATACTCCCTCTGACAGCTGTAGGGGAGAATGCTTCCTTCTTTTCCCAGCTTTCGGTGGCTCTTGGCATTCCTTGGCTTGTGGCCGTGCCACTCCCATCTCTGCCTCTGTCTTCACCTGGCCTTCCCCTCTTGGTGTGTGTCTCTGCATGTCCAAATCTCCCTCTTCTTTCTCTTATAAAGACATAGGGCTGGGCATGGTGGTTCATACCTGTAATCCCAGCACTTTGGGAGGCCGAGGCAGGCAGATCACCTGAGGTCGGGAGTTCAAGACCAGCCTGACCAACATGGAGAAACCCCATCTCTACTAAAAATACAAAATTAGCTGGGCGTTGTGGTGCACACCTATAATCCCAGCTACTCGGAAGGCTGAGGCAGGAGGAGGCTGAGGTTGCGTCGAGCTGAGATTGTGTCATAGCACTCTGGCCTGGGCAAGAAAAGCAAAGCTCTGTCTACAAAAAAAAAAAAAAAAAAAAAAACCAGCTCATTGGATTTAGGGCCTGTCGTAAATCTAGGACACTTTTATCTTGACATCCTTAACTGATTTTATCTGCACAATCTCTATTTCCAAAGAAAGCCACTGTCTGAGATTTCAGGTAGACAGTTATTTTGGGGGGATGGTATTCAACCCACTAGATTCAGGGTGGGGGGAAATGTCACTTAGTAAACTCTGGTCCACAGAGCTGCCAAAGAAAAGAGTTTTCTTTTAGACCTAGGAGAGAAGGCAGGCCTGGCTGCTGTGGAGGCTGGGGCCCAGCCTCGGGCTGTCTGCTCCCCTCATGGTGACACAGATCTGAAAACCAGGTGGGTGGAAGGCTAGCCTACAGGCCCTGTGTCCTTAGATACTTTGCAATACAGTTAGCTCTCAGTCTCTGTCTGTGGGTTCAATAAACCACAGATGGAAAATATTTGAGAAAAGAAACAAAACTAACAATATAACGATTACACAGAATACAAATAAACACAGTATAGAAACTGGTTATGTGGCAATTACATTATATTTGATACTATAAGTAACTTAGAGATGATTTAAAGTCTGTAGGAAGTGCGTAGGTTATGTGCAAATACTATGCCATTTTATGTCAGGGACTTGAGCAACTATAGATTTTGGTATCCTGCAGGCGGCGAGGGTGTCTTGGAACCAGTCCCCTGCTGATTTCAAGAGATGATTGTACCAACAACTTGCCTCTGTACAGAGAGCTCTGGTTGAGTGTAGGATGGGCAGAGGACAGACTGTGGTACCCTGTGACAGAGAGGGAAAACTGAGGGCAGAGTTTAATCGTGGAGTGTCATGCTTAGAAGCGACAGCATCGTCTGGTTGAGCAATCTTGAAGTGTCAAGCCAGTTACTTGGGCAGAGAGGGGCTGTGTCACTGGGTTAGGGACGCATGCACAGATGCCAGTCCAAGACTGGAATCTACTTAATACCTCCAAGTGAAGATCTTCAAAAACAGAGCAGAAAGCATCCCCCTCCATCCCCACTTATCATCAGTAAGCCTCTCCATTCCCCTTTTTTTAAACCCTCTGAGAGAGGGTCTCACTGTGTCCCCCAGGCTGGAGTACAGCGGCTCGATCATGGCTGACTGTGGCCTTGACCCCCCAAGCTCAAGTGATCCTCCTACTTCAGCCTTCCAAGTAGCTGGGACTACAGGCATATACCACCATGCCCAGCTAATTACTGTATTTCTAGTAGAGACAGGGTTTTGCCATGTTGCCCAGGCTAGTCTTTTTTTTTTTTTGAGACGGAGTTTCGCTCTTGTTACCCAGGCTGGAGTGCAATGGCGCGATCTCGGCTCACCGCAACCTCCGCCTCCTGGGTTCAGGCAATTCTCCTGCCTCAGCCTCCTGAGTAGCTGGGATTACAGGCACGTGCCACCATGCCCAGCTATTTTTTTTTGTATTTTTAGTAGAGACGGGGTTTCACCATGTTGACCAGGATGATCTCGATCTCTCGACCTCGTGATCCACCTGCCTCGGCCTCCCAAAGTGCTGGGATTACAGGCTTGAGCCACCGCGCCCGGCCGCCCAGGCTAGTCTTAAACTCCTAGTCTCATGCAACCTGCCCCTACTTCGGCCTCCCAAAGTGCTGGGATTACAGGAGTGAACCACCATGCCTGGTCTCTCAAAAAAAAATTTTTTTTTTTTTTTTAAGACAGAGTCTCGCTCTGTCACCCGGCCTGGAGTACAGTGGCACGCTCTCAACTCACCGCAACCTCTCCCGGGTTCAAGCGATTCTCCTGCCTCAGCCTACCAAGTAGCTGAGACTATAGGCGTGTGCTGCTATGCCCGGCTACTTTTTGTATTTTTAGTAGAGATGGGGTTTCACTGTGCTGGCCAGGCTGGTTTCGAACTCCTAACCTCGTGATCTGCCCGCCATGACCTCCCAAAGTGCTGGGATTACAGGTGTGAGCCACCACACCTGGCCCGAAATGTTTTAAATGCAAGAAAATATGGGTGTATATGCCTATACTTACAGGGCAGGAGAGGATTTTCCAAGCATGTTACTAAAAGCAGAAACCTTAAAAAGGAAAATCGTGGTATATTTGGCTTTACCTCTTTAAAAATTGTCTTGGCTGGGCGCCGTGGCTCACGCCTATAATCCCAGCACTTTGGGAGGCCGAGGCGGGTGGATCACGATGTCAAGAGATCGAGACCATCCTGGTCAACATGGTGAAACCCTGTCTCTACCAAAAATACAAAAATTAGCTGGGCGTGGTAGCGGGTGCCTCTAACCTCAGCTACTCAGGAGGCTGAGGCAGGAGAATTGCTTGAACCCAGGAGGTGGAGGTTGCAGTGAGCCGAGATCGCGCCGTTGCACTCCAGCCTGGGCAACAAGAGCAAAACTCCGTCTCAAAAAAAAAAAAATTGTCTCAATAATACCAGTTAACAAAATTAAAAGGCAAACAACTAAAAAGGAAGAATATTTGTAATGTGACAAAAGGGTTAATATTTTGCCATATAACAAGCCAGTTTAAAAGAATGAATATATCAGCGAAAACAGGCAAAGAAGGCCGGTCCTGCTGGCTCATGCCTGTAATCCCAGCACTTTGGGAGGCCGAAGTGGGCGGATCATCTGAGGTGAGGAGTTCAAGACCAGCCTGGCTGACATGATGAAACCTTGACTCTTCTGAAAATACAAGAATTAATCGGGTGTGGTGGCACGCGCCTGTAATCCCAGCTACTCTAGAGGCTGAGGCAGGAGAATTGTGTGAACCCAGGATGGGGAGGTTGCAGTGAGCCGAGATCGTGCCCCTGCACTCCAGTCTGGGCATCAGAGTGAGATTCTATCTAAAAAAAAAAAAAGGAGGGGGGGGGGCGGCAAAGGAGTAACCAGGCAGTTTGTAAAAGGAGAAGAAATATAAATGTTAGTAAATGTAAAACACTGATAATCAAAGAAATGCAAATTAAAAGAATTAGAAAAATAGGTAATTTTCGACCTATCAGATTGTAAAGATGGAATATTTTAATACTTAGTGAGACTCCTATGAAATAGGCACGCAAACACAGGTAGTAAGAGTATGGAATTAGTTAACTGCTGGTCAGTGGTACAAAGCTGTAGTCCCAGCTACTTGGACAGATGAGGCTGGGGAGGATTGATTGAGTCTTGGGAGTTCAAGACCAGCCCAGGCAACACAAGACCCATCTCTTAAGAAAAAAATTAAAAATTGGCCAGGCGCGGTGACTCATGCCTATAATCCCAGCACTTTGGGAGGCAGAGGCGGGTGGATCACCCGGGGTCAGGAGTTCGAGACCAGCCTGGCCAACATAGTGAAATCCTGTCTCTACTAAAAATACAAGCGTGGTGGCACGTGCCTGTAATTCTTGCTACTCAGGAGGTGGAGGCAGGAGAATCGCTTGAACCCAGGAAGCGGAGGTTGCAATGAGCTGAGATTGTACCATTGCACTTCAGTTTGGGCAACAGAATGAGACTCCATCTCAAAAAAAAAAAAGGAAAAGAAAAATTAGTCCAGGCCCGGTGGCATGTGCCTGTAGTCCTAGCTACTTGTGAGGTGGGAAGATCCCTTGAGCCCAGGAGTTGAAGGTTGCGGGGAGCTATGACCGGACCGCTGCACTGCAGCCTATGCCGCAAAAGTGAGACTCTGACTCTATTAAAAAAAAAAAAAAAAAAAAAAAGTACAACCTTGAGGGTTTTGCTTTGCTTTTGTTTTGTTCCTTTTTGAGACAGTCTTACACTGCCACCCATGTTGGAATGTAGTGTCGTGAGCTCACCTCACCATGGCCTCTGCCTCCTGGCCTCAAGCGATCCTCCTGCCTCAGCCTCTTCAGTAGCTGGGACCACAGACACATGCTACCATGCCCAGCTAATATTTTTTCATTTTTGGTAGAGACAGAGTTTCATGGTGTTAGCTAGGCTGGTCTCGAACTCCAGGGCTCGTCATCTGCCTGCATCAGCCTTCCAAAGTGTTGGGATTACAGGTGGGAGCCACCGTGGCCGGCTAGGGGTGGTGGTGTTTTTTTTTAACCTGAAGATAGGGAGCCCTGTCCATGCAGGTCTTCTGCTGGCTTTGATGGAAAGCTGGGTATGATATGAGCCAGAAACGACCACCAGGAAGTGGTCCTAATAAATATGTGTTAACTGTAACCTCTGAGGGCAGGGACTGCCTCCCAGCCAGTTTGTCCCTGGGTCTTAGGATCCCTTTCATTCTTGGAAGATCCCTTCTGTCCCATAAGTCTTTTCTTTGTTTCCTGCTGGAGAACAAGGAGCCAGCTCATCAGAAGCACCTCTTCCATCACACAGGGATCGCTGGGCTGCTATCCCGGAGGGACCAGGAGGGGCCAGGAGGGTGGCAGGCCTACACCAGCTGTATTCTTTCACTTATTTTACTGGAAACCCTAAAAGATGTTTCGGTGTGGGAGCAAGTGGGGTGGGGTGGGGTATGTATCTTGCTATTTGAGAGACTCCTGTAAGATTGAACAGTCTTCACTCTCTGTCCTTTCCTGGAAACCAGAGGGCCCCGGCCAGGCCCCAGGAACTGGGCGCTTGTTTCCTTAGAGCACAGTGTACTTGAGGCTTGGGGCCAGGTGGAGCCATACTAGCAGGGAGGCTGGCCCTGCTTTCCCTACCGGGAAGCAGAGAGGACAAGGCTTCCAGCCCTGGAATTCCTCCCTGCCCCCGCCCTTCTCTCCTCCTGCTCACTGAGGACGCGTCCTGTGCCCTGTCATCCCAGGCTCATGTGACACCGATTGGCGTATCTGTATTCCAATTCCAGTGCTGACCATTTCTCCAGGGCTGGCTATGTTCCATCTGATAGGCTGGGCAAGTTCTCAGGCCACCAGGTCCCTGGGTGGTTTCCAGGGGCAGCAAGCCATGCTGTTCCCATCTCCCTTCCCAGAAAGGTGCAAAAATTACAAAGTCACCCACTCCCCCAGGCCCAGGCCTCTGACCAGGTGCCAGCTCTCAGAACAGAAATTCCACGTCCCAGTTCCTGTTCCTGGCTCCTCCGCCGCCCCCTAAGACCCAGCAGACGCTCTGCGGTGCCTCCCACAGCAGGAGCCTTGACCAGGGGTAAACTCTGGTGTGTGCTGCAGCTCTGCTGGCAGCCCCCGGCTGTGGCCTTGGTTACGTTGGCATCGCTCCCTCTTGGCAGCACTCACAAGCCCCTCCCCCAGCGTGTCAGGATGTGTGTGATGACAGCAAAACTCAAAATTTCCATGAGCCACTGAGAAATTCTAGAAACAGCCTGTACTTGTGGACTTTCCTTTTTCTTCCCCTGCTACAGGGAAGAGGAGGTGTTATTTTTGGTGGGATTATCACTGGTTGACCTTCTCAGGGATGTGGAAAGGGAGGCTGCTTGCCGGGGCCGGCCTCTCTCCCACTGCCTGCCTTTGTGTCCCACACCCCACCTCACTTTATGTTAAAAAATAATTTCTGGCCCAGCACGGTGGCTCACGTCTGTAATCCCAGTACTTTCAGAGGCCATGGTCAATGATCACTTGAGATCAGGAGTTTGAGACTAGCCTGACCAACACTGAAACTCCGTCTCTACTAAAAATACGAAAATTAGCCCGGCATGGTGGCAGGCGCTTGTAGTCCCAGCTACTGAGACAGGAGAATTGCTTGAACCTGGGAAGCAGAGGTTTCAGTGAGTGGAGATTACCCCACTGCACCCCAGCCTGGGCAACAGGACTGACATTCCATCTCATTTAAAAAAAAAAAATCGTCATCCAATGTTTTATGTTTCTACTCTGGGCTGGCATCTCTGGCGCTCTGGGGTCTTCAGTTCTACTGAAGCGGCGGCAGGAGAGGGGTCCCTGGCCATCTCCCCAAGGTTGCTTTTAGTTCACGCGGGCATAAAGACCAAAGAAAACTGAAATGTGTGGCACCTCATGAACGGGCAGTGGGAAAGTAACATGCTCTCAGCGGGTGTTCTTCGGGGACAGGCACCAGGTTCTATTGCGTCCTCCAGTCTCCGCTCTCCTGCAGCTGACAGTCTAGTTAGGAGGAAGTGGATAATGAAAAAGGACTTAATAGGGCATTAGGGTTGTGACTGCCTGGGAGTGGGCTTTTGTCCACGGTGAAGAGGTGACGGTTTAACTGAGACGTGTTATGAAGATCTAGGGGAAGAGCATTCTAGGCAGAGGGAATAGCAGGTGCCAAGGCTCTGAGGTCAGAATGAGCTTGTGGTAAAGGGACGGGAAGAGGGACCTGGGTGGCTGGAGCCCAGTGAGTGAGATGAGCCAGTTATATGGGCAGCAGGATGGGCAAAGGCCAGTTGACACAGTGGTTTATAGACCAGGAAGAGGAGTTTAGATTTTATTCCCTGTGACTGGGCGCAGTGGCTCATACCTGTAATCCTAGCACTTTGGGAGGATGAGGTGGAGCATTATTTGAGGCCAGGAGTTCAAGAGCAGCCTGGGTAACAGCGAGACCCCCATCTTGAAAAAAGTTAAAAATAATTAGAATAAAAAAGATTTGATTCCTCATATAATAGAAAGACTTTGGAGGGATTGAAGCAAGGAAAGTGATGCGATCTATTTGTACTTTAGAAGTATGACTCTTGGCCGGGCGCGGTGGCACACGCCTGTAATCCCAGCACTTTGGGAGGCCGAGGCGGGTGAATCACGAGGTCAAGAGATCGAGACCATCCTGGTCAACATGGTGAAACCCCGTCTCTACTAAAAATATAAAAACTCAGCTGGGCGTGGTGGTGCGTGCCTGTAATCCCAGCTACTCAGGAGGCTGAGGCAGGAGAATTGCCTGAACCCAGGAGGCGGAGGTTGCGGTGAGCCGAGATCGCGCCATTGCACTCCAGCCTGGGTAACAAGAGCGAAACTCCGTCTCAAAAAAAATAAAAGAAGTATGACTCTTTTTTTTTGAAAAGGAGTTTTTTTTTTTTTTTTTTTTTTTTTTTGCTCTGTGGCCAATGCTGGAGTGCAGTGGCACGATCTCAGCTCACTACAACCTCTGCTTCCTGGGTTCAAGCGATTCTCTTGCCTCGGCCTCCTGCATAGCTGGGATTACAGGCATGTGCCTCCGTGCCCCGCTGATTTTTGTATTTTTAGTAGAGATAGGGTTTCTCCATGTTAGCTAGGCTGGTCTGGAACTTCTGACCTCAGGTGATTCACCTGTCTGGGCCTCCCAAAGTGCTGGGATTACAGGCCTGAGCCACCACGCCCAGCCCATATGAAAACTTGGATGACTCTTTCATTAAGCTGTAAACTTAAGATCTGGGCACTTGATATGTGTATATGTTCAACTTAAAAGAGAGGAGTGGGGACTCTGACATAACAGAGCCAGGTGCCAGGGGAAGCTGGAAGCCCAGTTAAGAGATTTTATTTTATTTCACCATTTCCTCCATCAAATTCCTTGTATTCCATTCACTTTGCAAAGAAAACTTGGATGAGCTCTTGTCCTCGGGGAGTTTACATTGTAGTATCTTCAGATTCAGATAGTCCTTCCAAATTTTCCTGGAGGGAGCCTTGAAGAATGAGTAGCATTCAAAAGGTGATTGTTGGCCGATTGTGGTGGCTCACGCTTGTAATCTCAGCATTTTGGAGGCTGTGGTGGGAGGATCTCTGAGCCAAGGCACATAGGACCAGCCTGGGTGACAGAGTGAGACCCTGTCTCTACAAAACAAGAAAAAAATTAGCCAGGCATGGTGGTGTGAACCTGTGGTCTCAGCTACTCGTGAGGCTGAGGTGGGAGGATCGCTTGGGTCTGTGAGGTCAAGGCTGCAGTGAGCCGTGATCGTGCCACTGCACTCCAGCTTCGGTAACAGAGCGATACCCTGTCTCAAAAAAAGACAGGCGGTAATTATTAAAAACTCGGACTCTGCAGTTGGTGTTAAAGTCGTGTCGTGGTTCCCTCATCCACGCTCTTGCTAATGGGCTTTTGGGTCAGCTCTGGGTTTTTGTTACTGTGAATAGTGCTGCCCTAAGATGTCCTCGGGGTTGAAAGTCACCCAGACAGGAGCCTTTCTGCATTGCAAGCTAAAAGCAGAAACCCTTTCTTTGTGGCAGTCTGATTGCTCCCTGGGCTTGGCGTTAGCTGGAAAGGGGAAGCCTTTAAGTCTGGTTAGAATGTTGATCCCTTTTAATAGGCAGGCCGCCAGTTTGAAGGACGAGGGGAGTGAAAGGGCAAGTGGAAATACTTAAATAGTTATGCTGTCAGGGAAGTCACTTTTTCTGTGCCGTCATATTATCTGGAAACTGCCATCATACCTACTACTTTGAGGTTTTAAATCTGAGGAGAGGGAGCCTTGTGTGAACGGGTCTTGGATCTTCTGGCCCTGATTGAGAACTGGGTGTGATAGGAGCCAGAAGCCTCTGGCCTGGAACCCATCTGTGCGTGTGCTCTAGACAGCGTCTCTGCAGAGCCCTGGACCAGGCTCCTTCTGCTTCCTTTGCGTCTCTGACAGGGAACTCCTGCCCTTGACTTCTGGGCTGGAAATAATGCATCTGCATTGAAGTGCCTATCTTAGCTATTCTGTCATGTCTGGGGGTCGGGGTGGGGGGCGGTGAGGGTGTGTCTGTTTCTATATGTGTTTGCACGGTGAGTGTGTGCATGTACACATTTAAACATGTACACATTTAACCCCACAGGACTGTTAGGAAACAACCAAAAAAACCTAGACGGCTGGGCGCAGTGACTTACGCCTGTAATCCCAGCACTTTGGGAGACCGAGGTGGGGCGGATCACAAGGTCAGGAGTTCGAGACCAGCTTGGCCAATATGGTGAAACTCCATCTCTATTAAAAATACAAAAATTAGTGGGGCATGGTAGGGGGCACCTATAGTCTCAGCTACTTGGGAGGTTGAGGCAGGAGAATCGCTTGAACCTGGGAGGCAGAGATTGCAGCGAGCTGAGATCGAGCCATTGCACTCTAGCCTAGGCAACAGAATGAGACTCCATCTCAAAAAAAAAAAAAAAAAGGTAGCCTAAAATATAAGGTGTGTCATTCTAAGACTGTATGATGATATTGAAACTAAGCAGGAGGTGAGACTGTTTCTTGGATGGGGATGGGACTGATGCTGGAAGATTGAGGTAGATCCACGATGGTCCTCAGTCCTGCCGTACACCTGTTTTCTTCCATTCGGGACCTTCACACCTTGTGGGGCACGTGTGAACCACTGACATGAAGGGGACTTCCTAGTCCTGTGGCCAGGAGGGCTGTGGAGATGGGAAGGTGTAGGATGGAGGGGTGGAACTTGTCAGATGGAGCCCAGGGCCCAGGCAAGAGAGCAGTGGCCGGTAAGGGTGACAGTGGGCAGGAGACCAGTTGGACAGACCCCTGACTCCCAGGCAGAGGGGCCGTAGCACGGAGCTGGAGGGAGGGGAGTGTTGGGAGTTGTGCTTTGGGTGGGGAGGGGCGGTGGTGAAAGGAGGGAGGGGAGGAGGTTCTGGAAGGGAGGGGCTATGTGGCCAGGAGAGAACAGGGCCTGGAGTGTTGCTTTCTGTTCAGGAGCCTGGAATCCGAGGAGATGCTCTGGGTTCGTGGTGAGGCCCGCAGGGAGAAAGCAGAGGATGTGGGAAGGCCTTAGCTTCGGTAATGGGTTGGTGGCTGCCAGTGACCTTGAGCCAGAAGAATGTGCTGTGTGGGAGGTTTGGACAGCCGGAGGGAAAATGGAGGAATTATGATTCATTTGTCTACCTTTTTCACCCAATTTGGAAATATGGGCTTTTCCTTTCTTTATTTTTTTTCAGTAACCCTCTTTCTCATGAGAATAGAGCTTCTTTATTAATTTGTTTTTATTAATAAGTATTTCTAGTTACTGAGAAATCAGAAGTTCAAGATGCAGCCCCAGCCTTTTCTGCTGGTGCCCTGGCGGTGCCCTGTAGAGCAGTGATGACGCAGGTGCTGGACGGGAAGGGCCCTTCTTACCTGCGTTGGTTAAGAGAGCTGGAGTTGGAATGAGAAAGCTCGGCCTGTGTTTCTGAGAGTGGTGGCCCTCAGACTTGAGTGTGCATCGTGGTCGTCTGAGCACTTATTAAAACCCAAATTGATGGCCCAACCACAGAGTGTCTGATTTAGTGGGTCGTGGCGGGGAATGCTAAGTTTGCACTTCCAGCAAGTTCCCAGGTGATGGTGATGCTGTGTTCCAGCAACTGCACTTTGAGAACCCTTTTCCTGGAGAGATTATCACACATAGCTCCGCGTCTCAGCTGCAGACTGGCATGGGTGGGGTCTTAAGGAGGCATTGGGCTTCAGTGGGCTTGGGGGTGGGGAGGCAGTGGTGCAGGAGGACCCGAGGGAGGCGGGGTAGGCTGCAGGCAGGTGGTCTCGGCTTCAGGCCCAGCAGTGGGGCTGCCGCTGGGGCCTGGCTTCTGGGGGCCACTTGCTGCCCAGGGAATCCAAGCGTGCTTCGCTGCTGCAGTGAGGGTGCTTGTCCTGGGCCAGTGGATAGATGTGAGCAGAACACAGGCTAAATGTTTGCCGAGGGCCCACCTCTCCTCCCCAGGGTAGTGAGGTGAGGGGCTCAGGGAGGCTGTCACCCATTTTGAGAGGTGGGGTGTGCACAAGCTTCTTGTGAGAGGCCCTTAGAAGCACATTTTGCCCAGGGTACTGCTGCCAGAGAGTTGGAGTTTACATTTATTAATATTTCTTTTACTACTTTGCTGTCTTTTTACAGTCCAGGGTCTTTGGGTTTCCACATCTGTTATGCCGTGAATTCACAGGGAAGAGGTTCCAGCAGCTCAGGCACCTACTGGTGCTCCTCGCGGTGCCCGGCTCTGGGTGGGCCAGGCTGGCCCTTCGGTTGAACCCTCTTTCTTTCTTTTTTTCTTATGCTTCCTTCTTTTTTGGGGGGGATGGAGTTTCGCTCTTGTTGCCCAGGCTGGAGTGCCATGGGCCGATCTCGGCGCACCGCAACCTCTGTCTCCCGGGTTCAAGTGATTCTCCTGCCTCAGCCTTCCCAGTAGCTGGGATTACAGGCGTGCGCCACCATGCCCGGCTAATTTTTTATTTTCTCTTCTTCTTTTTTTTTTTTTTTTTTTGAGACGGAGTTTCGCTCTTGTTACCCAGGCTGGAGTGCAATGGCGCAGTCTCGGCTCACCACAACCTCCGCCTCCTGGGTTCAGGCAATTCTCCTGCCTCAGCCTCCTGAGTAGCTGGGATGACAGGCACATGCCACCATGCCCAGCTAATTTTTTGTATTTTTAGTAGAGACAGGGTTTCACCATGTTCACCAGGATGGTCTCGATCTCTTGACCTCGTGATCCACCCGCCTCGGCCTCCCAAAGTGCTGGGATTACAGGCTTGAGCCACCGTGCCCGGTCTAATTTTGTATTTTCAATGGAGATGGGGTTTCTCCATGTTGATTATGCTGGTCTTGAACTCCCGACCTCAGGTGATCCACCCGCCTCAGCCTCCCAAAGTGCTGGGATTACAGACGTGAGCTACTGTGCCCGGCTAGTGCTTCCTTCTTTTTCTGGTTATTTTCCTGCACGCGTTCCAGGAAGCGGTGTCGGCTCTTAGAGTGCTCTCTGTGCTCAGTACGCACATTTATTCTCTTGGCCAGAATCTTGCCCTTAACTTGTTTGTTTACGGCAATGCTGACAGCACACTGGGGAACGCTGCAGATGTTTTTGCCATAGTAACATTGGTGGGTCATTCCTTTTGTGAACAGTACCCATTCGCTTGATGTCTAATGCCTTCAGTATCACCTTAATAGATTCCCATGTATGTGGTCAAAGGAACAACTCCATGTTTTCTTTCTTTTTGACAGTAGAACGTCCTGCAATAACAACTCCATGGGTTTTCTTTGGAGAGAGAGTCTTATCTGTGGCCCAGGCTGGAGTGCAGTGGTGCAATCTCGGCTCGCTGCAACCTCTACCTCCTGGGTTCAAGCAAATCTCCTGCCTCAGCCTCCCGAGTAGCTGGGACTACAGTTGTGCACCACCACACCTGGCTAATTTTTGTACTTTCACTAGAGAAGGAGTTTTTCCATGGTGGGCAGGCTGGTCTTGAGCTCCTGGCCTCAAGTGATCTGCCCACCTCGGCCTCCCAAAGTGTGGGATTACAGGCACAGGCCACTGTGCCCAGCCTACAACTCTGTTTTCTAGAAGGCCTGGAGAACATCTCTCAGGCACGTCTTCTCTTTCCCTTTGTGTTCATCATTTGGGCAAATCGCTGGAAGATGGTGGTTCCAGCTGAAAGGCTTTTTAAAATTTTTTACTTTTTTTTTCTTAGCAGACAGGGTCTTGCTCTGTTGCGCTGGCTGGGGTGCAGAGTTGCAATCATAACTTGTTGCAGCCTCAAACTCCTGGGTTCAAGCAGTCCTCCCACCTGAGGCCCTCAGACTGTCGGGATGACAGGGGCGAGCCACCACATCCAGGCCTTGAACCAGCCTTAAGTGTGTGACAGCCCTGCAGGGAGAGCCTGGACACTTTCTTCTGGAGGGGAGACGGTGGGACATGCATTTTCTTGGTGTGGCTCATGGCAGGGACGGTGTGATTCTGGAGCAGGTGGCTTCTTGCTCCATAGCTGTCTGGTGGCAGCCCAGTTCTGCAACTTGATCTTTGCAGGTAGCTCCTGGGAGTTCAGGAGCTACTTGAGTCTTTTAAATTCAGCTCTTCCAAGGAGTCTCTAGGCCTTTTAATATCCTGTACAAAATCCCTTTCTGCTGAAATTGCTTAATTGCTCCTGACCTATACATCCCCCTTGTCAGCATCGTTTCAGGTTTGCTTTCCCTGCTACGTTGAGGGCAGGTGCGAGGTCCTTTGCATCCCCAGTACCCAGCATGACTTCTGGTACTTAATTGGTAAGCAGTAAGTATTTGTTAAGTGGATAAACTCTTGGAGTGAGTTTTTAAAGCCAGTACGTGATAATGAGCTAGCTTTTAGTTCAATTAATATAAATGAAATTCAAGGTCAGGGATTGTTTACTTTAGACAAGTGTGTAATAGGTGGTCATGACATCTGACTTCAGATGATCTGGGTTAGAGTTGGTCTGTGGCCCAGGAGGAAGGTGGTTCAGAGCTCCCTGGTGTTTACCAGGCTGCAGGGGCAATGCAGGCAGATTCAGTTAGAAGGGAGGCGAAACTTCTCTGCCTCTAGCCCTGTATGTGCCCAGCACTATGCCAGGCACTGTTGCAGCCAGGGAGGAGAGGAGGACATAGAAGAAATGGAGAGAAAGATGCATTTCAGGAAGTTATCTTCAAGGAATACAAATCTAGCTGGGGGGCTCCCTGGAAGACAAGGTAATGAGGAGTCCATAGTAGCCAGAGGAAAGGCTGGAAAAGTGATCCAAGATGGCTTCCTGGACGGAGAGGTAACTGAGCAGAAGCAGAATTCAGGACTAAGTGAAGGGGTTATCCTGAGAAGTCAGAAGATAGGGAACAAGGAAGGCACTGGCCTCAGTGCTATGCCACGCATCCTTTAAGGTCTGTCTTGATCAGAGTCCGTCTGCAAGCTCAGTGCTTTCATAGTTTAACTGTGCCAGATACACTTGGGAAGTTACTGGCAGGCCCCAAAGTTGAACGCAGGGTTGTGACACGTCATGTGGTCTAACGATTTGGCCACTAGATCATGTTTTCTATTTATTTATCTGATCCTGAATAACAAGCTGGGAAGTTCTGCTTCATGGGGTGGCATAAGTGATGGAAGTGAGAACTGTGTTTCCTAAGCCGCGTGTCCGGCCACATGGTCTGACAAGCGGGAGTGATCTTGGACAACAAGGAGAATTTTGCAACTGTCTGGGAAATGTTGATGAGTGAATGATGAGAAGTGAGGTGACTCTGGCCCTGGCCTCGGGTGGGGAAAACACCGGCTGGCCACTGCGGGCCTTTCCCCGGTCCCTGCCCACCTGACTCAGTTGCTTTGGGAAGTTCCCTTTGCTCCAGCTCCAGCTGGGCTGGAGTGAGCCTGGCAAATGTGCTCCCTCCCTCTCTCTCTCCTCCTGGCTCCAGTGCCTGGGCCTGGCTGTCATTAAACTCACTCTGCGCTCAGCATGGGGCTAAATAAGCCATTCCCTGTCTGTGCCGCCTGCCTGGGGCCCTGACCACCCGTCTGCCTCATAACCTCCTCCCACAGGCGCTGGCAGACGCAATGGCGGCTCAGTAAATATTAGTTGGTGAACAGCAGGCTCAGGGTTCTATATTTGTTCCCTGCTTCTGGGTCACCACTGAGTTTCTCTTTTTTATTATTATTTTTCTTAGTTTTCCCATCCGGTGCTTCCCAGCAGAGCGAAGTTTCACAGGGAGAGTGAGTGGGCTCTGCTGGCCGCCCTCCTGCACTGTCTGGAAATTTCCCACCCTGGGTGGGCTTTGACCGCGCCAAGGCTTGAGGCGAAGTTCCTGGGAGCCGGAGCTGGAAGAGGAGAACGCATCCTTTTAGGGTATGGAGGAGAGCGGTAGGTGGGAGGGCAGGAGGAGGCAGAGGAAGAATAAGCCGATTAAGCTCCTGGGCAGGGCCGAGTGAGGATTGGCTTTCCAGCTGTGAGACTTGCTGTTTGCTTGAGTGAAGGTGTCAGCCCAGGTCAGCTTGTCTGAGGGGAGAGTGGCTTCTCAGATGATGTTCCTTGGGTGAGTGGGGAGGGCCAGGGGCTGGATGGTTTTTCTCAGAGCTCTTTCTACCCTCGGAGAAGCCTGTAGGGCAGAATTCACTTGATGACCACGCTGCCAGACGATTGGTTTTCTGATTTCATAAACTGGGACTTACACAGATGGTTGTATCATTGTTAGTTTGACCATGAATATCGAGAGTATATTCATCAAGCATCTGTAGAACATTTGGCAGTTTCTATAGCCAAAGTTTTTTTTTAGTTGATTTATGTTATTTTGATGATTTTTTTTGAGACAAGGTCTTGCTCTGTTGCCCAGGCTGGTGTGTAGTGGCACAGTCAAAGCTGACTGCAAACTCCAACTCCTGGGCTCAAGCAGTCCTCCCACCTCAGCCCCTTGAGCTGGGACTACAGGCATGCACTATAACACCCGGCTAATTAAATTTATTTTTTTCTTGTAGAGATGGGTGTCACTATGTTGACCAAGCTGGTCTTGAACTCCTGGCCTCAAGCAATCCTCTTGCTTCAGCCTCCCAGAGTGCTGGGTTTACAGGCGTGAGCCATCACACCTGGTCTGTAGCCAGATGTGTTAATGATGGCTTCCATGGGTTCTAGCTTTTGTGCCATACTTAGAAAATTGTACCTAACTCCTTAATTACAAAAATAATCACCAATTATATTATGGTACTCCTACCACCAATTGGTGGATTCAATGGGTTGAAATACAAGAAACCCCAAAACACTCCAGATCCTACCAACCCAGAAATAGCCATCGGCAATATTAGGTGAACGCTACTCCAGGTATTCTTCTCATGCCTGTAATTCCAGCACTTTGGGAGGCCAAGGTGGGCGGATCGCCTGAGTTTGGGTTTGAGACCAGCCTGGCCAACATAGTAAAACCCTGTCTCTACTAAAAATACAAAAAATTAGTTGGGCGTGGTGGTGCATGCCTGTAATCCCAGCTACTCAGGAGGCTGAGGCAGGAGAATCACTTGAACCTGGGAGGTGGAGGTTGCAGTGAGTCGAGATCACACCATTGCACTCCAGCCTGGGCGACAAGAATGAAACTCTGTCTCAAAAAGAAAAAAAGAAAAAAAAAAAGTATTAAAATTTCACTGAATGTGACAGAAGAAAGAGAAGCTGCAGTAAAATTAAAGGAATTAGTAAGCTTTGAAGAAATATGTTTTTTACAACAGAGATAATTTCCCAAAAGACTCCGGTAAAGTCAACAGCTTGTGAAACAGATGCTATCTTGTTTCCATTTTAGATAGTATCTATTGACTCTTGACTATGAAAACTGAGGACAGAATTCTCATGTTTTTTTCTTATGTCTCTTTTCCCTGATATCCCGATTGTGTTGGTTACATTATTGTCCACTTTTATAACATTTAGATTGTGTCCTGTGACCATAATCTCTGTAATGATTTTTTGTTGTTATTAAGACAGGGTCTAACTCTGCTACCCAGGCTGGAGCGCAGTGGCGTGATCTCTGCTCACTGCGACCTCCGCCTCCCGGGTTCAAGCGATTCTCCTGCCTCAGCCTCCTGAGTAGCTGGGCTTACAGATATGCACCACCACACCTTGCTAATTTTTGCATTTTTTATAGAGATGGGTTTCACCATGTTGCTCAGGCTGGTCTCAAACTCCTGGGCTCAAGCAATTCACCTGCCTTGGCTTTCCAGAGTGCTGAGGTTGCAGGTGTGAGCCACCACCCCTAGTCCGGTAATGATTTTTTGTTATTTCTTATCAGAAGGGTTTTAATGCTCACCATCAGTCCTCTTTTGATGTTTTCTGCATTCCTGAGCGGTCTGTATTTCCATTTCTGTATTAATTACATGCATTTCATTGTTAAGTCGTATTTCCTCCCTAGGAAGGGGACCATATTTTCTGACTTCTTTCCTACCCAAGAATTTCTGCCTATTGTCTTTACCAAATTGTACGATATGTTGGCTGAGGATAGTATTCTTGGCTCATAGTTTCTTTTGTTCAGAATTGTGGAGACGTTCTGACAGTCTTTCATTCTCTTCTGACACTGAATGGTGCTATGGGAAAGAAGAAGGCAGTCTGAATTTTTTCCCGTTTAAGAGAAGTTTTAGTGTGTTTCTCAGTTGTCTTCTTTCTTTCTTTCTTTCTTTCTTTTTCTTTCTTTCCTTCCTTCCTTCCTTCCTTCCTTCCTTCCTTCCTTCCTTCCTTCCTTCCTTCTTTCTTCTTTCCTTTCTTTCTTTCTTTTGTTTGAGACAGTCTCACTCTGTTGCCAGGCTGGAGTACGATGCCATGATCTTGGCTCACTGCAACCTCCGCCTTTCAGGTTGAAGCGATTCCCCTGCCTCAGCCTCCCAAGTAGCTGGGACTGTAGGCTTGCACCACCACACCTGGCTAATTTTTTGTTTTGTTTTGTTTTAGTAGAGACAGGGTTTCACCGTGTTGGTCAGAATGGTCTTCATCTCCTGACCTCATGATCTGCCCACCTTGGCCTTCCAAAGTGCTGGGATTACAGGCTTGAGCCACTGTGCCCGGCCTCAATTTTCATAATAAACCCTTTTGGGGAATAAAGAGTTTCTTCTGGATGCCTAAAAAAAGTCTTAATCTTTTAAGGTTTGATAGCTGAACACTGTAATGTTTCAGTATTGAACATTTGGGGAATACAGGGCATTATATCAGTTTTCAGATTCTGTTTTTCCTTTCATTTCAGGAAAATCTTGTGTTTTGTTGTGGTTGGTTTTGTTTGAGACTGAGTCTTGCTCTGTCACCCAGGCTGAAGTGCAGTGGCACAGTCTCTGCTCACTGCAACCTTTGCCTCCTGGATCCAAGCAATTCTCCTGCCTCAGCCTCTCAAGTAGCTGGGACTACAGATGTGAGCCACCACACCTGATTAATTTTTATGTTTTTAATAGAGTCAGGGTTTCACCATATTGGCCAGGCTGGTCTCAGTTCCTGAGCTCAAGTGAGCCACTGCACCCAGCCAGGAAAATTTTGTGTTTTATCTTAGAACACATCTTCCATTTCATTCTTAGTGTTGCACCGGACCGATCATAGAAAGTCAACACCAAGACAAAAATATGCCAAATTGCAGGGTCTTTATTGCCGGTGGCCACGGAGGAGGACTCGCGTCTCTCCAACCCGCGGCCCCGAAAGGAGCGTGTGAAGACCCTTTATACCCGTAAAAATCACCTTGGGAGTGAGGGTGTGGGGCGGGGGCTGGCGGTGAGGGGGATTCCGAACATTCCAGTGGATTCCTGGGCTAAGTCGGGGTGAGGGGCTCCGGACATTCCGAGGGCCAGGGGCCCCTTTTGACATTCTAACTGTTATTTAAGTGATTCACAAAAGTCAAGATTAGCATTTGTTTTCACATTGTCTGGGTAAGGTGGCGAGTATAGTCCTTAATTACTTATTCACATTTGGGTTATAGAGAGCAGTTTCAACAGAAAGCTGAGGTATGGTTGAGGTATGCAGTTTTACGGGGCTTTTTACCATGTCACATTAGGTTCTTTTCTTCAGGAACAGGAGTTATCTTTCGTTAGTCTCTTTGTCTTCTCACTGTTTGCTTTCATTTATCTTGCCCATCTGCATTCGCTGCGATTATCTCAAACTTTCCTTTAGCTATTTATGCCTAGTGTTCCCTTTTTTTAACGCTAAGCATGTGGGAGTGATTTATATCCTGCTTAAGGTCATCGCCAAGGTCTGATTGTAAAAACTCAAAAAATTGCAGCCTCAGGCATAAACGGGTTAAATGACCAGCAGAATTTTGTTCTGTAATTGTCATAATGTATTATTCCTTGAGTGAGGTTTTATTCCTCTTTTTTTGGTAAGCCTGCATCCTTTTTTGGTCTCATTGGTTATAATCTCATCTTTGAGCTCTCGTCTCGTGGAATTAATGTTTTAATGAAGTTATTCCTTGGTGTGGTGCAGTGGTGAGGAGCGGCTTTCTCTGGAGTTGTGGTTTACCTGTCTGTTGCTTGCTGTGCCTGCTGTTTCTTTTCCTCTTGGTCTATGGGAGTGCAGTTCTGCTGACATGTTCTGTTGGCTCTAAAATAAGAAAGGAACTGTATTCTCCAGGTGGAGGCCGATTTATCCCTGCCTCGCAGCTCCAGGAGCACTAAGGGCCGGCTATTCGTGACCTATTTTCTGTAACCTGAAGGAATGCTGTGTGGTGAAGTGGGGAGCTGGATCTGTCCTCTATTTAGGGATGTAATCTCTGTAATGTGGCTCAGCTCACTTCCTTGGGAGTTGTATTCCATTTCTTTTAGAAGAGAAGGTACACTCAGCTGGGCACGGTGGCTCACGCTTGTAATCCCAGCACTTTGGGAGGCCACAGGAGGTGTATCACCTGATGTCAGGAGTTCAAGACCAGCTTGGCCAGCATGGTGAAACCCTGTCTCTACCAAAAATACAAAAATTAGCTGGTTGTGGTGGCACATGCCTGTAATCCCAGCTACTCAGGAGGCTGAGGCAAGGAGACTCACTTGAACCTGGGAGGCGGAGGTTACAGTGAGCCGAGATCACGCCACTGCACTCCAGCCTGGGCAACAGAGCAAGACTCCATCTCAATTGAAAAAAAAAAAAAAAAAAAAAGGCCGGGCATAGTGGCTTAAGCCTGTAATCCCAGCACTTTGAGAGGCCGAGATCGGTGGATCACAAGATCAGGAGTTCCAAGACCAGCCTGGCCAAGATGCTGAAACCTCGTCTCTACTAAAAATACAAAAATAAGTTGGGCATGGCGGCACGCGCCTATAATCCCAGCTACTCGGGAGGCTGAGGCAGGAGAATTGCTTGAACCGTGAGCTGAGATCGTGCCATTACACTCCAGCCTGGGTGACAGAGCAAGACTCCATCTCAAAAAAAAAGAGAGAGAGAGAGAGAAAGAATACTCACTGGAATTTGGAATTGGATCTGTCCCCCGTTCAGGACGTGGCCCTGGAGCCCTTACTTCCTTCCGCGGGAGTCGGCCCGTTGTTTTCGGTCCAGGTGCACCTTTTTTTTGCTTTTCCCCAGTAGCTTTTCCTCCTACTCCTCAACTGAAGAGGAAAAGGACTTCCTCTTGCCACATTTCGGGATGGGAGTGAGAGTTCTGGTTCTGCTCTTGTCATTTGGTTTGTCAGGGCTGGGCCAGGAATAGAATATGAGCCGTGCGTGGCGCCTCCTTCATTTTTCCCTTGCCTCTGGTTTTGAAGTTAATATATCTCAGATTAGATCTGTTTCCTTGTTTGGTTGCTGTTGGTGAACTTTTTTTTTTCTTTTAAAAATTTGTACTCATTTTGTTAATTGTCGGGGAAGGAAAATTATACTCCCATTTCAGTTTTTCATCTTAGGTCTTTATGTAATGTTTCAATCCACTTTCTCTTTTATAATGCTCATTAAACTCTGTACCTTTATTCTGCTCTTTTCAAACTAAGGATATGAGTTCATTGTAACAATATGTTGCTTGCAGTCCCACGGAAAACTGGGCTTCAGATACACGTCAGTGGGCCTTGCATTGCCAGGCAGCGCTTCCGGGGCCACTAGCACCGGCAGTCCGCAAGACAAGCAGCTCTGGATTTTTTTTTTATTCCTTAAGACCTCCGCCTTCCACCCTGGGGCCTTGTCCTTTGTCTGCAACTTGTCAGGGTTTTTCCCTAAGCCTGGGCTCCAGATGGCCCTTGGCTCACCCGGGGCCTTTTGTTATTGCGTGATGTACAGGGAACTCACCCTGAGCCACTGGTATCTGCCAGCTGGAGATACATTCCTATTAGGCTGAGCGGTCGCAGCCCTGGAGTGGGGCAGAGATGGAAGGTGGAGAAAGCCGCTTGCTGGAAGGGCTGATGCAGAAATGAGCTGTTTCCTGGGAGAGAACCCCAAGGGAGTGGTGGGAGCTGCCTTTGTAGTTACTGTCTTCTGGATGCTCATAAGCTGGGTGATGTGCAGAGACCGTGGGTACCTCAGAGACCCGTTTCTCTGTTCCTGAGGAATATGTGAGAACCAGACGGCTCATTTGACATCCTTTGAGAAGACAGTAGTGGGGAAGGCTTAGGGTGATTCACTGATGCTAGTCTGTGGTGGAACCAAGAGCTCTGGGGAATGGAATTTCTTTTTTTTTTTTGAGATGGAGTCTCGCTCTGTCACCCAGACTGGAGTGCGGTGGCGCGATCTCCGCTCACTGCAACCTCTGCCTCCCAAGTTCGAGTGATTCTCCTGCCTCAGCCTCCTAAGTAGCTGGGATTACAGGCATGTGCCACCACGCCTGGCTATTTTTGTATTTTTAGTAGAGGGGGTTTCTCCATGTTGGCCAGGCTGGTCTTGAACTGCTGATCTCAGGTGATCTGCCCGCCGTGGCCTCCCAGAGTGCTGGGATTGCTGGCGGGAACCACCGTGCCTGCCCGGGAAACATAATTTCTATCAGCGTAGCTTCTACTTGGCCTCCCCGTCCACTCCCTCACCCAACCTTTGCAACCCTGTGGTCTTCCTTTGTGTAGACCACCAGGCTTCTCATAATTTTAAGTAAAATGTTTCATAAAACCCCAGTTTAGACTGCCTTCAAACCCTCTGCCACCCCAGAGCCGGCAGCTGACTCTGACCCCTGAGTTAAGAGTCCCAGCCTGGCAATGTTCTGTGCACCCACACGGCCTGTGCTTGGCAGGCACAGTGCGCACGAGGGGGCAGAGGGCAGACACACAGCTTCTTGGCTTCGGAAATGGTCTGAGTTGGGCAAGTTTGGAGCACGTGAGCTTAGTTTTCATGTTTTGTTTCTGCGCCCAGGATCTGAGAGCGGGAGTGGTGGGCTCCCTGGCCAGCGTGGGGTGGGTGGGGCGGGTGTGGGGGGTGGTCAGGAAGGGAAGGGGACGAGTGGATGCCCATTTGCTCGGACGCCCTGCTGGTTTCTGCTGCCTCTTCTCATATCTGTGCCCAGCCTCTAGAGCAGGCGTCCCCAAACTGCGGCCCCCTGAGGCCATTTATCCGGCCCCCCGCCACACTTCAGGAAGGGGCACCTCTTTCATTGGTGGTCAGTGAGAGGAGCACAGTATGTGGCGGCCCTCCAACGGTCTGAGGGACAGTGAACTGGCCCCCTGTGTAAAAAGTCTGGGGACGCCTGCTCTAGAGCCAGTGTCACAGAAGCGAATGTTCCTCTCGGAGAGGGAAGGTGGGCATAGAAAACAGTGCATCATGCTGGAGATCACGGGAGCGTCTGTGCGGGACAGAAGTGCCGCTTCTAAGCGGAGCTGCTTCTGCACCAAGTGAAGGGTGACGGACGGTAGGTGGAATTCCATTAGGGGCCTCCGGATGAATAGTAAGGCAACTTCTGAGCTTCCACGGAGGAAGGTTCCAGAACAGGCGTTGCTTGCTTTCTCCTGTGTCTCCCTCCCACCTCCCCCAAGGTTGGGTCTGGCGCCTTAGCCAGAGAAGGAGGGCAGTAAAATAATTTTACTTCTTTGACCCTGAGGCAGAGAGACTCCAGTGGGAAGAGCTAGCCCGGGGGCACTCCCAGGCCACAGCACACTTTGTCTCCTTCCCACTTGTCTTCCCTGAAAGGTGTCCTTTCTTACTTGAGGGCAGCTGGCCCAGCTCCCTAGGGGGACTGGAGTGGCTCTCCAGAGGCCACACATGACATGGAATCTGGCGCGGCTTCCTCTCGCAGCTGGGGCCACGCACACGGATCCCTGCACCCCTACCCAGCGGCCTCAGCAGCTGTGTGTGTCTCCCTCTTCTTTCCTCATACCCTTTACAAACATTTTCCCCGCTAAGAATAACTTGCAGTTATAAGAAAACAAAACTCCACTGGAGCGGAAAACTCCTCTTTCATGCCAAAAGGCCAGGGTCGCTTGGATTTAGAGTGTCACTGGCAGCTTCTAGATCCTCCCCAACCCTTGTGGGTGAGTCCATGTCTCAAGAGCTGGGCCAGGCAGGAGGGCTCTGCTAGCTGAACTTGCACACCCCGTGGGGACAGATCTAGACCTGAGCCTGGTTGCTGTCTTGTGGGTGTCTGATGCCCAGTGTAGGGCATGTCCTGGAGGAAAGAACAGCTGTGTCGCGGGGAAGAAAAGGTCACCTGGGAGAAGCAAAGGTGGCCCTGTGGGCTCATTCTTCCAATGGTACAGCCCGAAGGCTCCTCTTCCCTAGCACTCCAAGCTGTCACAGCAGCCACCTGGGGTGTCACAGGGCCACTGGGTCAGGGAAAAGCAAATGCTTCATAAATGCTCACCTCTGCCAGGTGAGTGGTGCACGCCTGTAATCCCAGCACTGTGGAAGGCCAAGGTGGGCAGATCACAAGGTCAACAGATCGAGACCTTCCTGGCCAACATGGTGAAACTTCGTCTCTACTAAAAATACAAAAATTAGCCGGGCGTGGTGGTGCGTGCCTGTATTCCCAGCTATTCAGTGGTGGGGGCTGAGGCAGGAGAATCACTTGAACCCGGGAGGTAGAGGTTGCAGTGAGCTGAGATCACGCCACTGCACTTCAGCTTGGCAACAGAGGAGACTCCGTCTCAAAAAAACAAAAATAAAAAGAAGGTCATCTCTAGGTGAATGCTGGCCAGGTAAAGCTGCTAAAATCACCCAGAGTTTATCACACCCCTGAAGTCTTTTGGGGTTTGTTTCCTCCGTGGTTTGAAGTTACCACAGATGAATTTGAAAAATGCAGCTGAGGTGGGAACATCGGTTGGTTATCTTGTTGAAATGCCCCTAGAGGAGGAGCAGTGGGACACAGTCTGTCCTCTAAAGGGACCCTGCGGCTGTCCCCTCATAGCATTGCAGGGCGTTGTAAGCCAAGGTTTGGATGCTTGTTGGGGCTGTTAGACATCAGGAATGATCTGCACAGAGAGAGACATGCAGGACTTTGTGGATCTCCGTGGGATCCAGGACGTGTATTTTTATGTCTTCATGCAGAGGGCATGGTGGCTAAGAAAGCACTGAATTTAACATCATTCAGACCAGGCATCGATTTACAAAGCAGTTCCGCTTCTGGCTTTGCTGCTTTCTTCTGTGGGTCACGTTTCCTAATCTCTGAACCCCAGTGTCCTTGTCTGTTACATGGGTAAGTTTCCCAGATTCTGTTACAGGAACGGGGGATGCCAAGCACTTTAGCAAGGTCTGCGCTTGGTGATGCTAGCTGCTTCCATCATTTCACTGCCCTTCTTTTCTAAATGCAGGCAGACCTCCCCCTTGTTTTGACAGCACAGCTCATGCCGTCGACAGTTCAGTCTGCTCCGATGGATAACCACTTTCTTTGTACGATAGGTTTTTAGTCATTTTTTGCCTAAGATCCACCCTGCTCACCATAGTTTAACATTTGTCTCTTGGTAGAGATTTGAGAGTTGTGAGTCTCAGAGTAGCACTTTTGAAACAAGTAGCACTTGGGGCTGATGCCCAGTCCATCTCTGTAGACTCAAAAGTATATATTCCACTGAAGAGCGGTATTTTATGTCCCCAGATTCTGTGCATGCCCCATACATGGATCCTAAAGCATGTAATGTCCCTTGGGTATATCACAGTAGGGGACTTATGTGACATGTGTACCCTGGGCCTGGAGTTAGGATACTTTACGTGGCCACGGGATATTCCTGGCTGTTTCATTGGCAGCCTGATGTTTGGGCTGAGAGAGTCAGAATCGGGCGAATCCTGATGATTATAAGTCGTATAATTATTATAGCTAAACGTTACAGAGTGCTTTCTATATGGTTCAGGTACTTGGGAGGGGCTGTGCCATAGCTTATGCTATTAGATCTTCACAGTAATCTAATGAGGTGGATACCAGTTTTACAGGTGATACAACAAAGGGTAGAGGGAAGCCGGGTGCTTGCCTGTAGTGACTTAATAAGCAGCTGTGCAGAAATTCAAGCCAGGTTTTTCTGACACCGAGGGCTATGGTAAGCTGCAGCGCTGCTTTGAGTGATTGTAGAATGTTGACTCTAGTGAAATAATTTATCCGAGATCACATTGCCGGTAAGTGGCTGGGCCAGGATTCAGGCGAGCCTGCTCTCAGCTACTCTGCTGCTGTTCCTCTGTCATAAGCAAAGGCCCCGAGGCGGGGTGTGTGATTCACTGCGATTAATGTCCAAGCCCTGGGTGCCTGGGGAAGAAACGGCTGCAGTGATTGGCTGCTTCTGGGTTTGGAGCAAGGAGGCTCATTTTCCCCTCTTGATAATTTGTTTAGATCACTAATTAAATTCTAACCATACTAAGGGAAATGGTTAACACGAGAAAAATCATCATGAGTCTTACTACCTCAAGCTTTCATTTGTCTTGTTTTTTTCTCTCTCTCGCTCTTTTTCCCCTTTTTCCTTCCCTCCTTCCTGTCTTTCTCTCTTTTTTTTTTTTCTCTCTCTCACTGCACCCAGGCCATGTTTATTTTTTAATAGCTTTATTTCAGAGGATTTCAAACATATATAAAAGTAGACAGGGCCAGGTGCGGTGGCTGACACCTATAATCCCAGCACTTTGGGAGGCTGAGGTGGGTGGATCACGGGAGCCCAGAAGCTTGAGACCAGCCTGGCCAACATAGTAGAACCCCGTCTCTACTAAAAATACAAAAATTAGCCAGGCATGGTGGCACACGTCTGTAATCCCAGCTCCTCAGGAGACTGAGCTAGGAGAACTGCTCAGACCTGGGAGGCAGAGGTTGCAGTGAGCCAAGATTCAAACACTGCACTTTAGCCTGGGAGACAGAGTAAGACTGTCTGAAAAAAAACAAAACAAAAAACAGAAACAGAGAATCTGATGAATTCCCATGTACCGGTTGCTTAGTTTCAGTGAATATCAGCTCATCCCTCATCACCTCTCATCCACACCCCCGTGCTTATACCCCCTCCTTTATTAGTTTGAAGCAGAACCCAGATCAGATGGTAAATCCATGATTATTTTAGTATCTCTAAAAGGACTTCTAAAAAATCATAACCGGCGGGGCTCAGTGGCTTATGCCTGTAATCCCAGCGAGGCGGGTGGATCGCCTGAGGTAAGGAGTTTGAGACCAACATGCCCAACATGATGAAACCCCGTCTCTACTAAAAATAGAAAAAAATTAGCCAGGCGTGGTGATGTGTGCCTGTAATCCCAGCTATTCAGGAGGCTGAGGCAGGAGAATCACTTGAACCCGGGAGGCGGAGGTTGCAGTGAGCTGAGATTGTGCCGCTGCACTCCCGCCTGGGCAACGAGTGAAACTCTGTCTCAAAGAAAAAAAAAAAAAACCAACATAATCACATTGCTGTTTTATTTTTTAAACTAAACCTATTGAGTTTGTCCATTTTATTAGTTTTTATTCTGTCCTTTCAAAAGGAGGGTTTATTCAAAGGTGAATTCAAGAAGGAGCAGAGGCAGAGACTGACCGAGAGTCTTGCCGTGTTGAGTGCGTGGCGGACGCGCTGTCGCTGCGCACAGGGAGAGGCCTCAGCCTCACCTGCCTTTCTCTCTCACAGGCTTATTTAGTCACCATGAAGCTGCTGCACCCGGCCTTGCACAGCTGCCTCCTGCTGACCCTGCTCGGCTTATGGACACCCAGCCCCGAGGCTCACGCTGCGTCCCCAGGCGCGGCCGCTCTCAGCGCCGCCTCCTTCCTGCAGGATCTAATGCGTCGCTATGGCGAGGGTGACAGCCTCACTCTGCAGCAGCTGAAGGCCCTGCTCAACCACCTGGATGTGGGGGTGGGCCGGGATAATGTCACCCAGCACATGCAGGGACACAGGAACCTCTCCACGGTAAGACTCCCCTGTAAGCCAGCAGCCCCGCTCAGCACAGTCCCTGGCCTCTTGGGGTTTCTTGTCTGGCTGGCCCAGGGCAGCCTGGCAGCTTGTCAGAGGTAGGATGAGGCAGGTCAGTCTTGAAGACAGAATGGACAGGCCAATTCTTGTTTCCCTGTTGTCTGAATCAGCATATTCTGAGTCTTCTGCAGTACTTTCTGACTCTACCCCTGCCCCCCGCCCCACCTAGGTGTCCTGAAGCCCTTAATAAAAGGCAGCCTGGGGCCAGTGGTTCACGCCTGTCATCCCAGCACTTTGGGAGGCCAAGGCCGGTGGATCACCCGAGGTCAGGAGTTTGAGACCAGACTGTCCAGCATGGTGAAATCCCAACTCTACTAAAAATACAAAAATCAGCCAGGCGTGGTGGTGGGTGCCTGTGATACCAGTTACTCGGGAGGCTGAGGCAGGAGAATTGCTTGCACCCAGCAAGGTGGAGGTTGCAGTGAGCCCTGATCTCACCCCTGCACTCCAGCCTGTGCAGCAGAGCAAGTCTCAAAACAAAACAAAGGCAGCCTGGAAGTGAGGTTCTCAGCCCCAGACTCTTCCTTAGAGCTGCACTTGAGTCACTCGGAAATGCTGAGAAAACACAGCTCCCAGACTAGCATTTCTCATAGAGTACCGTTTCCAGAGCCTGTTAACTATCCCAGTGAGCCCGCAGTCCCTCCAGGTGCAGCGGCGATTATCTGCATTTTACAGGAGAGGACACCAAGGGTCCCGCGGTGAGTCCCTGCAGAGACCCAGGCTGGAACGCCAGGTCTTTTTGGCTGCCAGTTCTGTGTTCTTTCTTCCATGTTATCTCTGCTAATCAGACTCTGGGGCTATTTGTGGCAGCCAAATATAAGTCAGCCGGCAAAATCTTTATATATCGACTTTGTTCCCTATGCTGGTGTTGTGAGAAATAGAGAAAAATGAGTCATATTTAGGGAGTTGACTGGCATGATGGGGAGCTTAACCAACAGAGGACAAAGTCAGCAGTGCTGAAATGAAGCATTGCATTTTGTGGGTTGGACAGTAATTGTAGGATGCAGAAATGAGAGGGGGAGAGGAGTGTGCTGGAGTCATCCGTGCAGGCTCATGCATGCAGTGTCCTCGAGCTGCCCCTTGAGATGAGTGCAGTGTGGAGATAAATGGGACAGGGCGGGCCGGGCACAGTGGCTTACGCCTGTAATCGCAGCACTCTGGGAGGCTGAAGCAGGCAGATCACTTGAGGTCAGGAGTTCGAGACCAGCCTGGCCAACAGGGTGAAACCCCGTCTCTACTAAAAATATAAAAATTAGCCAGGTATGGTGGTAGGTGCCTGTAATCCCAGCTACTCCGGAGGTTGAGGTAAGAGAATCACTTGAACCCAGGAGGTGGAGGTCATAGTGAGCTGAGGTTGCACCATTGCACTCCAGCCTGGGTGAAAGAGCGAGACTCCGTCTCAAAAAAAAAAAAAAAAAAAAGGCCGGGCACGGTGGCTCAAGCCTGTAATCCCAGCACTTTGGGAGGCCGAGGTGGGCGGATCACAAGGTCAAGAGATCGAGACTATCCTGGCCAACATGGTGAAACACCGTCTCTACTAAAAATACAAAAATTAGCTGGGCGTGGTAGCGCGTGCCTGTAATCCCAGCTACTCGGGAGGCTGAGGCAGGAGAATTGCTTGAAACCAGGAGGCGGAGGTTGCGGTGAGCCGAGATTGTGCCACTGCACTCCAGCCTAGCGCCTGGCGACAGAGTGAGACTCTGTCTCAAAAAAAAAAAAAAAGGCAAGGGACAGGGGTGATCATGTGGTGTGGATGCAGAATGACTTGAGCGCAGCAGACACCGGGGCCAGGGAGGAGTGCACCCTGTGTCCCCCGGGTGCAGTGACATGGGTCTCAGGACCTGCCAGGACAGCAGCAGCATCAGCATCTCGGGGTCACAGGAGGCTAGCCCTCGGCCTTTAGAAGCCCAGGCACATATTTTGGCAGCACAGTCAGAGTGCTGACTCTCAGAGATACGCCCATGTGAGACCAAACTCAGAAAAGGCCTGGCATGTAGGTGTAGACGGTATAATTAGAAGTGGAGCTACAGATTTCACAGGAACGGTTCGTGAGAAGCGCTTACCTGCCACCTCCTAAGGTAACCGTGAGGCAGCTGCTGGCTGGCCACGGCCCACTTTGAATCTTCAGGTTTTCCTCCCCTTGCCTCTGGGAACATACATGTCCTCAGGCTGAGGGCAGTCGTGTATGGTTGAGGATGTGTGGGGCTAGTTGGGCAGCAGCACCGTTTCGGCGGAGCCCCACCGCTAGACATTTCAGCTTCAGAGAAGTAGCTGGAACCTGTGTTTTAATGTAATAGCTCCCTGGGCTATTGTGACTTGCAGCCAGATTTGGTATGAAGCTTGTATCTTCAGGCACACACACAGAATGGTGTTTTCTTTGTCTCTTCTTTTCTTTTTTTCTTTTTTCTTTTTTGAGAGGGAGTCTCGCTCTCTTGCCCAGGCTGGAGTGCAGTGGCGCAATGTCAGTTCACTGCAACCTCCATCTCCTGCGTTCAAGCAATTCTCCTGCCGCAGCCTCCCAAGTAGCTGGGATTATAGGTGTGCACCACCACGCCCAGCTAATTTTTGTATTTTTATTAGAGACAGGGTTTCACCATATTGGTCAGGCTGGTTTTGAACTCTTGACTTCAAGTGATCTGCCTATCTTGGCCTCCCAAAGTGCTGGGATTATAGACGTGAGCCATTGTGCCCAGCCCCAGAATGTTGTTTTCTAGAAACCATGCCCTAGTGACAATTTTTTTTTTTTTTTAAGAGACAAGGTTTTGCTCTGTCACCCAGGCTGGAGGGCAGTGACATGATCATAGCTCACTCACTGTAGCCTCTAACTTCCGGGCTCTCACAGTCCGCCTGCTGCATCCTCCTCAGTAGTTGAGACTACACGTATGTGCCACCATACCTCTCTAATTGTTAAATTTTTTGTAGAGAAGGGCTCTCATTATATTGCCCAGGCTGGTCTCCAGTTTCTGGCCTCAAGTGATCCTCCTGCCTTGGCCTTCCAAAGTGCTGGGATTACAGTGTTAGCCACCATGTGTGGCCACTTTGGTGACAGTGATAGAAATGTTGTTATTCTTAAAATGTCTCAGGCACTTATTTACAGATGGTTGTGCTTATAATGTGTTAACTTTCACAGCTAGCTGAGCCATAAGGATCACTTACTAATTGTTGTTGTTGTTGTTGTTTTTTGAGACAGAATCTCACTCTGTTGCCCAGGCTGGACTGCAATGGCATGATCTTGGCTCACTGCAACCGCTGCCTCCCAGGTTCCAGCAATTCTCCTGCCTCAGCCTCCTGAGTAGCTGGGATTTCAGGGGTGTGCCACTGTGCCTGGCTAATTTTTGTATTTTTAGGAGACACGGGATTTCACTAGGCTGGTCTTGAATTGCTGACCCCGTGATTCACGCACTTCAGCCTCTGAAAGTGCTGGGATTACAGTCGTGAGCCACTGTGCCCGGCTCTACTCACCTTTTTTTTTTCTTTTCTTTTCTTTTTTTTTTTTTTGAGATGGAGTCTCACTCTGTTACCCAGGCTGGAGTGCAGTGGCACAATCTCGGCTCACCGCAACCTCCGCCTGCTAGGTTCAAGTGATTGCCCTGCCTCAGCCTCCAGAGTAGCTGGGATTACAGGCGTGTGTCACCGTGCCCGGCTAATTTTTGTATTTTTAGTAGAGATGTTGTTTCACCACGTTGGTCTGGCTGGTCTTGAACTCCTGACCTCGTGATCCGCCTGCCTTGGCCTCCCAAAGTGCTGGGATTACAGGCATGAGACACCACACCTGGCTCTACTTACTAGTTTTTTAAGTTTAGGGGACACCTTGCCCTCATCCCTAGACTAGATGAATCTACAAATTCCCTGAAATTTGGACCTCTCTGTCTGTTTTTTCCTCTGGGAAGGCTGAATAGGTTGCTACTTAGCGGGTCAAGGCCTGATCTTTGGGGTCTGAGTGGCTTCCTGCCCTTCCTGTGTTTCAGTGCTTTAGTTCTGGAGACCTCTTCGCTGCCCACAATTTCAGCGAGCAGTCACGGATTGGGAGCAGCGAGCTCCAGGAGTTCTGCCCCACCATCCTCCAGCAGCTGGATTCTCGAGCCTGCACTTCAGAGAACCAGGAAAATGAGGAGAATGAGCAGACGGAGGAGGGGCGGCCAAGTGCTGTCGAAGGTGAGCCAGGCTGGGCAGGCAGGAGCCCGTCTCCCGGCCCGTCCTGTCTCACAAGGACTTCCGGGCTCGGCTGCTGCTGCTCACCGAAGGCCTAACCAGTGATATCCAGGAGGAGCTTGTCAGCATCAGGAGGGGGATCGATGATTGTACGGTCAATGTTTGTATTCGCAAGGCTGGCCTAAAACATTGTCAGACTCCTGGGCTGTAGCTGGTGCGTGTTCAGAGCGTTGGACTTTTCAAGCATCCTATGGATGCCTTTTTGGTCCATTTTTTATTTTATGTTGAACCACAGGGGCCCAGTACTTTGGTTTTTTTAATGTTTCTTTTTTTTTTTTTTTTTTTTTTGGAGATAGAATCTCACTCTGTCTCTGAGGCTGGAGTCCAATGGTGCGATCGTAGCTCACTGAAGCCTTGACCTTCTGGGCTCAAGTGATCCTCCTCCCTCCGCCTCCTGAGTAGCTCGGACTACATGTGAGCACTACCATGCCCAGTTAATTTTTAAATTTTTTGTAGAAATAGGACATTACCTAGGCTGGTCTCAAACTCCTCGGTTCAAGTGATCCTTCTGTCTTGGCCTCCCAAATTGCTGGGATCACAGGCCTGAGCCTCTGTACCTGGCTCACTTTGGTTTTATAGTTTTACCTTGAAGACCTCCAGGAGGCTGCACTTGGCCCCCTGAATCCTCCCTGCCCTCCCCATCCCAGTCTCCCTGGTCCGGTGATAGTGGGCTTGCCGTGAGCTGTGAGCGTACACCCCGATTGCCTAAGCCCCACAGGGCCGGCATGTGCTGCCTACTCTGGGCACCCGGAGTATGCTGTTTATGCTACTGTAAGTCGCTGTTTTCTGCTGTCATTATTTACTTGTACGGTTTCTCTCGTTTTGTTCTGTTTCTTCGAGACAGAGTTGCATTCTTGTTACCCAGGCTGGAGTGCAATGGCAGGATCTTGGCTCACTGTAACCACTCTAACCTCCCCCTCCTGGGTTCAAGTGCTTCTCCTGCCTCAGCCTCCCAAGTAGCTGGGATTACAGGCGTGCGCCACCATGCCCTGCTAACGTTTTGTATTTAATAGAGATGGGATTTCACCATGTTAGTCAGGCTGGTCTCAAACGCCCGACCTCAGGTGATCACCCGCCTCAGCCTTCCAAAGTGCTAGGATTACAGACGTGTAGCACCGCACCCGGCCTGCTTTTATGTTTTTTAAGCTTCCATGCTGTTTGCAACCGTCTGTAGAAAAGATGAGTTTCCTTTGGATAGCAGTTTTCACAGAGCTTCCCTAGGCTTCTCTGCAGCATCTGGCGAGAGATGGACTCAGCGAATGTTTACTGATGGATTGGTGGAGCGCGTTCTGCCCCATCACACATGAATTCAGAATAGGCCAGCCCCAGGCAGCAGGAGTGTGTCCCCACCCACAGTAATAGAGGCCCTCGTCTGTTCTTGTTCCTCCACAGTATGGGGCTTTGGTTTTCTCTGTGTCTCACTGATTAACCTGGCCTCTCTCCTGGGAGTCCTCGTCCTGCCCTGCACGGAGAAAGCGTTTTTCAGCCGTGTGCTCACTTACTTCATCGCCCTGTCCATTGGAACGCTGCTGTCTAACGCGCTATTCCAGCTCATCCCAGAGGTGCAGTAGAACAGAATCGTGTGCGTCCTCTTTCCCTGGCACAGCTGAGCCAGTCCCTTCCTCCGCTACCCTGGGCTCCAAGGCATCCAATGACTGCCACCTGAGAATTGAACCTGTCCCTCATATCAAAGCCACCGGTGACTTCTAACTCTGGGTCTCAGGGCCCACCTCTCACTCCTCTGGCCTCTGCAGGTGCTGTCAGATGCAAGGTTCTTCCAGTTTTCTCTCCTCCCAGGACCTGGCAGTCTCCCCTCGCTTCCTAAGCCCCATACATAGGGCATCAAAGGAAAGCTGCAGCTACCGACTGCCATCCATGCCTTTGCTGCTAAGTACTAGCTACGTTTTGTTTTTGTTTTTGTTTTTGAGACGGAGTTTCACTCCTGTTGCCGAGGGGAAGTGCAATGGCATGATCTCAGCTCACTACAACCTCCACCTCCCAGGTTCAAGCGAGTCTCCTACCGCAGCCTCCTGAGTAGCTGGGATTACAGGCATGCGCCACCATGCCTACAAAATTATTTTTTCTATTTTTAGTAGAGACAGGATTTCTCCATGTTGGTCAGGCTAGTCTCGAATTCCTGACCTCAGGTGATCTGCCTACCTCGGCCTCCCAAAGTGCTGGGATTACAGGTGTGAGCCAGCACGCCCGGCCCCCTTTTTTTTTTTTGAGCTGGAGTTTCACTCCTCTTGCCCAGGCTAGAGTGCAGTGGCGTGATCTTGGCTCATTGCAACCTCTGCTTCCCAGGTTCAAGCAACTCTCCTGCCTCGGCCTCCCAAGTAGCTGGGATTACAGGCATGCACCACCATGCCCGGTTAATTTTGTATTTTTAGTAGAGATGGGGTTTCTCCACGTTGGTCAGGCTGGTCTTGAACTCCCGAACTCAGGTGATCTGCCCGCCTTGGCCTCCCAAAGTGCTGGGATTACAGGCATGAGCCACCTTGCCTGGCCAGTGCTCACTCTATTCTAAAGAGAAATCTTGGCAGTACTCGGGTCTGGGCACCAAGAGCTTATCCATCTGGAAAGAGATGGAAGGAAAAGAGGTTACCAGCCATTATACAGAACTGGCCTAAAAAGTGAGTGTTGTTTGATTTTGAGCAGGCCATCATTTCTAGCATAGAGAGTCAAACACAGAATAAAGACCAAGACCAAACAAAATGAAAATAAGATAAATGGAAGAGGGGGCCTCAGTCCTTCGTACCTTGCATCTTGATTTTCACTGACTTCCTGGTACCTTGACTTCACTGTTTTGAAATGTTAATTTTGTTGTTTAATTGTTATCACAGAGGAGCCATGAAAATAAGACCCAAGTTGACAGTCTGTCCACTTTTTTAGCTCAGGCAGGGGATGCTGCTATTGGGGGTGAGGATACGCAGACGCGTGGTCGACCCCCTTAGGAAGTGGTGAACGCTGCCCTTCTCAGAGATCCATGTTAGCAGCTTCCCAGGCTTTGCCAGTCAAAAGACCCAGAAAAACAGCAAGGGCCAGGCGCGGTGGCTCACGCCTGTAATCCCAGCACTTTGGGAGGCTGAGGCAGGTAGATCACCTGAGGTCAGGAGTTTGAGACCAGCCTGACCAACATGGAGAAATCCCATGTCTACTAAAAATACAAAATTAGCCAGGCATGGTGGCGCATGCCTATAATCCCAGCTACTCGGGAAGCTGAGACAGGAGAATCACTTGAACCTAGCATGTGGAGGTTACAGTGAGCCGAGATCGCCCCACTGCACTCCAGCTTGGTTAACGAGTGAAACTTCATCTCAAAAGAAAACAAAAGACAAGAGAGCATCTGGAAAGAGATGCTTGCCGTGCCTTGCCCTTTCTTCCTGGTTGAATGTCCACCATCTTGCTGACATCTCAGAATTTTTTGTGGATCTGACAAGCACTTTGCAGGAGAGGCCTCAACTTGGGCTATTTTTTCAGCTCCAGCAATGAAATATGTTAATTTTTTAAAGATTTGAAATGAAATTCCTTTGGATCTGTTTGAATGGAAATAATGTAATTGCATGTGCTCTGCCCCTGTGGCCTGCCAGGGAGTGTCTCATCCTGGTGTGCTTCTGTCTTGCCCTCTTCTGGGCCTGGACGGAGTGTCACACTGGGAAATGTTTGAGGAAATCTTCTTGTGACAGGGTGATCCTGGAATTCTGTTCTGTATGCTTGAGCCCCTCTCAGAGCATATGGAAATAAGCAAAGAAGTTGAGAGGTGAAGACACCGAAAATCATGGGCGTTGGGCGTTAATCGCCCTCCATCCCTTCTGCCCTGCACATCTGGCTTGGTTGTATCTCATACAAGCAAACCAAGTGGTCGTGGTGTCACCCAGGCCTGCGCAATATGAATCGGACGCGCAGAAGCAAACACAGCAGCAGAGTGACCGCCCCCTTTCCACATGCTTGCATGTCCTATGAAAGAGAGCCCTCGAGTTCAAAGTCTCGAACAGCCTCTCTGGCAGGCCTGGGCAGACCTCGGGTGTGTGACGAGGCAGCACCCTGCCTGGCCAGTCACACCACTGGCAGGAATGATTTGGGGCTACCAGCGGAAGTCACAGGGTTCCAAGGCCACCTTGAGTTCCTCTTTCTCTTTCTTCTGAACTGATTGAAGGAAATTCCACGAGATTTGAATCACTAACAAATTTTCTATTTCTCTCTCCCTCCCTACTTGTCTCTCTCTGATTTTTCTTTTTTGTTCTGTTCATATCCACCAAACTTTCCTTGTGACCTCCCTATCCACTCCACCTTCCTCCCCCTAAATGGTGGTTGCTGTGCAATGGGGTGTGTGCCTTCTCTCCCTGCCCTGGGTGGGGCTGGCCCTCCCTCCACACGGCAGTGTGGGGATACGGTCTCCTCTGTGTGACCGTCATCTCCCTCTGCTCCCTCATGGGGGCCAGCGTGGTGCCCTTCATGAAGAAGACCTTTTACAAGAGGCTGCTGCTCTACTTCATAGCTCTGGCGATTGGAACCCTCTACTCCAACGCCCTCTTCCAGCTCATCCCGGAGGTATGGCAAGCCAGGGCCTTCACCCCGGAGCACGCCGGTGGGCACAGTGGGAGGGCCTCCGTTTGGATGGACGGCATGGAGAGGGCACCTGGAGGCCCTTTCCTTTTGGAAAGTGAAGCTAGGACTTAGGTGTGAGCTAGGAGAGGCAGCCCAGCATAGACTGAAGAGCTGGGTTCAAATCCCAGCTCCACTGTCAGGAGGTTCTGTAACCTTAGGTACGTCACTGACCTCACAGTGCCTCTGTTTCTTCTGATGTGAGATGGGGAAAGCAATAGGCAGCCTCAGGAGGACGCTGTGAGGATGGAATGATTGATTCTTCGGTAGCACTGAGTGCCTGGTGCTGAAAGTGCTATCAGATGTGGAGTGAAGAGACACAGTGTAGAGAGCTCACTCTGGCTCAGTTGTGGCACTCAGATTGAGGCTTCGGGTACAGAGAAGTTTAAAACACATCATCAGCTGGTCATGGTGGCTCAGGCCTGTAATCCCAGCACTTTGGGAGGCAGAGGCAGGAGGATCACCTGAGGTCAGGAGTTCAAGACCAACCTGACCAACATGGAGAAACACTGTTTCTACCAAAAGTACCAAATTAGCTGGGTGTGGTGGTGGGCACCTGTAATCCCTGCTACTCGGGAGGCACAAGAATCACTTGAACCCAGGAGAGGGAGGTTGCAGTGAGCCGAGATGGCGCCGCTGCACTCCAGCCTAGGTGACAGAGTAAGACTCTGTCTCAAAACAAACAAACAAACAAACAAACAAACCCACACATCATCAGAACCCATAGGTCTCAGTAAGAAGATTGTCCATAGGGAGTTTTGGGGCAAAGGTGATGCAAGTAAAACACTGTCTGGTTTTACATACCTTGATGGCACCTTTGCCTAGTAAGTTCATGGGAAAACTCACCACAAAAGAAGAGGGAAGTGATGGTTTATCTCATTTGATCTAATCCCCTCAGCAGACCCATTAATTACAGTAAGCACAGGACGTCTCCTTGTGAGTGGTCTCACAGGCCTGGACAGAGCCGCAGTTGAAGCAGAGAGATGACTTCATGTGCCTCTTATATCAGTTGATGTTGTCTCTTTTTTTTTTTTTTTTTTTTTTTTTTTTAGACCGAGTTTTGCCTTGTTACCCAGGCTGGAGTGCAATGGCGTGATCGCGGCTCACTGCAACCTCCGCCTCCTGGGTTCAGGCAATTTTCCTTCCTCAGCCTCCTGAGTAGCTGGGATTACAGGCACACACCACCATGCCCAGCTAATTTTTTGTATTTTTAGTGGAGATAGGATTTCACCATGTTGACCAGGATGGTCTCGATCTCTTGACCTCGTGATCCAGCCGCCTTTTTTTTCTTTTTTGGAGACGGTCTCGCTTTGTCACCGGGCTGGATTGCAGGTGGTGCGATCTCAGCTCACTGCAACCTCTACCTTTCTGGTTCAAGTGATTCTCCTGCCTCAGCTTCCTGAGTAGCTGGGACTGCAGGCACACACCAACACGCCTAGCTAAGTTTTGCATTTTTAGTAGAGACAGGGTTTCATTATGTTGGCTGGGATGGTCTCGATCTCTTGACTTCGTGATCCACCCACCTTGGCCGCCCAAAGTGCTGGGATTACAGGCGTGAGCCACCACGCCTGGCCAACACTTGATGTTTTCTAAAATGTCAGTTGGCTCTCTCCTAGTCCATCCTTAGGTTAACTCGGTAGAACAAGTAACGTTTTACCCATTGGAATCTGACCTGCAAAAGAGCATCTATCCCTGAGCCTAGAACCCAGCTTTTGGAATTTCTGAAGCTCAAGCCATGATTTTGTCTTTACCATCCTTTGTGGCTTTTTGCAGAGAGGTGTTAGTTGACCGTCTTCACTTCACTTTTCCCCTGGATGATTTGACTCCCTTGGAAAATCAACACGAAAGTGTTGTTTCCCTGGAAGGTAGTAATTGAATTTGGCCCCTTTAAAACATAAAGACCACAAACGCTCAGAGTTGCTTGAAGTTGGGATCAACTTTTATTTTGGACCAATTCATGAGAGGGCGGGAGTTCATTCAAGGCCTGTTTCCCATCAGAAAACAGAGGAACAACCCCTTAAATATATATACCTCCTATGCACCCATAAACATTTTTTAAAATAACAGAGGAGCAATTCATTAGATACTTTTTTGTTTTTGAGACAGAGTCTCACTCTGTCACCCAGGCTGGAGTGCAGTGGTACCATCTCGGCTCCCTGAAATCTCTGCCTCCTGGGTTCAAGCCATTCTCCAGCCTCACCCTCCCGAGTAGCTGGGATTACAGGTGCACCACCCCACCCAGCTAATTTTTATTTTAGTAGAGATAGGGTTTCACCCTGTTGGTCAGGCTAGTCTCAAACTCCTGGCTTCAAGTAGTCCACCCACCTCTGTCCCCCAAAGTCCATGAGCCACCACACCCGACCAGGTCATTAGACACTTTCACAAGAACCCACCATAAATCAGGAGCTTAACGTAGGACAGAATTCTCTTGATTTCAACTCCTGTCCTCTTCCCAGTGGATTCTCCCCTCCCTCTTCAGTAAGTGACAGTTTCAGAAAGGACTCAAAACCCAAAAATTGATGCTCGCAGTAACACAGTCTGCTTTCTTGGTTCTGTGGTCACTGGGAGGCCTGCGGTCAGGAAGACGCTGCAGTTATGATTTAACCGAGAAATGGGTTTCCTATTTTAGAAAGTATAATTACCCGTCTCCCTTTGTGTTTACAGGCAGGTCAGCCAGGAACATTAGATAAAATGAAAATAAATACAGGTGTCTGCTCCTTCAGTATGAAATCTGCTGGCAGAGAATGCCTTCATAGCAAAGCACCAAGAGAATTGAAAAGTAGAAAACCGTATCAGAGGCTGTTCTTTCTGGAATTAAAATTCTATAGATGATCAGTCTTTTGCGTCAGCAAATAAGCTTGAAAAGAACCTCGCGGGTTTCGTGATGTCAAATCGGGGAAACACCAGGACTAGATTTTTGCTGGAAAGAGGATGGGTAGATGGCGAGTTCCTCCAGTACGTCTGTCTCCTCTCCTAGAGTGAAGGAAGTAGTTAAGAGATAGGAGGGGGACCAGCGAAGACGCTTTATCTTCTGTAAAACTCATTTTGTTTTCCTGGGTCCACAGGCTTTTGGTTTCAACCCTCTGGAAGATTATTATGTCTCCAAGTCTGCAGTGGTGTTTGGGGGCTTTTATCTTTTCTTTTTCACAGAGAAGATCTTGAAGATTCTTCTTAAGCAGAAAAATGAGGTAAGGCCCAGTTGTTGCTGAAGGAAGCTCTTCAGGGAAAGCACCCATCTCAGGAAAATGTCGATGTATTGCGGTGGTGACGGTGTTAGCTCAGGATCAAAAATTTCATGAAACTCTAATTTCTTGAGGAGATAATCCCATTTCACCTCCTGAAGTGAGGCCAGACCAGAAACTAGATCTGACCTGTGTGCCTTCTCAGCAGTAGTTTATCCCCTTTGTTTTGTTCTAGATGATTTCCTTAATCTATTTGCATCTTTACAGGATGGGGAGAAGGGCTTCGTAACATACATTCATTATGTATGAAGTATGACTGCAGAGAAACAGGACTATTACAATACAGTTTCAAAAAGATATCTTTAGTGGCTGGCACAGAGTTCTTCTCTAAATAGCTGCTGAATTGAGTGAGATAAGCCACTGCAAGAGAGGAGCTCTAAATATTTGAACAGTGGCTGCCTTCCTGGAATAAGCATTTGCCCTGAGGCGACAGCTTTGATACCTGTCTGACGCCAGGTCCTTCACACTTGGTACGGCTTTATGTACATGTATATTAGAAACAGGGTCTCACTTTTGTTGCCCAGGCTGGTCTCAAACTCCTCAGCTCAAGCAGTTCTCCCACCTCGGCCTTCCGCAGTGCTGGGATTACAGGTGTGAGCCCCCGCGCCTGGCCACAGCTTCACAGGACAGCTTTTGCACCGTTTCTAAGCAGGTGACCTGCTTGTGTCCTCTTCAGTGGTAGGGCTGAGGTCTTCCAGTGCATGGAGCGCTTCCTCGGAGCAGGTGCTTGGTCGGGTTTGTGGTTTTGCTGAATGTAATACTGAGCTCTCCTTGCTGCCCCTCCAGCATCACCACGGACACAGCCATTATGCCTCCGAGACGCTTCCCTCCAAGAAGGACCAGGAGGAGGGGGTGATGGAGAAGCTGCAGAATGGGGACCTGGACCACATGATTCCTCAGCACTGCAACAGTGAGCTGGACGGCAAGGCGCCTGTGGTGGATGAGAAGGTCGTTGTGGGCTCGCTCTCTGTGCAGGTCAGTGGGCCACCAGCTGCTTGGTGGAGCGTCTAAGAGGTTGCCTCAGGGTCACCTTGAAGGCACGTGGTCCAGCCTTTGACCCCATGCGTGCTTTCTCCTAGGACCTGCAGGCGTCCCAGAGCGCTTGCTACTGGTTGAAAGGTGTCCGCTATTCTGACATCGGCACTCTGGCCTGGATGATCACTCTAAGCGACGGCCTCCACAATTTCATCGATGGCCTGGCCATCGGCGCCTCCTTCACCGTGTCAGTTTTCCAAGGCATCAGCACCTCGGTGGCCATCCTCTGTGAGGAGTTCCCACACGAGCTGGGTAAGCGTGCGTCCTCCGTTCTACTGGTGCTCCCTCAGGTGATGGTGCAGGCCCCCTTCCTGTGGCCGGTTCCTTGCTCCCGTCTCCCTGCCTTCACAGAGCTTATTGTAACTGGTTGACATTGCCCCCAAAGCTTCATGGACTCTAATCACTATTTCTTAACAATTATTTAGAGAATTTTAGCCATGTGTGGTGGCTCACGCCTGTAATCCCAGCACTTTGGGAGGCTGAGGCAGGTGGATCACGAGGTCAGGAGTTCAAGACTAGCCTGGCCAATATGGTGACACTCTATTCAAAATACAAAAATCGGCCAGGTGCGGTGGCTCACACCTGTAATCCCAGCACTTTGGGAGGCTGAGGCGGGTGGATCACGAGGTCAAGAGATCGAGACCATCCTGGTCAACATGGTGAAACCCTGTCTGTACTAAAAATACAAAAAATTAGCTGGGTATGGTGGTGCATGCCTGTAATCCCAGCTACTCAGGAGGCTGAGGCAGGAGAATTGCCTGAACCCAGGAGGCGGAGGTTGCGGTGAGCTGAGATTGTGCCATTGCACTCCAGCCTGGGTAACAAGAGCGAAACTCCGTCTCAAAAAAAAAAAAAAAAAAAAAATTAGCTGGCATGGTGGCGTGCGCCTGTAATCCCAGCTACTCGGGAGGCTGAGGCAGGAGAGTCACTTGAACCTGGGAGGTGGAGGTTGCAGTGAGTTGAGTTTGTACCATTGCACTCCAGCCTGGGTGACAGAGCAAGACTCCATCTCAAAAAAAATAAATAAATAGATAATTTTAAATGATGGGGTTTTTATAAAGGTGTTTCCTTTTAGCCCCACATGCAGTGGCTCAGTTCTCATCTATACAGTGGGGTTAATAAGAGCACCCCCTTTTAGAATTATGGTGAGGATTAAAGAAAAAAGGCGAAAGGGACTTCCCATGTGCCAGGTGCTCTTCTGAGCACTCAGTAAAGGCTCTCTTCCAGCCTGTTCATCTTCCAAAGGCTCAGGTGCCTGGCAGGTGGATGAACCAGGGGGTAGGAGGGACTTAGTTTCATCAGAGGGAGTGTGTGAAAAGCCAGTAATTACTTTAGAGGCTTAGGGACGACTGAGGGTCAAGTTCTGGCTTTGCCATGTATTGACTTGAGACTTTGGGCATATCACTTCACTTCTCACAATCTCTATTTTGTTTCCATGGTAGTTGTGAGGAAGGGGGTTCCTTCTGTTTCACCATGAATCCAGAGAGAAACGAGGAGGCCAGTGCCAGCTGGTCATCTATTTTTAAAATCCTGGGAAAGATTTTCAGCCTCTAGGCTGGGTACATGGCCAGTTTGGCAAGTGGAGATGGGTCTGAACAGGAAGTTCAAAGGCCTGTCTCGTCACTTCAGTCTTTTTTTTTTTTTTATTTGGAGACGGAGTTTCGCTCTTGTTACCCAGGCTGGAGTGCAATGGCGCGATCTCGGCTCACTGCAACCTCCGCCTCCTGGGTTCAGGCAATTCTCCTGTCTCAGCCTCCTGAGTAGCTGGGATTACAGGCACATGCCACCATGCCCAGCTAATTTTTTGTATTTTTTTTTAGTAGAGACGGGGTTTCACCTTGTTGACCAGGATAGTCTCGATCTCTTGACCTCATGATCCACCCGCCTTGGCCTCCCAAAGTGCTGGGATTACAGGCTTGAGCCACCGTGCCCGGCGTCACTTCAGTCTTGAGTCTGGGGCTGTCTTGATTGTTTTTCACCCACACTTTAAGCAGTCTGATGTCATCAGTGCCCTTTGTCTCCCAAGACCTTGTATGACTGTCTCGCTCTGTTGCCAGGCTGGATTCAAACTCCTGGGCTCAAACTGTCCTCCCTCCTGAGCCTCCCAGGTAGCTGGGATTACAGATGTGCACCACCATGCCCGTCTACTCTTCTTTCCTCATTCCTTCCCTTCTCTTTCTTCCTGCTGTAGGAGACTTTGTCATCCTGCTCAACGCTGGGATGAGCATCCAACAGGCTCTCTTCTTCAACTTCCTTTCTGCCTGCTGCTGCTACCTGGGTCTGGCCTTTGGCATCCTGGCCGGCAGCCACTTCTCTGCCAACTGGATTTTTGCGCTGGCTGGAGGAATGTTCTTGTATATTTCTTTGGCTGATATGGTAAGTGTTTCATAGTTCATTGGATGGGAGGGCAGCTAAGGGGACATAATGTAGGTATTTTTTTCCTAGGTTTGTCTCATAGGCTGGAGTGCAATGGCACAGTCTTGGCTCACTTCAACCTCTGCCTCCTGGGTTCAAGCGATTCACCTGCCTCAGCCTCCTGAGTAGCTGGGATTACAGACATGTGCCACCACGCCCGGCTAATTTTTGTGTTTTTAGTAGAGATGGAGTTTCACCATGTTGGCCAGGCTAGTCTTGAACTCCCGACCTCAGATGATCCACCCCCTGAGCCTCCCACAGTGATGGGATTACAGGCGTGAGCCACCAAGTCTGGCCACTAGTTTGTTTTTAATAACAGTTTTCTTAGCTTTCTTTCACATACCACAGAGTTGGTCTGTTTAAGGTGTGCCTACCATTCAGTGGTTTTTAAGGGGGCATTAGATTTTAAAGGAGGAAAAAGTTTATGTTTTTGTTAGCATATGTCATTAAGGAAAATGATTATACTCAATCTATGGCCTTAATAATTCTTATAGAATAGATGTATATAGATAAGAGAGAGAAGGAAGAAAAGAAAACTACCCATTATTATACTACCCCTAAAACAATAATAGCAACACTTTGGTTTGTTACTTTTTTTTATTTCGATGCATAGGGCATATCTTTTTCTTTTTTTTTTTTTTTTTTTTTTTTGAGACGAAGTTTCGCTCTTGTTACCCAGGCTGGAGTGCAATGGCACGATCTCGGCTCACCGCAACCTCCGCCCCCTGGGTTCAGGCAATTCTCCTGCCTCAGCCTCCTGAGGAGCTGGGATTACAGGCACGCGCCACCATGCCCAGCTAATTTTTGTATTTTTAGTAGAGACGGGGTTTCACCATGTTGACCAGGATGGTCTCGATCTCTTGACCTCGTGATCCACCCGCCTCGGCCTCCCAAAGTGCTGGGATTACAGGCTTGAGCCACCGCGCCCGGCCATATCTTTTTCTTTAATTTTTAATTATGTTTTTTTAGACAGAGCCTCATTCTTCCCCAGCCTGGAGTGCAGTGTGTGATCATTGGTCACTGCAACCTTGAACTCCAGGGCTTAAGTGATCCTCCTCCCTCAGTCTCCCAAGCAGCTAGGACTACAGGCTCCAGCCACTATGCCCCGCTAATGTTTTGAATTTTTCTTGAATGGACTCTCTGTGTTGCCTAGGCTGATCTTGAACTTCTGGCCTCAAGGGATCCTCCCATCTCAGCCTCCCAAAGTGCTGGGATTATAGGTGTGAGCCACTGCATCTAACCTGTTTATAACATCTTGGTAGTAAAAAGACCTCTTCAAGTATTTAAAGCCCACAGGAAGGCCAGGCATGGTGGCAGGCAGCTGTGGAGCTACTCAGGAGGCTGAAGTGGGATGATTGCTCGAGACCAGGAGTTCAAGGTTGCAGTGAGCTATGACCGCAACACTGCACTCAAGCCTGGGCAACAGAGTGAGACCCTATCTCAAGAAAGGAAAAAGAAGTCTAGAATAAAAAGTTTATTTTTTAAATCAGAGTATATTTATTTTTAGCCAACCTCTGAACTCATCCAGGGCCACATACATATTGAATACTTTGTTTTGCCCACATTGTTGTAAAGACATGGTGTCTGCTATTGTTCATTTTCTTTTTTTTAATTTTGTTTTGTTTTTGAGAGGGAGGCTTGCTCTGTTGTCCAGGCGGGAGTTCAGTGGTGGGGTCTCCAGTCACTGTGTGCAGGGTTCAAGCTATTCTCCTTCTCCTGCCTCAGCCTCCCAAGTAGCTGGGACTATAGGTGTGTACCACCATGCCCAGCTATTTTTTTTTTTTTTTTTTTTGAGACGGAGTCTTGCTCTGTCGCCCAGGCTAGAGTGGAATGGCGTGACCTTGGCTCACCACAACCTCCTCCTCCCGGGTTTAAGCAATTCTCCTGTCTCAGCCTCCCAAGTAGTTGGAGTTACAAGCACCCACCACCATGCCTGGCTAATTTTTGTGTATTTTAGTAGAGACAGGGTTTTGCCATATTGGTCAGGTTGGTCTCGAATTCCTGGCCTCAGGTGATCCACCCACCTCAGAGCCATCTCAGCCTCCCAAAGTGCTGGGATTAGTGAGCCACTGCTCCTGGCCCTGTTCATTTTCTTTGTCAAACCAACCTGATCTATATCTCCATGACTGAATTGCCCTGGACTTAGAAGATGAAGGAGGGAATTGCGGCTATGTTTTTTCTCGCTTCTTTCTCAGTTCCCTGAGATGAATGAGGTCTGCCAAGAGGATGAAAGGAAAGGCAGCATCTTGATTCCCTTTGTCATCCAGAACCTGGGCCTCTTGACTGGATTCACCATCATGTTGGTCCTCACCATGTATTCAGGACAGATCCAGATTGGGTAGGGCCCTGCTAAGAGCCTGTGGGACCGGAAGTCGGGCCCCTGGGCTGCCCGATCTCCAGCCCGAGGACTCAGCGTCCCAAAAGCACCACAGAAGAGGCCGTTCCATTCAAAACGGACACAGACTGTATTCCTGCATTCAAATGTCAGCCGTTTGTAAATGCTCTATCCTAGGAATAAGCTGCCCTGGTAACCAGCCTCTAGCTAGTGCCTCTTGCCCTCTCCTCACCTCCTTTTCTCTCAGTGACTCTGGAACCTGAATGCAGCTTGTAAGACAAGCCTGACTTTTTTTCTCTGATTACCTTGGCCTCCTTCTCTTGGAACCAGTGCTTAAAGGTTTTGAATCCTTTACCCAACAATGCAAAAATAGAGCCGGTGGTTATAACTTGGCTAGAAATATCAAGAGGTGAATCCATAGCGTGGGGCTGTGACTCTAGCTGGGCGCCCTGGACCTCCAGCTGGCCAACAGAAAGACGAGACAGGAGACAGGAAGCCTTCCCATTTTTTCAAAGTCTGTTTAATTGTCTATTACTTCTCTCAAAGGGAACCTGAAGTCAGAACAGATGAGCAGGGTGAGGGGCAAGGGTTCATCCTGAGAAGGAGAGGAAGTCGAACCACTGCTGTGTGTCTTGTCAGGGTGGCCACTTGTTCCTACTGAGATGCTGGGTTTGGTTTTGTGCTTTGTTTTTGTTCTTTGAGACAGTCTTGCTCTGTCGCCCTGGCAGGAGTGCAGTGGCTCGATCTCAGCCCACTGCAACCTCTGCCTCCGGTCTTCAAGTGATTCTCCTGCCTCAGGCTCCCAAGTAGCTGGGATTACAGGCATGGGTCACTCTGCCTGGCTAGTTTTTGTATTTTTAGTAGAGAGGGTGTTTCGCCATGTTGGCCAGGTTGGTCTTGAACGCATGACCTCAGATGATCCACCTCCCAAGCTCATGATCTCAAACTCAATGTTCTCGAACTCATGACCTCAGATGATTCACCCGCCTCGGCCTCCCAGAGTGCTGGGATTACAGGCGTGAGCCACTGCGCCCGGCCGGGTATTGATTTTGTAGCAGCACCTGGTGTTTCATGGCTGTCAGGTGAGCTAACATGGGGATGTGGCTGCCTGGACCATTTTCAGATGAGCACTGATAGAACAGAGGGTCAGGCTGTCTGTAAGACATCAGTTGGTTTGGCTGCGATTCTTACCTCCTCTTCCCCACTGCCATCTTCTACCAGACTTGGTAGCTGCCTCCCTAGAAGCACATTCGGAGCACATTTGAGACCTTGTGTTAGAGGGGAGACAGCACAAACTATCCTCCTCCCGTTGAGAGGTCTGCAGAGTGGCAAGCTGACTTCAGAACTGAAGTGCCATCTATCCTGTACTTAGTCAGGGGTAATCAGAAATGCAATCAGTGCAGGCAAAATTTAGGATTTGCTGCTTCCGTAAAGCAAAGCATGACTAACAGGGGTCTCTGAAATGTGAGGTCACAGACTTCACTTATGGCATCATCGGTGTTTGCAGAATGGCGGGCCTAATGATGATGCTGCACATGGCTTTTTAATGACCTGTCTAGGTTACCGTTTCCTTGCAAAAAAAAAAAAAAGTCAAATCCTGTATTGAATTGAATATGAATTGATCTAACTCTCTTCAGAAAATGGCTGGAGACACTTGTCTGCAAAACTGTAGGCCAGCCTCTGGCACTGTGGAGCCCTTGCCTCTGAGCTCTGGCTTCAAGGGGAGCTCATTTCCAGGTTCACTAGGTGAATTGATTTATTATTATCATATTGATAATGTGAGATTCTTCAGCCACTTTGGGGAGCCTGTCTCTCCAGAAGCCTTTCTTAGTGGTGCCCGCAGTTGCAGCTCAGGGGCCATGTTTGCAAACTGATTCACGTGCGTGGCCGGCAGGAGTACTGGTTCATTACCAATGCCTGAGTTTTTCTCTTCTCACATAGAAAAGCTGTCACTCAGTAACCACAAGCAGCATCAATTTTGTTTTCTCTTCTTGGGAGATAACTCTCAAACCAGGAATATTCTTGAAAAGAGCATGAGCAGGAAAACTGCTGATGATACTTCTAAGTTTTTTTCTTATCTTGCCTGTTGGCTTCAATACATTTGAGAATATGCTGAAGAAGGAAAATTTCAGTGATGGAGATTCTAGGTTAAATATCAGGACTGACTCCTGGTAGGGTTATGGTCCAGTTTTACCAAAGAACCAATTCCTTGAATGTTGGAATCTAACTTTTTATATTATCACTATTATTGTTGTTGTTTTAAAACGGTTCTTCGTCTTTTCTGTTTTATTTTTCTCAAACTGCTTTCGGGAGCTAGCAGAAAATAACTCAAAAGTGTAAGACTCTGGAATATTTTGCTTTTACCTAAGTCGCATTGATGTATTAAATTTATAATGTTAGCATTCCCAATAGACCCCGCCATTCCTTAAACATAATTCCCTTTGTCTTGGGGTAGAATACTAAGTTAGAGTTAGTGGATTTCTAGTTTAGAAGAGGAGCTCAAAGCTATAATCTTTAACAAATTGAAAAATGAAATATGAAATAGGGTGCTTTCTGTGCGCACCTATATTACCTAAAGAAATGTCCTTTCATAGACAGCTGCCTCAAAGGGAATCCTCTTTAAACTGTAATTGGCGCAGAGGTCAGTCCTAGTTGGAGCTTAGGAGAGGTGGAGACACTCACATCATCGGACTTGAGTTGCCACTGATTGTGGCTTCCGCTTTGCCTCATGAGTCAAAAATGTGGCAATTTCTTTGGCTTTTTAGGTGTTGAATTTGCTGTTTTAAGTATTTGTACATAGTAGAAGTCTAAGGAGTAGGAGTCGTTGGGAAGACTTTTTCACCCATATGCACCAGCTCCTATTAAGATATTAGCATGGAAAGTGTATGTCAGATGCAGGAACAGTGAGGCAGGGTCAGGAGTTCTGCTTCTGCTCCCGTCACCACTGGCACGCAGCTTGCCCCGTCTTTGCTCCCAGAGGTATTTTGTGTCTAGTGTCAACTTGGAGCTGTGCTTCATTGGTCCTTAACCTTGGGTTTTAAAAAGAAGGCTTCTCTGTTTGGGTAGCGTAAGAACTGATTATGAACTGATTATAGTAAGTCTTCTTCCAAACAGATGGTAACATATGGAGCATCTGCTTTATAAATAGTTGTCTGATTTTTGCAAGAGAGGTTAGGATTTTATTGTTCATATTTCCCTTTACAGTTCTGCAATTACATCACAGTATTTTTTTAAACAACTCAGGTGTTATGAGAAGAAATCAGAAAATAAAATTAACTTATGTGGACTGTAAATGTTTTATTTGTAAGATTCTATAAATAAAGCTATATTCTGTAATTGTTGAGTGCCTCGTGTGATCATTTGCAATAAATATGAATGTAATGAAGGCTGTTGAACACAAGGTGGCGATGGTGTCTCACTGACATACAAAGTTTTGTTTTACCAGGTCTGGTTTAACATTTATTTGACTGGGATTTAGAAGGAATATATATATATATATATATATATATATTTTTTTTTTTAGACAGAGTTTTGCTCTTGTCACCCAGGCTGGAATGCAGTGGTGCGATCTCGGCTCACTGCAACCTCTGACTCCCAGGTTCAAGCAGTTCTCCTATGTAGGTGGGATTACAGGCGCCCGCCACCATGCCTGGGTAAATTTTGTATTTTTAGTAGAAATGGGGTTTTACCATGTTGTCCAGGCTGGTCTCAAAACTCCTGACCACAGGTGATCCACCTGCCTCAGCCTCCCAAGTAGCTGGGACTACAGGCATGCGCAACCATGCCCAGCTAATTTTTTAATTTTTAGTAGAGACGGGGTTGTGCCATGTTGGCCAGGATGGTCTCGGAACTTCCAGCCTCAAGTGATTAGCCTGCCTCTCAAAATGCTGGGATTACAGGTAAGAGCCACCATGCCAGCCTATGCTCACTTTAAAACTAATTGGTTACTCTCTATCTAGATATATCTATATCTGTCTAGTTTTATATATATCTACAGAAAGAGTAGGCTTGAACTCCCAGGCTCAAGCAATCCTCCCGCCTTAACCTTTTGAGTAGCTGGGACTAGAGGTGCACACCACCATGCCTGACTAATTTTTTATTTTTTATTTTTTTAAATATAGAAACATCTTGCTATTTATTGCCCAAGCTGGCCTTGAACTCTTGGCTTCCCAAAGTGCTGGGATTATAGGCGGGAATCACTGAGCCTGGCCAAAAATGATTAGTTTCTCTTACGGAGGCTATGACAGCACCCTGTTGCATGATTTTAAAAAAATTGCAGTGTTTCCAAGAAGACTTTTCTATCACGCTGTTTTCTCTTTTATAAACTTGAAACTTGCAATGTGTGCTTAGTTCGTTGAAGCCACATCTCTTATGTCTTACAGGGAGAAGGTCCTTTGTCAATGAGACTTAAAATTCTAAAGCTGTTCTCTTTCCAATTTAGTTGTAGGGTCGGGGATCTGTTTTTCTTCAGCAACAGAAATGAGCAGTAAGATTTTAAACACAAAAAAGTTGGTTCAATTTTATGACTGCCTTCATTAGAGATTTCTAAATGCCTGATAGTCCTTCCTTTGTTAAAACAAGAATAATAGGCTAGACTAGGCTCACGCCTGTAATCCCAGCACTTTGGGAGGCCAAGGTGGGTGGATCACTTGAGGTAAGGAGATTAAGACCAGCCTGGCCACATGGTGAAACCCGGCCTCTAACTAGAAGCACAGAAATCAGCTGGGTATAGTGGCGCATGCCTGTAATCCCAGCTACTCAGGAGGTTGAGGCAGAAGAATCGCTTGAACCCAGGAGGCAGAGGTTGCAGTGAGATGGCGCCATTGCACTCCAGCCAGGTGACAGCTGAGGCTTCATCTCAAAAAACAACAAAAAAAGCCCGAATAGTATATGAAGTGGCTCATGTTGGTCTTTTAATTTGCATGACTTCACTACTCTGCCGTTTGCTGTTCAAAGTGACATCCACTCTGCCCTTTAGCTCCTGACACCTCGACATCCTCTTCTGCACACAATCCCTCCTGCCTTCCCAGGTGTCTGTTTCTGCGTACCTCAGTTACAGGAGTTGCATTATAACCGCTGTTCTTTGTATACCAATTTCCTTCTGGGTGGAGGCTGTAACTGATTTCTTTTTGTGATGTCAGCACTGATCACATGGAAAAAATGAATGAAAAGACTCAATGAGCCGCGTGCAGTGGCTCATGCCTGTAATTCCAGCACTTTGGGAGACTAAGGCAGGTGGATCACTTGAGATCAGGAGTTCGAGGCCAACGTGGCCAACATGGTGAAACCCCATCCCTTCTAAAAATACAAAAATTAACTGGGCATGATGGTCAGTGCCTGTAATCCCAGATACTCCAGAAGCTGAGGTAGGAGAATTGCCTGAACCCAGGAGGCAGAGGTTGCAGTGAACAGAGATTGCACTATTGTTTTTTTTTGTTTTTTTTTTTTTGTTGTTGTTATTTAATTAGATTATTAGGACATTTAAAATACCGATTTGTGAGGATAAATTCCGTTTGTTAGGGCAAACACAGATCGCAGGTGGCCCTGGAGCTGAGGAATAGCTTTGGTTTTTGGTAAAATTTGTGAGTCCACAGCTTTCTGATCAATCTTGCGCTGCTCTGTAATCTCGTATTTCTCTTTTTCTGTGTCGAAGATCTCACGTTCCTGGGGTCTGGGCTTTCGCAGCTTCTTCTTGTTGAAGTAAGCATCAGTAAGATGTTTTGGGATTTTTACATTGCTGATATCAATTTTGGTTGAGGTGGCAATGACAAATTTCTGGTGCGTTCTTCGCAGGGGAACTCGATTGGGGACCAGAGGTCCAGTCACAAGTAATAAGCCACTAGCCAGCTGCTTCAGGAAAACCACCCTCTTGCCCCTGTGGCGTCCAGTGAGGATGATCAGAATGGTCCCGGGGGTGATGCTGGCTCACGGTTTGCTCACGTGCTGACGAAAGGGTTTTTTGCAGTGGCTCAACAGCTTTTGAGGCACATCTTCAGTAGGATAATACCAAGGCATTTTGCGAAGTTTAACCACCCGGGTACCACCGTTTTTGTCACCACCAACTGGTTTTGTAACAGTTGCAAGAACCTTCTCCTTTTTCTTTTCAAGCTTGGATTTAGCTGCTGAGCACTTCCTCTTGTACATGGCCTTTCTGGAATACGTGGCAGATCGGGGATACCTGCCGATTCCTCTGACAAGAACAGGATTGCAGCTGCAATGGGGCTTCCCCTTCTTGGGCTTTTTAGCCTTGAGGTGACCCTTTTTCACTTTGCTACCAGCATCAGCCTTCTTGGCTTCAGGTTTCTTCTCTTTAGTATCCGGCTTCTCAACTTTTTCACCTGCCATCTTGCAAGATGGGAAAGAGAACTAAGGCCCCCAGAGATGGCACTATTGCACTCCAGCCTGGGCAACAAAGCCAGACTCCACCTCAAAAAAAAAAAAAAAAAAAAAAAGAGGAGACTAAATGAAATGCCTTTAAGTTCTGTGTTGGTGGAAATGTTCCTTTTCCATGGCAAGCAGTTCTTGTTGTATCTTCCTGTCATTGGTGATGGTTTCGCTTATGCGAAACCTAAGTTTGAGAGAGGTGTACTTGTGGCCCACATGAAACGGGGCTAAGCAAAGTAAACAGGCCATTAAGTAGATTAAAACCTTGACCGTAGCCATCTCCTGGTAATGCTCTTAATCAGCTAAGCCATCTAGGACATTTTTGGTGGAAGGTGAAACAACTGAAATTCAAAAACTGCTATAATTAGTGTTCTCTCCTCTTTCGTTTCTTCTGTGCACTTTACCATTCAGTGGTGATGCTTGGATCGGATTTGGGCAAAACCCATTTCAAGAAATAATAAGCACACTAAATCTGGACATGGTGTTTTCGATGTGTCGAAAAACAAAATTCCCATCTATGTAAAAGATTTTGTACTCCTCATGATTTAGTATGAAATGCCTAGACTTCTGAAGAGTGGCAGGTTCAAATCCCAGGAGGAGTGAATCCCTTTCATCCTCTGGAATAAACTGAATTATATTTCATTTGTCTTTGGTGGCTTTCAGCTGACTTTTTTTTTTTTTTTTTTTAAGCTGGAGTTTCTCTCTTGTTGCCCAGGCTGGAATGCAGTGGCGCAATCTCGATTCACTGCAGCCTCCACCTCCTGGGTTCAAGTGATTCTCCTGTCTCAGCCTCCTGAGTAGCTGGGATTACAGGCATTTGCCACCATTCCCAGCTAATTTTGTATTTTTTAACTAGAGATGGGGTTTCTCCGTATTGGCCAGGCTGGTCTCGAACTCCCGACTTCAGGTGATCCGCCCACCTCAGCCTCCCAAAGTACTGGGATTACAGACGTGAGCTACCTCGCCCAGCCGACTTTTTTTTTTTTTTTTTTTTAAATAGCGGGAAAAAAAAATCAGGTGTTGGGAATGATCCAAAGGTCCTTATCAGCCTTCAGCTAAGTATGTTAAGAACTTCCAGCCAAAAAACATTTTTATTTATTTTCTTTCTTTTTTTTTTTTTTTTTTTTTTTTTTTTTTGAGACGGAGTTTCGCCCTTCTTACCCAGGCTGGAGTGCAATGGCGCGATCTCGGCTCACCGCAACCTCCGCCTCCTGGGTTCAGGCAATTCTCCTGCCTCAGCCTCCTGAGTAGCTGGGATTACAGGCACGTGCCACCATGCCCAGCTAATTTTTTGCACTTTTAGTAGAGACGGGGTTTCACCATGTTGACCAGGATGGTCTCGATCTCTCGACCTCATGATCCACCCGCCTCGGCCTCCCAAAGTGCTGGGATTACAGGCTTGAGCCACCGCGCCCAGCCTTTATTTATTTTCAACATCACAACCTCTTCTTGCCAGATGTCTGTTCAGGGTTTATTTATTTTATTTTATTTTATTTTTTTTTTTTTGAGGCGGAGTTTCACTCTTGTTACCCAGGCTGGAGTGCAATGGCGCAATCTCGGCTCACCGCAACCTCCGCCTCCTGGGTTCAGGCAATTCTGCCTCAGCCTCCTGAGTAGCTGGGATTACAGGCACACGCCACCATGCCCAGCTAATTTTTTGTATTTTTAGTAGAGACGGGGTTTCACCATGTTGACCAGGATGGTCTCGATCTCTTCTTGACCTCGTGATCCACCGGCCTCGGCCTCCCAAAGTGCTGGGATTACAGGCTTGAGCCACCGCGCCCGGCCAGGGTTTATTTTAAATGAAGGAAGGGAGTTAATAGAGTATCCTCCTTTATAACAGCAATCCTTGACCCGGCAGTGGGTCAGATTTTGAGATGGTAGTGTCAGTTATGGTTAAGGAATAACTCCGAAGTGTTCTGACGCTGGCAATCATAAGCCAAGAAGTTCTGCTAGGCTCTAGATTTGTTTGTTTTGCTTTGCTCTGTCACCCAGGCTGGAGTACAGTTGCACAATCATGGCTAGCTGCAGCCTCAACCTCCTGGGCTCAAGTGATTCTCCCACCTCAGCCTCCCAATTAGCTGGGACTGCAGGCATGCACCACCACACCTGGCTAATTTTTTTTCATTTTTAGTGGAAAGGAGGTCTCGCTAAGTTGCCCAGGCTGGTCTCAAACTCGTAGGCTCAAGCAATCCTCCTGCCTAGGCATCCCAAAGTACTGGGATGACAGACATACACCACACTGCACCCAGCCTCTCTAGGTATTTTCCTACAACTGATTTACTTGTAGGTCTTTGGAACATTAAGATTCCCTAAGAATAAACTCTGGCAAGAATCCACGCAGGTTTTCACAAATGCATTCTTGTGACACAAAGCTATCAGGAATCTCCCAGAGGAGGCTCCTGACAAGAAATTTTTTTGATGAAGTAATTCTAAATGATAAGCAATTTTTTTTTTTTTTTTTTTTGAGACGGAGTTTCGCTCTTGTTACCCAGGCTGGAGTGCAATGGCACGATCTTGGCTCACCGCAACCTCCGACTCCCGGGTTTAGGCAATTCTCCTGCCTCAGCCTCCTGAGTAGCTGGGATTACAGGCATGCACCACCATGCCCAGCTAATTTTTTGTATTTTTAGTGGAGATGGGGTTTCACCATGTTGACCAGGATGGTCTCGATCTCTTGACCTCGTGATCCACCCGCCTCGGCCTCCCAAAGTGCTGGGATTACAGACTTGAGCCACCACGCCTGGTCCAATACGCTGTTTTTTGTTTTTTGTTTTTTGTGTTTTTTTTAGACAAAGTCTCACTGTGCAGAGTGCAGTGGAGGGCTGGAGTGTAGTGGCGTGATGTCGGTTCACCTCCTGGGTTCAAGCAATTCTCCTGCCTCAGCCTCCTGGGTAGCTGGGATTACAGGCACCTGCCACTATGCCCTGCTGATTTTTTGTATTTTCAGTAGAGATGGGGTTTCACCATGTTGGCCAGGCTAGTCTCGAAGTCCTGACCTCAGGTGATCCACCCACCTCAGCATCCCAAAGTGCTGGGATTACAGGTGTGAGTCACCAAACCCAACCCTTTTTTTTTGAGACAGAGTCTCGCTTTGTTGCCCAGTCTGGAGTGCAGAGGTACAATCTCAGCTCACTGCAACCTCCGCCTCCTGGGTTTAAGCAATTCTCCTGCCTCAGCCTCCCAAGTAAGTGCGTTTTCAGATGTGTGCTGCCATGCCCAGCTAATTTTTGTGTTTTTAGTAGAGATGAGGTTTTGCCATGTTGGCCAGGCTGGTAGTGACCTCCTGACTGCAGTTGATACACCCACCTTGGCATCCCGAAGTGCTGGGATTACAGGCGTGAGCCACTGTGACTGGCCATATGCCCTTATTTTTCATTTATCTATTTATTTATTTTGAGACAGAGTTTTGCTCTTCTCGACCAGGCTGGAGTGCAATGGTGCAATCTTGGCTCACTGCAACCTCCGCCTCCCGGGTTCAGGTGATTTCCCCTGCTCAGCCTCCCAAGTAGCTGGGATTACAGGCATGCGCCACCACACCCAGCTAATTTTTGTATTTTTATTAGAGATGGGGTTTCACCCTGTTGGTCAGGCTGGTCTTGAACTCCTGACCTCAGGTGATACATCCACCTCGGCCTCCCAAAGTGCTCAGATTACAGGCGTGAGCCACTGCACCCAGCCCCATGCTCTCTTAAAATATGTTTTGCCTTCCTGCCTTTGGCTAACATTTTAAATGCATCAAAATCAAAGAATGACCCAAGCTAATTAATTTGAAATTCCACCCAAAAACATGATGTCAACCTTTGGATTTTATTTATTTTTTTGTTGGTGGTGGTGGTTTTGGGTTTTTTTTATTTTTTTATTTTAAGAGGGAAAACAACTAATTCAATAAAGGGAATCGTTTTCTTGCTTAAAATAAAGGATTAGGTCTTTATTATAGATGCTAGTAAAGAAGAAAAAAAATCTCTTTGACCTTGAGTGTCGTCCCAGAATAGGCGATTCTTTCAAGTGGCATGTTCTCTATAACTTCTTGGGGTTTATAAAACAAGCTCTTTTGAAGCCATTGTCTGGTTGTATTCTACAGATGTGGCCCTTGAAGTGAAATATCTTAAGCTGCCAAATTCGCACAATTGAAGCATTGTAGTAATTCTGCAAATAATGGGGGATTCTTTCCCCCTCTTGAAAATCAAAAGAACAGGAGAGAGATACAGAATTTAAATTTTTCTTTTCTGGGAAAGCTGATTTTTTTTTTTAAAGGATGATACTGATTTTTCAGTATAGATGATTATTCTATAATGATATATTCTAAAAAAAGTGTGGGTAAAATATGAACAGGCTGAGTGCAGTGGCTCACACCTGCAATCCCAGTGCTTTGGGAGGCTGAGACAGGAGGATTGCTTGAGGCCAGGTATTTGAGACCAGCCTGGGCAACGGTGAGACCCGTCTCTACCAAAAAAAAAAAAAAAAAATCTGCCTGGATGCGGTGGCTCACGCCTGTAATCCTAGCACTTTGGGAGGCCGAGGTGGGTGGATCTCCTGAGGTCAGGAGTTTGAGATCAGCTTGGCAAACGTGGCGAAACCCTGTCTCTACTAAACACATAAAAATTAGCCGGGCGTCTGTAATCTCAGCTATTCAGGAGGCTGAGGCAGGAGAATCACTTGCACTCGAGGTGTGGAGGTTGCAGTGAGCCAACATTGCACCTCTACACTGCAACCTGGGTTAAAGAATGAAACTCCGTCTCAAATAAAAAATCTAAATAGAGATCTCAAGATCATCTTTATTTGGCTTTAAGGTATACTCCTACAACTCTGTTTTTCTAATTATGCTCAACTTAGACTAGTAGAAAATAATTTTGTGTTCCTCGGTTCGTATGTTCCTTTAATATTTTGTTTGAAATGGAGGCTGACTGCATGGAAGACTGCTTGATCTAACTGATGATAATGCTTATTCACTGAAAAACCTAAAGCAGCCTTATAAACTAGTTTAAATAGGAAAATCCTTGGGAAAATGTTGATGTTTGGTAATTTTTGAGCAAACGAAAGTAAGCACCAATGCAAACCTACTTCCCCAGAATTCTGGATTGTGTCTTTGCCTTCAGAAAGAACACAGGATTTTGCATCCATAAGAGTGGATTTGTGTCAATTCCATCATTGACTGTCTGTGTGACCTCTAACAAGTTTAACCTCTCTGCACCTAAATATTTATACAGTAGAAACTATAATTTTATTTCATTTATTTATTTATTTATTTATTTATTTATTTATTTATTTATTTTGGAGACGGAGTCTCACTCTGTTGCCCAGGCTGGAGTGCAGTGGCACAATCTCAGCTCACTGCAACTTCTGCCTCCCAGGTAGCTGGAATTATAAGCGTGTACCACCAAGCCTGACTAATTTTTGTATTTTTGGTAGAGATGGGGTTTCAACATGTTTCACCGGGCGAGGTGGCTCACGTGGTGGCTCATGCCTGTAATCCCAGCACTTTGGGAGGGCGAGATGGGCAGATCACCTGAAGTCGGAAGTTTGAGACCAGCATGATGAACATGGAGAAAACCTGTCTCTACTGAAAAAAACCTTATAAACATAATGAGAACTAAATATGCAAAAGTACTTTAAAATTAAAACTCTGTACTAGTAGTAATTAACATTTTGTTCTTTGGATACCTTTGAGAATCTGAAAAATATATGATTGCTCATACATTCATAGCATGTATAAATATACTCAAACTTTAATTTCATTTATAATTGGGAGCAGCATGGGGACAGGAGGTAGAAGAGAAGGGAACAATCTCTTGAAGCCCCTGTGCCTGCAGGTGAAAAACTTCTGCTCCAGATAAGAGTAAGATGAAGTCCGTTCATTCAACAAATTGTTGAGCTCCAACTTTGCCGGGAATGGCATGACATAGCAGTGAACAAGACAAAGATTCTTCCCTTAAGGAGTGAGGGGAAATAAGCCAAAACCAAGTGCTACAGACAAATTAACACAGGGTAGTGAGGCGGAGAATGGGCAGACAGGCATAGCAGTCGTCAGGAAAGGGCTCTAACCAGATGACATTTAAGTTGAGCTTTGTGACTCTGGGAGAAGAATGTTCTAAGCCAAAGGGCCAGCCAAGGCAAGAATGCTGAGACAGAAATAAGTTTGGTCTATTTGAGGACAGTATGTGTAAACAGCAGAAACAAGGCCAGTCTGTCTGGACTGCAGCGGATGTGGGGGATGAAGTTTGGTCTGAGCTCAAAGTTGACAGGAGTCAGACCACTTCGGGAAAGAAGACATTTGAGAGTTGTTTTTGTTTGTTTGTTGTTTGTTTTAGAGATGGGGTCATAGGTCACTGCAGCATCAAACTCCTGGACTCAAGAGATCCTCCTACCTCAGCCAACCTGGCTAATTTAATTTTTTTGTAGAGACAGCACCTCACTGCATTGCCTAGTCTGGTCTCCAACTCCTTGGCTCAAGTAATCCTGCTGCCTCAGCCTTCCAAAGTGCTGGGATTACAGGCGTGAGCCATTGTCCTTGGCCTACATGAGGGTTTTAACCAGAGGTACGACAAATCAGTTTTATGCTTTAAGGTTAGAAAGATCTGCTGTAAGCCGGGAGCGGTGGCTCAAGCCTGTAATCTCAGCACTTTGGGAGGCCGAGGTGGGTGGATCACGAGGTCGAGAGATCGAGACCATCCTGGTCAACATGGTGAAACCCCATCTCTACTAAAAATACAAAAAATTAGCTGGGCATGGTGGCACGTGCCTGTAATCCCAGCTACTCAGGAGGCTGAGGCAGGAGAATTGCCTGAACCCAGGAGGCGGAGGTTGCGGTGAGCCGAGATCGCGCCATTGCACTCCAGCCTGGGTAACAAGAGCGAAACTCCATCTCAAAAAAATAAAAAAGAAAGATCTGCTGTACAGGAAAACAGACGGTAGGGGGAGGAATTTGACAGGATACAGCGTGTGGAAAGCCTCCGTGATTCTAAATTTTTGGCCCAAGCAACTTGAATGCCAGTACTCTTTACCTTGGTACCTTATCTGTGGAACGATCAACTGTGTTATCTAGTGATTGGCACCATTTTCTCCTGTTCCGTAATGATCCAAAGAACAATAATCACAGGCAGGAAGTGACAGCAGCTTTGGGGCTTTCAATTCTTTTTTTTTTCCCTTTCTTTCTTTCTTTTTTGACACAGGATCTTGCCCTGTCGCCCAGGCTGGAGTGCAGTGGTGCCACCTCGGCTCATTGCAGCCTCCACCTCCAGGGTTCAAGATATGCTCCTGTCTCAGCCTCCTGAGTAGCTGGGATTACAAGCCTGTGCCACCACACCTAGCTAATTTTTGTATTTTTAGTAGAAACAGCGTTTCACCATGTTGGCCAGGCTGGTCTCTAACTCCTGGCCTCAAGTGATACACCCATCTCGGCCTCCCAAAGTGCTGGGATTACAGGCATGAGCTACTGCACCTGGTCTGGGACTCCCAATTCTTATCACAGTTTTCTTTTCTTTTCTTTTCTTTTCTTTTTTTTTTTTGAGACAGAGTCTTGCTCTGTCGCCCAGGCTGGAGTGCAATGGCCTGGTCTCACCTTACTGCAACCTCTGCCTCCCGAGTTCAAGCTATTCTCCTGCCTCAGCCTCCCGAGTAGCTGGGATTACAGGTGCCCGCCACCATGCACAGTTATTTTTTGTATTTTTAGTAGAGACGGGTTTTCACCACGTTGGCCAGGCTGGTCTTGAACTCCTGACCTCATGATCCATCCACCTCGACCTCCCAAAGTCCTGGGATTACAGACATGAGCCACTATCTTATCACAGTTTTCATAAGGGATTCTGCTGGGAAGACCAAAGGGATGAAGTGCTATTAAGGGGTTTGCCTACACAATGCCTGTAAAAAGAAGTCGGGGAAAAAAGATGAGTTTGCACACTACCCAAACAATGGCCTGAATATCAACCTGTAAATCTACACTTACCAGTTAGCAGAACTTCCATCATTTTTTTTACATGTATCCAAAGAAACTTAATTGATATCAGGCCATTATTGGTAGGATGTTGATTTGGGCCATGTTTTGCTAATTACAAAAAAATTATATATTTTATCTGGACTTGGTAATTTTTTTAGATCACAAGACTGTGGGAGGGAGGGGTCATTCCAAAGTAATATAACCAAAACTAAATGCACTCATAGAAAGATATGAGGCTGGGCGCAGTGGCTCGTGCCTGTAATCCCAGCACTTTGGGAGCCCGAGGCTGGCAGATCACCTGAGGTCAGGAGGTTGAGACCAGCCTGGCCAACATGCCGAAACCCTGTCTCTACTAAAAATACAAAAATTAGCTGGGCATGGTGGCAGGCGCCTGTAATCCTGGCTACTTGGGAGGCTGGGGCGGGAGAATCACTTGGCCCTAGAAGGCAGAGGTTGCAGTGAGCCAAGATCGCGCCACTGCACTACAGCCTGGGCAACAGTGTGAGATTCTGTCTCAAAAAAAAAGAAAGATATGAATATAGCGGCCGGGCGCGGTGGCTCAAGCCTGTAATCCCAGCACTTTGGGAGGCTGAGGCGGGTGGATCACGAGGTCAAGAGATCGAGACCATCCTGGTCAACATGGTGAAACCCCGTCTCTACTAAAAATACAAAAAATTAGCTGGGCGTGGTGGCGCATGTCTGTAATCCCAGCTACTCAGGAGCCTGAGGCAGGAGAATTGCCTGAACCCAGGAGGCGGAGGTTGCGGTGAGCCGAGATTGCGCCATTGCACTCTAGCCTGGGTAACGAGAGCAAAACTCCGTCTCAAAAAAAAAAAAAAAAAAAAAGAATATAGTATATGATAAAATATAAATATGATATAGTCTGTGTTATAATTTATGTACTGCTTTTAATATAAAATTGCAGATTATACATTATAAAATACCTTTTGTTCTGTGTAGCTATTTTGTAATGCTCATTTTGCTCTAGTTTTTAAAATATTCTACAGTTCTCTTACCTGCATTTATCACAGAAGTGTAACATTTAATGGCTTCTTATAAATAGGAACTGAAGCCAGGTTACTTTCACACAACAGTGGAAACAAGAATTCCCTATGCTTTTGTTAAATTAAAAGTGTTCATAATTATGTCTCAGAGGAGCTGGTCATTAATTAAGGTTTAGGAAGTACTTAGGGAGTTTCATAAGGAAATACACCAAAGCTCACAAACCCTGTAAGAAGGAAACCCAGATTTATGGCTGGGCTCAGTGGCTCATGCCTGTAATCCCAGCACTTTGGGAGGCCGAGGCGGGTGGATCATTAAGTCAGGAGATCAAAACCAGCCTGGTCAACATGGTGAAAATTAGCTGGGCGTGGTGGTTCGCACGTGTAGTCCCAGCTACTCGGGAGGCTGAGGCAGGAGAATGGCTTGAACCCAGGAGCTGGAGGTTGCAGTGAGCCGAGATCACACCACTGCACTCCAGCCTGGGCAACAGAGCAAGACTCTGTCTGAGGGGTGGCGGCGGGGTGCGGGGGGGAGAAGGAAACCCAGCTTTGAAGAAATTTGTAGAAATGATACTTAAACATGAATCTTGGTTATTTCAAGTATTTGTATCTTCTTATCAATGCAGAAAGTTTAAAAAAAAAAAAAAAGTTGAGGGATACAAAATTCACCAAGTGGACATCTGGCCACGTGGATAGGTCTACCAGCTGAATGAAATTGGGCTTTCTAGTGATTGCTGGGAATCGTTGATGTCTAAAAACACCACCGCACAAGCAATAAACTTAAATCTTACCTGTTATGGAAAACAATTGTTTGGGAAGGGAGCTCAATTTGAGTTTTCTTCTTTTTAAATTTTCATGGAGTGGCTCCAGATGTTGTGTTTGTTTTCCTTTAATCAGAGAAGATATTGAGAAAGCAAATGAATGTTTAACTCTATTGTAAATAGGCCTTTAAAAGAAAAGAGCAGCCGGCACAGTGGCTCATGCCTCAAATCCCAACACTTTGTGAGGCTGAGGTGGGAGGATCACTTTAGTCCAGGAATTCCAGACCAGCATGGTCTGGAACCAGCAACATAGGAAGACTCCCATCGCTACAAAAAGAAAGAAGAAATAGCTGGACACGGTGGTGGCATGCCTGTGGTCTCAGCTACTCGGCAGGCTGAGGTTGCAGGACCACTTGAGCGCAGGGAGATGGAGGCTCCAGTGAGCTATGATCATGCCACTGCACTCCAGCCTGGGCGACAGAGCAAGACCCTATCTCAGTAAGTAAACAAATAAATAGGTGAAGATAAAGTGCTCCCTCCCTTCCTTCTCTCTTTTCCTCCCTCCTTTCCTTTTTTTCTTCCTTTCTTTTTTTTAAACAGGGTCTTGCTCTGTTACCCAGGCTGTTGTGCAGTGGTGTGAGCATGGTTCGCTTCAGCCTCAACTCCCTGGGTCCAAGTGATCCTCCTACCTCTGACTCCTGAATAGCTGAGACCACAGGTGTTCACCACCTTGCCCAGCTAATTTATTTATTTATTTATTTTTTTGAGACAGAGTCTTGCTCTTGTCACCCAGGCTGGAGTTCAATGGCATGATCCTGACTCACTGCAACCTCCACCTCCCAGGTTCAAGCGATTCTCCTGCCTCAGCCTCCCTAGTAGCTGGGATTACAGGCATGTGCCACAACACCCATCTATTTTTTTTTTTTTTTGGTAGAGACAGGGTTTTACCATTTTGGCCAGGCTGGTCTCAAACTCCTGACCTCAGGTGATCCGCCCACTTCGGCCTCCCAAAGTTCTGTGATTACTGGCATGAGCCAGCATGCCTGGCCATGCGGCTAATTTTTTAAAAATTTTTTGGTAAAGATGGGGTCTCCCTACGTCATTGCCTGGGCTGATCTGGAACTCCTGGGCTCAAGTGATCTTTCTGCCTCAGCCTCCCAAAGTGCTGGGATTACAGTCATGAGCCACTGAGCCTGGGTTTATTTTCACCTATTTACATACCAATAATTTTTCACCATAGAAAATTGGAAAGATAAAGAAAAAAAATTTTTATTGTACCACCAAGTGATGGCTACTGTTCACATTTTTCTCCTTGATAGATTATGCTCAGAGAGGGTATGAATTATGTCAGTTGGGGTTCGTTTCCATATCCCTAACACAGTGCCTGGCACATAGTCCACACACATAATTCATACTTTTTGAATAAATATATTAATATTTTCTTTGAGTCTTTTATTTTTAAAGAAATAGAGTCTTGCTATGTTCCCAGGCTAGAGTGTAGTGGCTATTCACAGGCATGAAAATAGTGTAATATGGCCTCAAACTCCTGGGCTCAGTAGATCCTCCTGCCTCAGTCTCCCAAGTAGCTGGGACTACCACTATAGTAGTGAGTACCATTATGCCTGTCTTAAGGCTTTTATGCTTTTTTTTTTTTTTTCTTTTTGAGACAGGGTCTCACTCTGTCACCAAGGCTGGAGTGCAGTCATGTAATTTCAACTCACTGCAGCCTCAACCTCAGGGACTGCCTACCTCAGCCTCCCACATGATCCGCCCACCTCAGCCTTCCAAGTAGCTGGGACCACAGGTGTCCAACACCATGCCCAGATAATTTTTAATCTTGGCTCACTGCAAAGTCCACCTCCCAGGTTGAAGCCATTCTCCTGCCTCAGCCTCCCGAGTAGCTAGAATTACAGGCGCACACCACCACACCCAGCTAATTTTTGTATTTTTAGTAGAGACAGGGTTTCACCATGTTGTCCAGGATGGTCTTGATCTCCTGACCTCGTGATCTGCCACCTTGGCCTTCCAAAGTCCTAGGATTAGAGGTGTGACCGACTGCGTCCGGTCTTGTATTTATTTTAATAGAGATGGGTTTTCACCATGTAGCCCAGGTTGGTCTCTACCTCCTAAGCTCAAGGGATCATCCTGCCTTGGCTTCCAAAGTGCTGGGATTACAGGTGTGAGCCACTGTGCCTGGCCATGTTTTTGTTTCGTTTTGCTCTGTCACTCAGGCTGGAGTGCAATGGTGAAACCTTGGCTCACTGCAACCTCTGCCTTCTGGGTTCAAGTGATTCTCCTGTCTAAGCTTCCCGAGTAACTGATCCAGCCATGTTTCTTAATAAAAATGGGGACAATACTATATATGGTTATCTTTTAGCTTTTTCACTTTTCAGTATCTCCTGAGGCTTTTCTCATGTCATCAAATATTTTTCTAATATAAAATATGGTATTTCTCAACTGTTCCAATCATACATCATGCAACCATTTTTCCTATCCAGATGAAATCATACAGCAGACACCATTTTGTGGCTTGCTTCTTTTGTTCAATGTAATGTATTTTAGAGATTCATTCATATTATTGCCTGTATCAGTAATTATTTCTCTTTTATTAGCTGAATAGTATTCCACTCTGTGGATTATTATTGCTGTTGGGTAAAATATGTAAGAGTAGAATTTCTGGGTCATACAGTAGATTATATTTAACTTGATGAGAAAAGTCCAAACTGTTTTCCAAAATAATTGTACCATTTTACTCTCCCACCAACAATGTGTGAGAGATCGAGTTGCTCCCGACCTCATCAACACTTGGTACTGGCAGTCTTTAATTTTAGCTCTTCTGGTAGGCTGGTGAAGAGGTAACTTAATATGACTTACTTTGCATTTCCCTAAAGACGAATGTTGAGAATCTTTTCATTGGCCATATATATCTTTTTATTATTGATGCCATCATATCCATTTCCAGAGAAGTTGTGCTAGTTTACAATTCTACCAACAGTGTTACCTTTGAAAAATGTTTTCTGGGCCAGGCACAGTGGCTCATTCCTGTAATCCCAGCACTTTGGGAGCCTGAGGCGGGAGGATCGTTTAAGGTTAGTAGTTCAAGACCAGCCTGGCCAACATGGTGAAACCCTGTCTCTACTAAAAATAGAAAAATTAGCTGGGTATGGTGGCATGCGCCTGCAGTCCCAGCTACTCGGGAGGCTGAGGTGGGAAAATCACTTGAACCTGGGAGGCAGAGGTTGCAGTGAGCCAAGATGGCGCCACTAAACTCCAGCCTGGGGAGCAAAGCGAAACTTTGTCTTAAAAAAAAAAAAAAAAAGTTGCCGGGCGCGGTGGCTCAAGGCTGTAATCCCAGCACTTTGGGAGGCCAAGGCGGGTGGATCACAAGGTCAAGAGATCGAGACCATCCCAGTCAACATGGTGAAACTCCGTCTCTACTAAAAATACAAAAAATTAGCTGGGCATGGTGGCGCGTGCCTGTAATCCCAGCTACTCAGGAGGCTGAGGCAGGAGAACTGCTTGAACCCAGGAGGCGGAGGTTGCGGTGAGCCGAGATCGCGCCATTGTACTCCAATCTGCGTAACAAGAGTGAAACTCCGTCTAAAAAAAAATAATATATATATATATATATCCCAGTCAGTTGTGGTGACTCAAGCCTGTAATCCCAGCACTTTGGGAGGCCAAGGCGGGTGGATCACGAGGTCAAGAGATCGAGACCATCCTAGTCAACATGGTGAAACCCCGTCTCTACTAAGAATACAAAAAATTAGCTGGGCACGGTGGCTCGTGCCTGTAATCCCAGCTACTCAGGAGGCTGAGACAGAAGAATTGCCTGAACCCAGGAGGCGGAGGTTGCCGTGAGCCGAGATTGCGCCATTGCACTCCAGCCTGGGTAACAAGAGCGAAACTCCGTCTCAAAAAAAAAAAAAAAAAAGTTTTCCAATTTGTTATGTGAAAAATAGCATCTTGTTTTAATTTACATTTTATTACTTTATTTGCATTTTTTATTACTAATGAAGTTGAACATTTTAAAATTTTTAGTGCCTTATATTTTATACGTGATGAATTGCTTCTGGTTGGCCTTTGCCCTTTCTTGTATTGTAAAGCTATTTTATTTAACAGGGAAAGTTCTTTACTAACCTGACCTATGAGATGCAAATATTTTCCTGGTTTTATGCCTTTTAATTTTGTTTATCTTTTTCATATAGTGAAATTTTTTTGATTTTTTTGTAGGGATTTGGTCTTGCAATGTTGCCAGCCTGGGCAACATTGCAAGTCTCTACAAAAAATCAAAAAAATTAGCTGGGTGTGGTGGTGTGCTCCTGTAGTCTCAGCTACTCAGGAGGCTAAGGTGTAAGGATTGCTTGAGCCTGGGAGGTTGAGGTTGCAGTGAGCCGTAATCATGCTGTACTCCATGCTTGTTTCACCCCCTGCCCCCAAAAAACCCCATAGATTCTGGAGTCAGTGTGGACAATGGATTAAGAGATCAAGACCAAAGACTCAGGGACCAGTTAAGAGACTGATGGAGCGTAGGGCTAGCCCCCATTCACTCCCAGCCTTTATGCCTTGAGAATAGCTGATTCTATTATCGAATCAGCTGAGATGGATTCCCATAGAGAGCAAAACACGTTCCCGGTGTCTGCCTCAAACAACCCAAAGCCTTTTGAAACCTCTACTAGGATGTGAAAGCAAGGCAAGCTGATGGGTGAAGGTTTCTGGTGAAGTCAGCTTATACAGAGCAAAGCCTTTCCAACCTGGTTTCCTCCCAGAGAAATCCATGGATTGAACTCCCTCTTCCAAAACACAGAGATAGAAAGTGAGGGGAACTGTTAGAAGTAGTGCTGGACACAAGAGGTCCAGCTATCGGGAGACTGAGGCAGGGAGAAATGCTTGAACCCAAGAGGCAGAGGTTGCAGTGAACCTAGATTGTGCCACTGCACTCCAGCCAGGGCAGCCTGGGTGACACAGCGAGACTCAGTCTCAATTAAAGAAAAAAAGAAAACATTGCAAACCAATGCAAAGGAATGGATTATTCAGTAATAGTAATGGAAAAATTAATTGACTACCGTATTTAGATGTCAAGTTGGGGTCATCTCATAACATCCAAATAAAGTGAACCTTGTGTAATGTGTTCCTGTAGTTCAATCTGTTCTCACAGAAAGCTCTGGAGCCTGAGTTGTACCACAAAATTATTCTCTCCTTGAGGCAGTTAGTCTGACCTGAAGGCAATGATAGCCGTTGCTCCTAGGACTGAGGGAGGGACAGTCATAACTCCTTAGGGAAGGGGGCTCCCATTCAACCTAAGACCATTCTCTGGAGAAGGGGCAGCAATGAACCGTCAGCCACCAGGCCTCAAGAAACAGGCAGAGTACAGTAGCTTATGCCTATAATCCCAGTACTTTGGGAGGCTGAGGCAGGAGGGTAACTTGAGCCCAGCAGTTCAAGCCTTCTGTGAGCTATGATGGCACCACTTCACTGCAGCCTGGGCAACAGAGCAAGACCTCTTCTGTCTCTTCAAAGAAAAAAAAAAAAGCAGCAGCAACCAGAAGATGGTTATCCCTCATGGTGAAGGGGATCTGGGCAGGGCACTCCAGCCAGGCCTATTAATATTCTCATCCCCATGTTACAAAAGAGGAAACCAAGGCCTGGGGAAGTGAAGGAACTTAACCATCCATGCCCACAGCTGGAAGTGATGGTATCAAGCATCAGGGCTCCAAGTCCAAGCCTGGCCATTATAGCCTTGGTGACCTGCACTTACACCTCTGGGTGGTCCCCAGGAGCTAGAAAGTCTGAAGTAACCAGATAACCACAAAAAGAAGTGAAACAACTGGTTTCTGCCTCAACTGATTGCTCTTCCCCTGCAACCTTCAACCATTGTTCCTGCTCAGCCTAGCAGAAAACCCCTCTTGGGTTTCTCAAGACCCCCATCTCTGTAACTATGTAATTTACCTCACCCTCCCCTCTGCTTGCAAACCCCCATCCTTATGATCATGACTGTTTGTAATAGATGACCCCTACCCTTGTGACCATGCATCCCATGATGCCCTCCCCCTCCCTAAAGTAGATCACCACCTTTAACTGACCACTTGCCCCACCCTATAACACCAACTCCTATCCCACTGCCCTCCACTGACTCTCTTTTCAGACTTAGCCTAACCACACCTCACCTGGGTGAATAAACAGCATGTTGCTCATACAAAGCCTGCCTGGTGGTCTCTTTATGTGAGCAACACGCCTAACATCAAGGTCCGTTGGAGCCGCTGTGAGTGTCACTGGTTGTTGCTGGAAGACTAAGCAGCTGTTGAAACAGAGGACCAGCAAGGAACTGGGAGAAAGGCAGAGCTACTTAGTGAATTGCCTTAGAAAGGGGTGGGGACGCCGGGCACGGTGGCTCAAGCCTGTAATCCCAGCACTTTGGGAGGCTGAGGCGGGTGGATCACGAGGTCAAGAGATCGAGACCATCCTGGTCAACATGGTGAAACCCCGTCTCTACTAAAAATACAAAAAAATTAGCTGGGCATGGTGGCACATGCCTGTAATCCCAGCTACTCAGGAAACTGAGGCAGGAGAATTGCCTGAACCCAGGAGGCGGCGGTTGTGGTGAGCCGAGATCGCGCCATTGCACTCCAGCCTGGGCAACAAGAGCGAAACTCCGTCTCAAAAAAAAAAAAAAGAAAGAAAGGGGTGGGGACATGAAGGGACAGGGCTGCAGTTTACTTACACTTACTTTGCTAAAGCCAAGCTACAGAATGACATCTGGATTCTGTAAATTCATGTATACCATGCTTGTGGACTCAATGCCCCATATTGCACATGTTGCTATAGAAAGGGTTCAGGTACTGCATGTCTCTTGATGATGATGGTGTTTACTAAGCTTCCTACCAGCTGTGTGACTTTGGGTAAGTTTCTTCATATCTCTGTGCTTCAGTTTCCTTATCTGTAAAATGGGGATAATCATATAAATGGGGTTGGTGTGAGGATTGAATTAGCTATTATCTGTTTTTGTTTATTTGTTTTGTTTTTGAGACGGAGTTGCTCTGTGCCCAGGCTGGAGTGTGGTGGCACTATCTTGGCTCGCGGCGAGGTCCAAGCTAGTCTCCTACCTCAGCCTCCTAAGCCCGCCACCATGCCCAGTTAATTTTTGTATTTTTAGCAGAGATGGGTTTTTGCCACGTCGGCCAGGTTGGTCTCTAATTCCTAACCTCAGGTGATCCGCCCACCTCAGCCTCTCAAAGTGCTGGGATTACAGGTATAAGCCACTGTGGCCGGCCTGAAATTTCTTAAACTTTTCATTTTTAGCTATTCTGTTGAGGTTCTTCCAGATGTATTTTAGCCTCTGACCGTTAGATATATGATTTGATAGGCATATAGTTCTGGTTACTTTTTAAATGAAGAACTTCCTCAGGTTATCCGAAGAATTCTCTTGGGTGGAAACCTCAAGGACCATGAAAACAAAACCAAGTTCTATTCAGTCCCTAAAGTCTTCTTGCCTCCTGAGGTTACCATTAAAGACCTACGGTCAAAATTCCAACGGACAATTCAGGGTCTGATTCCAGTATTATATATATCCCCAGACCGCCTACACATAAATCTATAGATTTATACTATATTTAGATTATTGGAGATTTACGCTTAATCCTATAATCTTTTAGCTAGGAGCTGTCCAATATAATTTTCTGGATGACAGAAATGTCCTTTTCTGTGATGTCCAATAAGGTAGCCGCACGTAGCTCTTGAACACTTGAAATGTGCCTAGTCCCCTAGAGGAATGGAATTATTTAAATTTACATAGCCACATGTGACTACTCATTGTCACTGTGGGAATTGTTAAGACTGGTTTTGTGGCCGGGCGCGGTGGCTCAAGCCTGTAATCCCAGCACTTTGGGAGGCCGAGGCGGGTGGATCACGAGGTCGAGAAATCGAGACCAACCTGGTCAACATGGTGAAACCCCATCTCTACTAAAAATACAAAAAATTAGCTGGGCATGGTGGTGCGTGCCTGTAATCCCAGCTACTCAGGAGGCTGAGGCAGGAGAATTGCCTGAACCCAGGAGGCGGAGGTTGCGGTGAGCCGAGACTTCGCGCCATTGCACTCCAGCCTGGGTAACAAGAGCGAAACTCCGTCTCAAAAAAAAAAAAAAAAAAAAAAAGACTGGTTTTGCCTGTAACTTGCATCTGTTTTGTTGCACATCAGTTTCAATATTTCATTTGCATTTCTAAAAGTCAAAATCCTTTTGACTTTGCCGGGTACTGTACTCACTGAGAGGGCGGTAGGAGCCAGTTTCTATTCTAGGTTTACAGTTTTAAGGGCAGATGTAGGTCAGTTTTTAACCTCGAGATAAGCAGATGGTTAACTCTCTAGGGACTTGCCCATGAGGTTCCTCAGCCAGCCCGGGCCGGGGAGGCAGGGGTACTGTGTTAGGGGAAAGAAAAGGGGGCCTTCTAGTTGGGCAGGTGGCACCCAGCGCACTGGAGGAAGTCAGTTCCTGTGGCCGAGGAGGTCCGGCCCGGGGGTCCCAGGAGCAGAGCTCTCCCTTATCTGGGATGTGGAAAGGAAGTGAGGAGGCAGCAGGGCCTCGCTCGGAAACGGAGCTCCCCCTGCCACCCCGCCTTAGCGACTGGACCGCAACCAGGATGTACACGAATGTCCTTCTACTGTACCAACTGCACTCAACACGCGGGAAAGATGAAGTGAGGGGGTTTAAATGTGTGGGTCTGGTCATTTGCCAAATGACCAAAGCTGAAGGAGCGCGGCTGGACTCCTAGAGACAAAACAGGTGGGAGACCCTGAAATGAGGAGGGAGGTTGCTTGTGGGGGAGGCCCGGGAGATGAGGGGCTCTCGACGAGGGGGTCACGGGAGGTGGCGCAGAGCAGCTGCGAGGCCGTAGGGGCGGGTCGCAAGATGGCCGCGGCCTGGCCGGCCTCCCCGCGCGAGCCACGCGGACTGGTTTCAGGCGCTCTGGCCCCGGCCGGGGCAGCCAGGAGAGAAGGGCCGACTAAGAGGAGGGCTGGCAGAGAAGGGAAAACGGGCGGTTGGCAGCAAGAACCCGCAGGCGGAGGAGCGAAGAGGCGCGCGTGCGCCGAGGCCGACGGCCTCCCGGGAAGGCGGAAGCGCGGGGAGGGCGGGGCTCGGGGCGGGAGGCCTGGGCAGCGGGGCGCGCGCTGGGCCTCGGCGCGGCAGGGGGGGCGCGCGCGGCCGCTGAGAAGTTGTGAGAGCGGCGCGCGAGGGCGCGCGTGCGCGCACGAGGGCCGGAACCGCGAGCGGCGGCGGCCGTCCGGGTCTCCTTCCTCAGCCGCGGTCACGGTCGCTCCCGAGTCGGTGTTCCCGGCCTTAGCCGCTGGCACCTCGGAAGAGAGCGGCTGGTGGACCCGCGTCCTGTCAGTGGCGTCGGAGGCCGGCGCTGCGGCGGCCGCGCCCTTTTGGTGCTCTGGCAGTGCTGAGGAGCCGGGGCCGGGCACTGCGGGCTGACGGCTCCGGGCAGCTGAGGCAGCCCGAGGAGAAGGCGGCGGCCGCTGCGAAGACGCACGTCGGGCAGGCTCCCGGAGCCGGGAGGAGGCCTTGGGGACCATGTCCGGGAGGCGCTTCCACCTCTCCACCACCGACCGCGTCATCAAAGGTGCCTGGTGGGCCGGGCTTTCCTCCGGGACCCGCGGGAAACGGCCCTCGACTGGGCGGCGGCTCGGGGCGGAGGGAGGCTGGGGCCGGGCTGCGCCCACCCTGGGAGGGCTCGGAGGGGTGTGGACGGGGCCGGGCGGCAGCCCCGGGAGCGGCCCCCCCCGGACCCGGCGTTTTCTGCTGCACCTGGCCGGCTGCCTGGCCGTCATTGCCAGGTTCCTTCCCGAAGCGTTCAGGGTGCAGTAGGGACTTCTCCCACTACCCCCAAAGGGCCCAGATCCCTCTCTTTTTTTTCTCTTTAAGAAACGACTCTGGGGAAGCCATCTGGGGTGGTGTGGGCAGGGAGTTGAGTCGACTCTTCCAAGTCACATCTTTCTTTTAAGATTAGATCTTTCTTGACACCCGCTCCCCACCCTTTTTTAGGACGTATACCATGTGCCTTTTGACCCACTTTCTCTAGATCATTGTAAGTCACTGCCATTAGCGAAATAAACTTAGTATGGTGAAGTCAGATAAATCCATTATATGATGTTTAAAATAAGTTTACAGAGCTCTTAACATGGTATTGGTATTTTATTTTCACTTTGGTTATAGATTTGGAGAATGATGTTTTCTGATTCCTATGTGTACCTGGGTTAGATTTCTGTCGTTACAAGAACAAAATGTAAAGTGCTCCTTTCGTTCTAAATCTTGTAGGGTTTTAGGTTATAGTTGTTTCTGCCTTTAAACTAAGGACACGGATTAAACATAACCACTAATTTATGTGCTGCTTTTTATTCAGCCATAAGACTTAGGCACAACCCTTCTCTCTGAGTTTAACAATCGGTTTGAAAGCGCTATTTTGTAAGAAGGGAATAGACTTGGACCAGCAGTGTTAGTGGCCTTTGGATGCAGGGGTTAGTGTGACAGTGGGGATAATTATTAAAATACTTTCCTTCTTTTTCATTTTGGTATTAGAAGGAAAAAGGCAACTAAGATTGGTGATGGGAATACATTTTTAAAAGGTGAAACCCTATTGCATGTTCAGGGAGGGGGAAGAATTTTAGTGTATAATTTAGATTTCCCCCATCTCAAATCAGCCTCATAAATGTTAATTATCTATACGACAAAATTATAATGGGATTTTTGAGGTTTATCTACTTAGCATTTGTATGATATCATTAGAGGTTTAACTGAATTGTTCATATAACTGGCATTATACCCTAAACAGCTACATTATTTTGACCATTTAAATGCGATTCTTCATATTAATAGTGGATACCCTATAATAAGTATATAACCCTCTCTTGAGATTCAGAGTGTACTAAACATAACCTTTTTGAGGAATCAAGGTCATCATTATGTACATTAATTTCTGTACTGTGCTCTTAATATGGCCGGTGCGTTCTGCTGTATAAGGGTGTTGGCAGTTTCGTCCTGTACTAAAATGACTCCACACTGCTGTACCAGTTCAGTGTTTTGTCTGCTTTTAGTTTCTCTCTCCAATACTGTTTTCTGTCAAAATATGCCCTTACTGCCTTCTAACCTGCTACATCTAAGCTGAAGGAGGCAGGGAAACCAGATAAGCCAGAACTGTGGGTCAAGTCAGAGTAAATAGGATCTTAGTGAAGCTTAGTGGCAGCCTTCAGGAACCTCACTATCTAATCACCATTGCACTGTGTAATTTCCACCATAACATGGCATAAGATCAAAAGAAAATTTAAAAAATTTAAATGACCCTTAAACATAGTAAAATAAAAATATAATAAAATAAAACTGTTAAAATGCAGGGGCTGGGAGCGGGCGTGGTAGCTCATGCATGTAACCCCAGCCCTTTGGGAGGCCCACATGGGCAGATCACCTGAGGTCGGGAGTTCGAAACCAGCCTGGCTAACATGGCGAAACCTCATCTCTACTAAACACACAAGAATTAACTGGGCATGGTGGTGGGCACCTGTAATCCCAGCTACTCAGGAGGCTGAGGCAGGAGAATCGCTTGAACCTGGAAGACAGAGGTTGCAGTGAGCCCAAATGGTGCCACTGCATTCCAGCTTAGGCGATAGTGAGGTTCATGATTAAATAAACACCATCATCATATCCTGTAGGATGCAAATTTGTTCTTTACCAAAATGAATTACTGAATGTTGTGTACTTTTAAGATTGCTCTTAAATAAATGAAACAAATAATTTCAGGCCTTTAGAATGTGTGGATTTCTCTCCTATATAAAAGGAGAGCCTAAGAGCTTGACCACAGCATTTGTGGCTTTATAGTGACTTCTGTTGCTTTTTTCAGGGTTTTCCAGAGTTTGAAATAGTTGAAAAAAATGAGGTGTCACTGTGTGCATAGCTAAGGTCCGTTGTATTGGGTACTAAACCCTGGTCCAGTGCTATACTGTTTAGCCAGAGCTGTGGGTTTATTCACAGCTTGAAAGCTTTTTCAGAAGTGATACCACACCCCAGTTTTTTTTGGTTCTGTCATTTCCTGTTAACTTTAAAGGGTACCTAATTGTTTTGTTTGAGCAAATTTTGGAGAAGACTGAGTACTTGGTAGTGATTTGTGTTTTAAGTGTCCTTTAAACAGCAGCTTTCTTAAGTTGAAAGACTTAGATTACTGGCCAGAAAATCTTGTTTTTACTCCTGCTTCTGGAACTCATTTGTGACTTTGCCTTTAAAAAAAAAAAAATTTTTTTTAAAAAAACTTTTTTCTTTTTAACTTTTTTTTTTTTTTTTTGCTTTAATAATCTCATCTGTACGCTGGACATAGTGGCTCGCACCTGTAATCCCAGCACTTTGGGAGGCCGAGGTGGGTGGATCATCTGAGGTCAGGAGTCTGAGACCAGCTTGGCCAACATGGTGAAACTCTCTCTACCAAAAATACAAAAAAAAAAAAAAAAAAAAAAAATTAACCAGGTGTATTGTGGCAGGCACCTGTAATCCCACCTACTTGGGAGGCTGAGGCAGGAGAATCGCTTGAACTTGGGAGGCAGAGGTTGCAGTGAGCCAAGGTCCACCACTGCACTCTACCCTGGGCAATAAGAGTGAAACTCAGTCTCAGAAAAAAAGAAAATCTCATCTGTAAAATAAGGTTAATAATACCTTCCCTGTTTAGCCTGGGTCATGCAAATGACATAAAGGATGTGAAAAGCTCAAGTTAAGATAGTACTGTGAAACATGATAGTAGGTTGGTAAAAGACTGCTTACTACAGAAGTGGTTAGTAGAGAAATCATTAACATTTTAAAATATCAGAATTAGAAAGTATGTGAAATTACAAGCTATGAAACTGTTCCTAGTCAGGAGAATACCTGTTCTACAACATCATGGATATGTGGGTGAAATCTCATCAGTAACAATGTGAAGAGACCAGCACACTTCTGTCTGGTACTTCCCAGGCAGTAAATTTCTCCTCTGTCTGTTGAAGGTGTTTATGTTTAAACATTCTTATGATTTTGCTCATTCATTAAATGTTTACTGAGTGCCATCTGCAGTGTACCCTGGTAGGTTACTCATTCATTTCTTCTTTGCTTTTAAAGTAGCATTTCTCTGAGTCTCTATAGCAGTTTGTATGCATTGGGGCACTAGGAACTCAGATGATTAAATTGTGGTATTCTTTCTGCTTTACTTTTTTTTCTAGTTTCCAAGTTTCTTTTCCTGTTTGAGGACATATTTTTTCTTTAACAGTGATTTTTATAAAAGCAGTTTATTCCCCTGGAATGAATCTTTTCAGTAGCAACAAGGAGATTTCAGTAGGAATTAAATGATTAATATGGAGAATCTGTTGTCTTCAGTTTGTTATTTGATGGCCAGATGGGGTTTAATAGAAAAGTCAGATTTATTTTCAGTAAGGTGCTGATACATTTCTCCCTTTCTCTTAGAATTCACATATATTGTGCATTCACAGAGTACTGTGCCATTTTTACCACACATGGGAGGCGACTGTTTCCTTAATATCCTGGCACTGGGAATATTGTGCTTATGGCTTTCTTAAAAGATATTAACATTAGTGTGGAGAAAAATTGCTATTTCTTTTTTTCTTTTCTTTTTTTTTTTTTTGAGACGGAGTTTTGCTCTTGTTACCCAGGCTGGAGTGCAATGGCGCGATCTCGGCTCACCGCAACCTCCGCCTCCTGGGTTCAGGCAATTCTTCTGCCTCAGCCTCCTGAGAAGCTGGGATTACAGGCACGCGCCACCATGCCCAGCTAATTTTTTGTATTTTTGGTAGAGACAGGGTTTCACCATGTTGACCAGGATGGTCTTGATCTCTTGACCTTGTGATCCACCGGCCTCGGCCTCCCAAAGTGCTGGGATTACAGGCGTGAGCCACCGCGCCCTGCGAAAAATTGCTATTTCTACAAGCATACCCTGAACCCAATTTCAGTCTCTGGTGCTATACCTAATTTCTTTCCACAGCTCTCACCCCCCTCTCCCTTTTTTATATCGAGAATGGATTTACCGAGGATTTAAAATTTTTTCTCTTAAATATAAGCGTAATCCTGCTACTTACACAATTTGAAAGTCAGAAAGGGAAGAAAACTAAGACTTCATATTCCTTCCAACCAGAAATAACTGCTTCTAATACCTTTGTGTATTTCCATCTGCAGGTATATTTTGAATTCAAAGGAAAATGGATCACACATATTCAAGCTTTTGTTATACAAATATTTCATATTATTTTAACATAAATATTGTTATTTTACCTAAATATTTCCATAGTGGTTTCAAAGTGCTTATATTGCTGGGTGTGGTGGCTCATGCCTGTAATCCAAGCACTTTGGAGGCCAAGGCGGGTGGATCACCTGAGGTCGGGAGTTCAAGACCAGCCTGACCAACTTGGTGAAACCCCGTCTTTAAAAAAAAAATTGAAAAAAATTAAAAAGTGCTTATATTAATATTTTGGTTCTTTACATTTTCAGTGGGGCACGCTTAGTCATTTGATACAATACCAACCCAGAAGAAACATTTTCAAGTATAAATTTTCAGTGTGAATATGTTTTAAAGTTGGTATCTCCTGGATTTTTCAACAGTATTTGTTTAATTTATGCTTCATTTATTATTATAGTTAACAAGCTGCCAAACTTTCGAAGCATTCAAAATTAGTGCTAATTGAGATTCATACCTCTGAGTAGAAGTCTGCAACCTCTGAAAGGGCATCTTAATTTAAACACTTCATTTTTTTTTTTTTTTTTTTGAGCAAGGATAAAGTATTCTTTCTTACCTATATCTTATTGGTTGTGATCAAAGCTTCATTTATGGTCTAACATTTGATAATTAAGCTTTATCTCTTTTTTTGCATTTTAAAATGGGATTAAAAATTTTTTTTGCCTTATGTAATTTTTAGTGTACCATAACTTCTACTGGAGTATATATGGGAAAATATACAAATTATAAATGTACAGCTTAGTGAGTTTTTACAAATTTAGTACCCAAATGCCCATGTAACTGCTCAACCAAAGTAAGAAACAGATTACCAGAACCCCAGAAACAAGCATGAGTTCACTTTCAGTCACTGCTTTCCATCCCTAAATGGGCAACAGTGGGAAAAATATGACACTTGTAACCATTATTCTGGCTTCTAACATCGTATTTGTGAAGTGACATACTAATCACATCTTTACTGTAAAGTGAAAAAAAATGGGATTCTTTGAGAGAAAAATGCTAAGGACTTACTTAAAGTGAAATAATTAATTAAAGACCTTTTCCCAAGCAGTATTTGATACTAGGAATTGAGTATCTTTCCATTAAGGTAGCATTTTTTGAAAAAGCTCATTTTTAGGCCAGGCATGGTGACTCACGCCTATAATCCCAGTACTTTCGGAAGCTGAGGTGGGTGAATCACCTGAGGTCAGAAGTTAGAGATCAGCCTGGCCAGCATGGTGAAACACTGTCTTTACTGAAAATACAAAAATTCGCTAGGCATGGTGGTGCACACCTGTAGCCTCAGCTACTCAGGAGGCTGAGGTAGGAGAATAGCTTGAATCTGAGAGGTGGAAGTTGCGGTGAGCTGAGATTGTGGCACTGCACTCCAGTCTGGGTGACAAGAGTGACACTCTGTCTTACAAAAAAAAAAAAAGCTAATTTTTAGACACATATCCGTTAGAGACAGAATGATTCAGTTAATTCTGGGATTTGTAGTCGTTTTGGAACTTTGCTGCTACTTAATTACTAAGTGACTAGTGGAAATAAAAGGATGTCTTACAATCATTACCATCCTTTAGTGCAATCATTACTAGATTATAATACTCTTTTATAGTTTTTTTTGTTTTTTTTTGTTTTTTTTTGGTGGGGACAGGGTCTTGCTCTGTTGCCCAGGCTGGAGTGCAGTTGCATGATCACGGCTCACTGCAGCTTCAGCCTCCTGGGCTCAGGTGATCCACCTCAGCCTCCCAAGTAGTTGGGACTACAGGCATGTACCACCATGCCCAGCTAATTTTTGTATTTTTTATAGAGACAGAGTTTTACCATGTTGTCCAGGCTGGTCTCGAACTCCTCACCTCAAGTGATCCTCTTGCTTTGTTGGTGTCCCAAAGTGCTGGGATTACAGGTATGAGCCACTGCACCCTGCCTTTTATAGTTGAATGTTAAAATTTAGCAGCATTTTAAATTTCAAACCTGAGGCCTAAAACTTTCAACCTAACCTAAGTGCCATATTTCTTACTTATCTTTATGTTCTACCTAGTTATCTAGATGAATACAGAGAGAACTGTTAGTTCGAAATACTCAATTTTGTTTTGTTGGCACATTAGATTATCCTGGAATTTTTTTTTTTTTTTTTTTTTAGAAGGAGTTTCGCTCTTGTTACCCAGGCTGGAGTGCAATGGCGCAATCTCGGCTCACCGCAACCTCCGCCTCCTGGGTTCAGGCAATTCTCCTGCCTCAGCCTCCTGAGTAGCTGGGATTACAGGCACGCGCCACCATGCCCAGCTAATTTTTTGTATTTTTAGTAGAGACAGGGTTTCACCACGTTGACCAGGATGGTCTCGATCTCTTGACCCCGTGATCCACCCGCCTCGGCCTCCCAAAGTGCTGGGATTACAGGCTTGAGCCACCGCGCCCAGCCTCTTTTAGTTTCTTGAGTCTTTGCTTGTTGTTAGAAAAGGGTATAACTTGGTAACCAGGATCTCCAAATTGGGCGCAGAAAGATATATTGGATGACTGGACAAGACAATGTGTTTCTTTGATGATCATGATTAGATTTACTAATTGCTAACAATTAAGGCTTTGTTTTTGCAGCATCTAGACAATGTCAGCCCAAGAGTGTTTATTCTAAATGAACAAACACTGAGAGATATTTTAATAATTCATTTAGTAGGCTGCGTGCAGTGACTCACACCTGTAATCCCAGCACTTTGGGAGGCCAAGGTGGGCGGATCACGAGGTCAGGAGTTGAGACCAGCCTGGCTAACATGGTGAAACCCCATCTCTATGAAAAATACAAAAATTCGCCAGTCATGGTGGCGTGCACCTGTAATTCCAGCTACTCAGGAGGCTGAGGCAGGAGAATTGCTTGAACCCAGGAGGCAGAGGTTGCTGTGAGCCGAGATGGCGCCACTGCACCCCAGCCTGAGTGACAGAGCGAGACTCCATCTAATTTTAAAAAATCCATTCAGTCATTACCTATGTAGCATTCTTGCTAAAAGTGTTTAATTTAAGCTGAACCTAATTATAGTAGACAATCAGACAAATCCAGCTTGTGGGACTTTGTGCAAGACAGTTGGCCTGAACTCTAAAAATGTCAAAGTGATGAAAAAGAAAACAAAAAGGGCAGGAAGACTATTCTATATGAAAGAAGTTGAAAGAGAAATGTCAGTCAAGTACAGTGTCAAGTCTTGATTAAGAAAATAAAAAACTATAGAGGATATTTTGTGGATAACTCGGAAGATATGAACATGGAGTATATATTACACAATATCATTGTAAATGTCTCGAATGTGATATATGGTATTATATACACATATATGGCGGTTATATAGGAAAATGGTATTATTTTTAGGCAGTACCTGATGAAGTATTTATATTGAAATGTGATGTTTGCAATTTGCTTTTAAATTGTTCAAAAAAACATATATTTGTAGAGATAAGCAAAAGTGGCAAAACGTTTACTGTGGCGAATCTAGGTAAGAGCACATGAGTGTTCTTTTTTTTTTTTTTTGAGATGGAGTTTCGCTCTTGTTACCCAGGCTGGAGTGCAATGGCGCGATCTCGGCTCACCGCAACCTCCGCCTCCTGAGTTCAGGCAATTCTCCTGCCTCAGCCTCCTGAGTAGCTGGGATTACAGGCACGTGCCACCATGCCCAGCTATTTTTTTGTATTTTTAGTAGAGACGGGGTTTCACCATGTTGACCAGGATGGTCTCGATCTCTCGAGCTCGTGATCCACCCGCCTCGGCCTCCCAAAGTGCTGGGATTACAGGCTTGAGCCACCGCGCCTGGCTTTTTTTTTTTTTTTTTTTTTTTTTGAGATGGAATCTTGCTCTGTAGCCCAGGCTGGAGTGCAATGGTGCGGTCTCAGCTCACTGCAACCTCCGTTTCCCAGGTTCAAGCAATTCTGCCTCCACCACCCCATTAGCTGGGATTATAGGTGCCTGCCACCATGCCTGGCTAATTTTTGTATTTTTAGTAGATACAGGGTTTTGTCAGGTTGGCTAGGCTGGTCTCAAACTCCTGACCTCATGATCCACCCACTTCAGCCTCCCAAAGTGCTGGGATTACAGGCATCAGCCACCGCAACCGGCCTGGGTGTTCATTTTATGATCCTTTTACTTTTTAAATAGATTTCAGTTTTTCAAAATACGAAGTTGGGGAGACCCAGGCATTGTGGCGCTTGCCATAGTCCCAGTTGTTTGAAAGGCTGAGGCAGGAGGATTGCTTGAGCCCAGGAGTTCCAAAGCTTCAATGAACTATGATTTCATCACTGTGCTTCAGCTTGGGTGATAGAGTAAGAGCCCATCTCTTTTTTTTAAAAAATTAAGTTAGGGAGAAAAAAGTACAATTAAGAAAGCCTTGGCCGGGTTCAGTGGTTCATGCCTGTAATCCCAGTACTTTGGGAGGCCAAGGTGGGTGGATCACTTGAGCTCAGGAGTTTGAGATTAGCCTGGCAACATGCTGAATCTCCATCTCTACAAAAAATTAAAAAAAAGCCGGGTGTGGTGGCCTGCACTCATGGTCCCAGCTACTCGGGAGGCTGAGGTGGGAGGATCACCTGATCCAGGAGGTGGAGGTTGCAGTAGGCCAAGATGGTGCTACACTCCAGCCTAGGTGACTGAGACCCCATCTCAAAAAAAAACCAAACAAACAAACAAAAAAAAAAAAACAGAAAAATGAAAGAAATGTCTCAGAACAGCTACAGCTAGGTTTAGGAAAGGCTGTCATCATATCTAAGGATTCATTAGTGTCTTAATGGGGGAAAACTGAAAAGAAGTAAATGAGCCTTAAAGTATATTATAGCTGATGTGAAGTGGAAGCAACTTGTTTAGCAGAAAAAGTAGTTGTTTCAGCTTCATGATGGGGCTCGGAAAGACATACAGAAGTCGGGATGGAGAAAGAAAGTATACTTGACTAAGGAGTAGAGGGAAGATGGGCAAACTGGAAGGGCCAGAGAACTGAAAGACATACAATCTAGAAAAGGAAGAGGGATAGTTGAAAACTGCTGGGGCTGTTGACAGAGATTTCACTAAGGGGACAGCAAGACTATACGCTTATAAACCTATTCTGAAATTACAGAAAATTCAAATGTTATCCAGATAGATGATGTGGAAAGTTAAACGACCATTTTTATGCTATTTTATTGAAGAGATTGAAGTGAAAAAAAAGGGAGGTAGTGTGATAAAATAAATATGAAGAACACTATTGAGTAGAGGAGAAAGAAAGGATTTGCTAAGTGTATTTCCCATTCTTGTTAATTGCATCACTTACCCATTAAGTCACTGGCTCAGATGGTGAGCCTGGGAATCAGGCCAAACTCTTGCTTCTCCCTTTCACTGCCTGTCCAGTCCCACCAGACTAAATGCTGTGAACCTTTGGTTTGTACATATCCTCTTCTTCATCCTTCTCTTAAACCTTTTGCTGTGCCATTGCAGGTGCCTCTTGCTGAGAGTATGTAATCTCTCTGTGCTGTCTTCGTGATCTGTAAACAATGTCAAGGGTCATTCTTGCGCTCAGAATCCTTCATGAGCGTTTCCTGCCTGTGGAATAAGCTCTAACTTTGTTGATGGGCAGTACCCTGCATGCTAAACTTCTCTAGCCTTTTGTTCCACTTCTTCCTTCTCGTTTCATACACCTCATTGCCAACCTACTTTATTTATTTTTGAGATAGAGTCTTGCTCTGTCACCCAGGCTGGAGTGCAGTGGCACAATCTCTGCTCACTGCAGCCTCTGCCTCCCAGGTTCAAGCGATTCTCCTGCTTCAGCCTCCTGAGTAGCTGGGATTACAGGCACACCACCACACCCAGCTAATTTTTGTATTTTTAGTAGAGATGGGGTTTCACCCTGTTGGCCAGGCTGGTCTAGACTCCTGACCTCAGGTGATCTGCCCTCTTCAGCCTCCCAACGTGCTGGGATTACTGGTGTGAGCCACCACACCCGGTCCCCACCCTAGTTTAATACTACAGGTTGAGTGTTCCTAATCCAAAATCTGAAGCTTTTTAAGTGTCAGATGATATCACAAGTGGATGTTTTCATTCCTGATCTCATGTGATGGATTGTAATAAAAACCTGGGGGCATAACCCAAAGTTTCTTCAGTGTCCCCAAGGGAAAAAAGACCCTCTCTGCTCCCTTTGGTTGCAATATGTCTTTTCCATGCACAGTGTGATGGTGATGTCAGGCAGCCACAGATTATCAACATCGGTGGCTGTGATAATGACACATTTGCTTTCTAATCATTCGGTGTATTCACATTTGTTTCATGCACAAAGTTGTTAAAAATATTTAGAAAATTACCTTCACATTCTGTATATAAAGTGTATATGGAACATAAATGAATTTTGTGTTTAGTCTTGGGTTCCATTCCCAACATATCTCATTATGTCTATGCAGATATTCCCAAATCTGAAACAATCCAAAATCTGAAATGCTTCTGGTCTTAAGCACTTTGGTTAAGAAGGCATACTTGTAGTCCCTAGAATGTTTTATGTCTGTGAATGGGCTCTTTGCTTGCTTCTGTGCGTAATTTTTTTTTTTTTACGTTTTTAGGGATAAGGTCTTACTCTGTTGTCCAGGCTAGAGTGCAGTAGTCCAATCAGTGCTCACTGTGGCCTCAAACTCCTGGCCTCAAGTGTTCCACAAAGAGGTGGGATTATAGGCATGAGCCACTGTGCCTGGCCCTGCATAGAATCTTGTCCCTCAACCTGACCAGCTTCTGTTTTATCTTTAAAGATTTAGCCAAGGGGACTTCTGAGAGGCCTTTTCACCTTTGCTAAGAGGCTGTGGAGAGTAATTATTTGAGAACATGGGCCTCAGTCAGACACACCTGGATTTAAATTGTATATATATATATATTTTTCAAAGAGATGGGGTCTTGCTCAATTAGCAAAGCTGAAGTGCAGTGGCACCAATAGCGCACTACAGCCCCAAACTCCTGGGCTCAAGTGATCCTCTGGCCTAATCCTCATGCCTAGGACTACAGGGATGTGCCACCATGCCCAGCTCAAATTCTTTTAGTGATGCAAGACCTTGGATAAATCACTTACCTTTGTTTTACCTCCATTTCTTTATCTGTAGAAGAGGGATAATAAAACTTGCAGTGGCAAATACATAGTGAGTGCTCTACATGTGTTATGTTAAGGGCTATCGCTGCCATTATTATCATCATCATTTTCATCATTTTCTCATCATCATCATCATCATCAGAGTTACTGCTAATTATTAGCTCCCATAAACAATCTCATTGCTTTGCAAATCTCTTTAAATGTTTTCCTGTCCTTTCTTCACAATTAACTCTTCTCTTTAAGGGCAACCACTGTGTATTCTTAATGCTGAATGCAGTGCCTAACACATGCTTAGGTGCATAGTAAATATTTAAGTATGTGCAAGCATAAGAAGCTTATTTTATGGATGACAGTGTAAGAAAGAGTAGAGACGGTGCTAATTACCAGCCATGTCTGGCCTTGGACCTTAGTTATTTATTTTCCTTGCCACAAGTGTAAAATGGTAGATAGTGCTTGCCTCAGAATTTAAAGATTACATCTCATATTGTGTGTAAAGTGCTTAGCATATTGTCCATAGTGGGTGCTTAATAAATGTTAGCTATTATTTTTTAAATAAATTAGTTTTATGTCTTGGCAAGATTAGACAGCAGATCTATTTTACTTTAACTGATGTGTGAAATGAGTATTGTATTTTACAAAAATTAGCTGGGTGTGGTGGTGGGCACCTGTAATCCCTGCTACTCAGGTGACTGAGGCAGGAGAATCGCTTGAACCTGGGAGGCGGAGGTTACAGTGAGCTGAGATTGTGGTACTGCACTCCAGCTTGGGTAACAGAGCAAGACTCTGTCTCAAAGAAAAAGAGTATTGTATTTTATATAGTCATGCTTATAGCTGCTTAATGATTGAGAGTTCTGAGAAATGCATCCTTAGGTGATTTCATCATTATGCAAACATCATATAGTGTAGTTATCCCTTGGTATCTATAGGAGGTTGGTGCCAGGACCCCCACATGTACCAAAATCCCTGAATACTCAAGTTCGGAAGTTGGCGCTGTGGAAACTGAGTATTCAGAAGTTGGCCCTCTGTATTTGCAGGATTGGGTTTTTCATCCTGTGTTTGGTTGAAACAAAACTGCATTATAGGTGAACCAGTGCAGTTCAAACCCATGTTGTTTGAGTTAACCATACTTACACAAACCTAGATGTTATAGCCTGCTACACACCTAGGCTGTATGGTAGAGCCTGTTGCTCCTAAGCTACAAACCTGTACCCATGTTACTGTACTGAATACTGTAGGCAATTGTAACACAACAGCAAGTCTTTGGGTATCTAAACGTATCTAAACCTAGAAAAGGTACAGTAAAAATGCAGTATAAAAGATAAAAAAATGGTCCACCTGTAGAGGGCATTTAACACGAATGGGGCTTGCAGGTCCGGAAGTGGCTCTGGCTGAGTAAGGGGGTATGTGGTGAGTGAATGCGAAGTCCTAAGACATTACTGTACAACACTGCAGGCTTTGTAAACACTGCACACTTGGGCTACGCTAAATTTGTGAAATATCTTTCTTCAGTAATAAATTGGCTTTAGCTTACTGTAACTTTTTTACTTTATAAACTTAAAAACTTTTAAAGTTCTCAATTCTTTTGTAATCATACTTAGCTTGAAACACAAACACATTATATAGCTGTACATATTTTCTTTCATATCCTTATAACCTTTTACTGTTTCAAACATTTCTTATTTTAAAAACTTTTTTTGTTAAAAATGGAGACACACACACACACACACAAACACACAAACACACACACACACGCGCGCCGAGGCCTCCACAAAGTCAGGATCTTTAGTGTCACTGTCTTCTACTTCCACCTCTTGTCCCACTAGAAGGTCTTCAGGGGAATTAACAGGCATGGAGCTGTCATCTTCTATGACTACAATGCCTTCTCATCGAATACCTCCTGAAGGACCTTTCTCGGGCTGTTTTACAGTTACCTTTTTTTAACAGAATTCGAGGTGGGGTCTTGCTGTGTTGCCCAAGCTGGAGTGCAGTGGCTCAATCTCTGCTCACTGCAACCTCTGTCTCCTGGGCTCACGCAGTTCTCCTGCCTCAGCCTCCCAAGTAGCTGGGATTACAGGCGCCTGCCACCACACCGGGCTAATTTTTGTATTTTTAGTAGAGATGGGGTTTCTCCATGTTAGCCAGGCTGGTCTCTAACTCCTGACCTCTACCCACTTCGGCCTCCCAAAGTGCTGGGACTACAGGCGTGAGCCACCATACCTGGTCTTTTTTCTTTTAATAAATAGTAGGAGAATACTCTAAAGTAAAGATAGAAGGGTGGTATATTAAAAAAAATAAATAAAATTAAAAAAAAGAAGGGTTGGTATAGTAAATGTATAAGCCAGTAACATATTTGTTATCATTATTTGACCGGCAGTGCAGTAGGTTTGTTTACACTGGCGGTACCACAGATATGAGTACTAGTGCCTTACACCATGATGTTAAGACAGGCGAAAACATCAGTAGGTGATAGAAATTTTTCAGCTCCGTTATAATCTTGTGGGATCTCTGTCATATATATATGATCTGTTGTTGACTGAAATACTGTATTTGGCACATGACTGTTTTCCAACTTTAGTCTCTTAGTGTTGAAAGGATTTAAACCTAAAATGCTTAAGAAGAAAAATGGTGAAATTTTCCTTTTCTGTAGTATGGATAGAATTTTGAAAATGATGTATTCATAAATATTTGATGAGTTCCTAATACATGCAGCACATTTATGGTTATGCTTAGAAGGTTAACTACTACTTGAAAAGTACTCACACAGTGTAGCATATAACAGCCTCTCAAAAGTGTCACAGAAATTTATAACTATTTTTTTTTTTTTTTTTTTTTTTGAGACGGAGTTTCGCTCTTGTTACCCAGGCTGGAGTGCAATGGCGCGATCTCGGCTCACTGCAACCTCCGCCTCCTGGGTTCAGGCAATTCTCCTGCCTCAGCCTCCTGAGTAGCTGGGATTACAGGCACGCGCCACCATGCCCAGCTAATTTTTTGTATTTTTGGTAGAGACGGGGTTTCACCATGTTGACCAGGATGGTCTCGATCTCTCGACCTCGTGATCCACCCGCCTCGGCCTCCCAAAGTGCTGGGATTACAGGCTTGAGCCACCGCGCCCGGCCTAATTTATAACTATTTAGTGACCTATGACTAATCCCTCTGCAAAAGGTGTAGATGACTAAATTGTAGACAATACATGGTATGAAATGTTTTTTCCCTTGATGTATAAATTGATAATCCTTTAATATTTAAACAGACTGTGATTAGTGGCCTGAAGAGGTAAGGCTTCATCTGTGTTTTTTTTCCATGTGTGTGCCTAGGTATGTTTTTTTCTTATGACCCAAGGCTTTCTGAAAGTTTAAAATAAATGGCTGGAGTAATAAAAGATAGTTGGTGGGTTTCTCCATGGAGGCAAGTTGGTTATTTTTAACTATTTTGCACTGCTTTACGGAAAACATATGCCGCTATAGCAGTTATTGTTTCTGTTGACTGTCACTGGTAGTGGTTACTACTTAGTTGGTTCTAGGAGGGCCAGTTCTTAGCTAATACTTTGAAAGTGAGTTCTATGACTATCAAAGACCAGAAGGAATAATCTCAAAGAACCTGACCAGATCATTAAAATAAAATCACTTGTTCTAGTAAGGAACAGTTGAAAAGGCATGTATAACTTTTGGTAATAACATTTAATATAAATTATTTAGCAGTATTTTACTTGTTCATGATGGGCAAGGCAGGTGAGTAGATTAGGAAATGAATCTGAAAAAGTGGGGCAAGCCTGCTGGCTTAAAATAGGAATGAAAGCAGGGTTATTTGTAGTGAACAGAGGTAAATCCTAGTGTCCCATGAGGATAAGACTACACAATAATCTAAAGATAATAGCTTATAGGCCAATAACTGTTAAGGTTTACATTTCTTTCTTACTGCAGATCATCACCAATGTGGCTGTTCTTATTTATGCAGATCTACATCAGGTTTTACTTGTGTTTACCTGAAAATGCATATTGTTTATGTAGTCGATGTTTATTGTAGTAGCATACAGAATCTGACCTTGAAAAGGCTGCAGAATTTCTTGAGTGTACTTTAGGAACTTAGATTGTCAAAATTTATTTAATTTTTATTTTTATAATTATAGATTCAAAGGATGTTGTAAATAAAGAAATGGACAGGGAAGTCCCATACACCTCTCCCCAAAGCCCCTTGCCTCTCTTTGCCAGCATCAGTATCCCACACCAGCACAGTACTATACGAAAACCAGAAAATTGACATTGGTACAATCCATAGAGCTTGTTCAGATTTCACCAGTTATACATGCATTCCTGTCTGTGTATGTTTACCTTTATGCAATTTCACATAGAGGTAACATAATTACCAGCACAATAAAGGTGTTCAACAGTACCTTAACCACAAGATGTAGTTACTTTCCCTGTATAGCTACACCAACCCCCTTTCTCCACCAGAAATTTGGTTTTATAGTTTGGCTGTTATTTTTAGTCATGTGCAAACCTAGTTTGATTAAGGTTTTTGCTTCTGAGTTGAAAGTATTGTAAAATAATTTTTAATGAATTATGGGTAATCTGACAGCAACTGACACATGGTGGAAAGCTAGATTTGGGAGCACTGAAAGACTTCTTGGATGATGCATAGACCTAGAATGATTCTCGGTTCTCAGCTCTGTTTTCCCTTCCCCTTTCCTTTTTTTTTTTTTTTTGGCAGAGTCTTGCTCTGTCAACCAGGTTGCCCAGGCTGGGTTCAAACAATTCTGCTGCCTCAGCCTCTTTGGTAGTTGAGACTACAGGTGTATGCTACCACAGCTGGCTGATTTTTCTATTTTTGTAGAGTTGAGGTTTCGCCATGTTGGCCAGGCTGGTCTTGAACTCCTGACTTCAGGGAAACCATTCCCCTATGCCTCCCAAATTCCTGGGATTACAGGCGTGAGCCAATATGCCCGACTAAGAATGATTCTCATCTCTCATTACCAACCAGAATCACCTGTGGAGTTTAAAATTCCATGCAGAAAAAAATGGTTACCTTGGCCTCATTCCCAATAAATCTTTATTGAACATAAAAATGCCAGTTAAAAAAAGATGCACAGGATGATAACCATTTAAATAAAAAAGTTCCAAATATACTCTACAGTGCATAGATGCATTAGTAACAAAATTGCATCCACATAGAAAGGATACATAACTACTTAAAAGTACTAGTTACCCCTGGAGAGGAAGGAAGAGGAATAGAAGGTGTCTTCAACAACATCTGCGACATTTTAGTTTCTAAAAAAAATTTGAAACAGATACAGAAAACTTAATATTTTACATCTACATGAAGGCATGTGGGTATAAATTTTGTAATATTGAAATATTTCATTAGAAATATACAGTATATTACATATATATGTGAAATTTCCTCCTTTCTTTATTTTAGTATACCTTCTACTTATTTTGGTACCAAGAGTGGAGTGCAGCTATAACAAATACCTAGAAGTATGGAAATGGCTTTGGAACTTCTGAGAGACCCAGCCTAAGTCTCAACTTCCTTTTTTTTTTAAATAAGTTTTTTGCCCAGGCTGGAGTGTGAGTAGCACAATCTCGGCTCACTGCAACTTCCGCCTCCCAGACTCAATCAATTCTCCTTCCTCAGCCTCCGGCGTAGCTGGGACTACAAGCATGCACCACCATACCCGACTAATTTTTGTGTTTTTAGTAGAGATGGGGTTTCACTGTGTTGGCCAGGCTGCTCTTGAACTCCAGGCCTCAAGTGATCTACTTGCCTTGGCCTCCCAAAGTTCTGGGATTATAGGCATAAGCCATGACGCCCGGCCCAAGTCTCAACTTTCTCATACCCTTACTTGATTTCTGTAGCCTTCGTTGATTTCCTCCTTTGTAATTTTCCATACTTATTGTCTGAACCATACAATGTACTGCTTAACTTTCGTGTTTATATTTTGTTTTATGTCAGTTCTACTCAACTAGAGCATACAATTCTTCAAGGTAGAATAAATGTATTAAATTTGTATATTCCACACATTACGCATACAATGTGACCATGTAGTAGGTACCAGGTAAACATTTAATTATTTAACTAGAATGTAATTACTGCCCCAGTATTTTTCCCTAGCACTTTTGAACTTAAAGAATCCTTCTAGCTTTTTGATATAGATTTTAGAACTTCACTATTAACAAATATCAGCCGGGCATGGTGGCTCACACCTGTAATCCCAGCACTTTGGGAGGCTGAGACAGATGGAGCATCTGAGGTCAGGAGTTCGAGACCAGCCTGACCAACATGGCAAAACCCCATCTCTACTAAAAATACAAAAATTAGCCAGGCATGGTAGCTAATGGTACATACCTGCAATGGTACCCATCTTTAATCCCAGCTACTTAGAAGTCTGAGACAGGTGAATCACTTGAACCCAGGAGGCAGAGGTTGCAGTGAGCCGAGATTGTGCCACTGCATTCCAGCCTGAGTAACAGAGTGAGACTCTGTCTCCAAAAAAAAAAAAAACAAAGGCCGGGCGTGGTGGCTCAAGCCTGTAATCCCAGCACTTTGGGAGGCCGAGGCGGGTGGATCACAAGGTCAAGAGATCGAGACCATCCTGGTCAACATGGTGAAACCCCATCTCTACTAAAAAAATACAAAAAAAATTAGCTGGGCATGGTGGGGGTGCCTGTCATCCCAGCTACTCAGGAGGCTGAGGCAGGAGAATTGCCTGAACCCAGGAGGCGGAGGTTGCGGTGAGCCGAGATCGTGCCATTGCACTCCAGCCTGGGTAACAAGAGCGAAACTCCGTCTCAAAAAAAAAAACAAAAACAAAACAAAAACAAAAAAACGCATAGACACACACACACCCCCTCACTATTATCTAGGATTTTAGGAAGGCTAGCTATAGAAACTTAGATATATTCAGTTACTGAATGGTTTGTTTTTCAGTTGGTAATATACTCTTTCAGTGTTTGAAAGGATGACACTGGATAATTAGATTTGAATTGTAAATCTCTGAAACTGGTGTTGGAAAAACTGGAGGAGTTGATGATTTTACACACAGTCTTTCCTAGCTCTTACTATTGGGAAAAGAGTGTTAATTGTAGTCAGTGAATTTCTTCAAAGTTTGCTGCTTTTAAATCAAATTAAGGAAGTTAGCAACCATAAGTAGAATTATATGAATAAAATGTTTCTTTGTTATGAAGAGTTAGCAGTGTATGGCATTATATGTTTCACATATTGAAGTTGACACCAGAAAGATACATTTGTGATTTTCTTTTTTTCCTGAGACAGTTTAGTACTGTTGCCCAGGCTGGAGCACAGTGGTGCAGTCATAGCTCACTGCAGCCTGGAACTCCTGGGCTCAAGTGTTATCTTTCCGCCACCATCTTGACCTCCCAAGTAGCTGGAATTACAGGTGCATGCCACTGTGCCCAGCTTACTTTAGTGATTTATTATTTTTTAATCTCTTTTCTTTTTTAATACAGAGCTGCAAATTTCTTACTTTTCCTTAGTGCAATCCATGTGAGAAATGTGTTATAATTTGTTATAATATTTCAAGTCCTGAAGTTTTTGAGTGATTTTGTGTGTATGTGTAAGATTAGAGTGAATTCATGGTTTCCACTAATAACATTTCATCATTATCACTTTGTTGTGTGTGCATGTTGAAAGAGATAAACTTTGGCCGGGCGCGGTGGCTCACGCCTGTAATCCCAGCACTTTGGGAGGCCGAGGTGGGTGGATCACGAGGTCAAGAGATCGAGACCATCCTGGTCAACATGGTGAAACCCTGTCTCTACTAAAAATACAAAAAATTAGCTGGGCATGGTGGCACGTGCCTGTAATCCCAGCTACTCAGGAGGCTGAGGCAGGAGAATTGCCTGAACCCAGGAAGCGGAGGTTGCGGTGAGCCGAGATCGCGCCATTGCACTCCAGCCTGGGTAACAAGAGCGAAACTCCGCCTCAAAAAAAAAAAAAAAAAAAAAGAAAGAGATAAACTTCTAGGTAGTTTGTCTAGAATTTTGTAAAATCCTTACGTTTTAATGAGAGAGTATCTTGTATGTGAATATTATTTGTCACGTGTTATGCCTACATATTGGTTGGACTTAAACTTTAGTGGCCTCTCAGAGATTATTTTCATTCTAGTTCATGTCATATTACTTTGTTATATGTATTAAGAAGTACAAAAGATTATTTAATGCTATAGAATTTGTATGTTAAAATGCTAATCCCCAGTGTGATGGTATTAGGAGGTATGGTCTTAAGGGAGGTAAAGTTTTTTACAAATTTCTGAAAGAAAATATATGAGAAATCTTTGTGACAGTTTTCTTAGCTAGGTCATAGAAGGCATGAATGATAAACACTGATAATTGGACTTTAAAAAAATTGAAATCTTTTGTTCTTTTAAAGATGTTTGATTAAGAAAATGGAAAGACAAGCCAGAGAATGGAAGAAAATATCTAAACTACATTAATGGAGCTTACTACTAAATTAACAAAACATTAGGAGATTGTCTCTGTAGTATAACCGATTATGAAATAATGTGTTGACATATTTAAAATATTAAGATATACATTGATATCTTAAGTAGCTGTCTTTGGCCAGTGAGATTCTAAGAGATTTGTTTTTGAGGTGGTTATTGCTTTTTCTTTTGTGCTCTTTATCTTTTAAGAAATTCTTTTGCCTCAAGTATGTAGTATATTTGATTCTTTGATTAAAGATGTAGAAAAACCTTTAAATAAAGGATAGTTTGAAAGATTAGCAGAATGTTTACAACCGATACTTGATACTACATAGATAATACTTTGCTATCCTATTTTTGTAATTTCTGTGCTTGAAAATTTCAAACAGTTTTTTGCATGTGAGTGTGTGTTTTGAAGTGGAGTCTTGCTATATTGCCCAGACCACCACTCTCAAACTCCTCAAACTCCTGGCCTCAAGTGATCTTCCCACCTTGTCCCCTCAAAGCATTGGGATTACAGGCATGAGCCACCACTCCCAGTCTGAAACTTTCAAAACTTTAAAAAATAGCTTGAAAACCTTTGTTTTAGTCCAGGTGCAATAGCTCACATCTGTAAATCTGGCACTTTGGGAAGCTGAGATGGGAGAATTGCTTGAGACCAGGAATTTGAGACCAGCCTAGGCAACATGGTGACATCCTGTCTCTACAAAAAAATTTAAAAATTAGGTGTCATGGTGCATATCTGTAGTCCCAGCTACTCTGGAGGCTGAGGTGGAAGGATTGAAGAGTTCAAGGCTATAGTGAGGCATGATCAAGACACTGAACTCCATCCAGTCTTAGTGACAGTGAGAGACCCTGTCTCTAAACATAAAAAAGAAAATCTTTACTTTATTTACAGGACTTTATGAGCCATATTTAGCAAATATATTTCTACATATTAAGTTTGTTTTTAATGATAAGGGGTTTTAAAACTTGATTTTTAGTAAATAGTATAATAAAAGTTTGTTTACATTAGATATGAAGCTAATTATCACCCCTAACTGCTGGCTGGTTTTCTAGCATTGTAGAAGTAGATGGTGAATTTTCCTGTCTGCTGATATCCAAAATACTCTGATTCCTGGGTGAGTTCCTGCAATATTGGATGTTGGTAATATTACTGTTGGTTGATTAATTTATGATAGTAGTATATACATCTCTAAGCCTAATTCTGTTTGTTTTTGAGTAAATAATACAATAACATGGCATAATATTTTAAAAGGTATGTGGCAAAAAGTCTTCCTATCTCTAACTGTCAGCCACCTGTTCCCTGCCTTGGGACTGTTAAATCCCACTACCAAAGACCACCAAGGAAACACCTGTAGTCAGAAATAAGTTACACTGATTTAGCTTGCTGCAAGAAGGAGTAACATACATCAGAAGAGCTGTGGGGCCTCTCAGAAGGATGGAGTTAGAAAAGAGGACATGTAGGGTTTTAGGAGCTGTTTGTCACAGAGTGATGTTAGGATAAAATTAGTAGTCTGGACAGGGATTGGCTAGAATATGTAATTTGAATGAGTTCCTGTAACAATCAGTAGTTTTTACTCCAGGACACATATGTTACTGAGGATTTACTGTTAGATCAATTTGTGGTACTAGAACATAGGGTCTGGGTGAGCTGATATTAATAAGGGTTTGCGGCTGGGCACAGTGGCTCAAACCTGTAATCCCAGCAAATTGGGAGGCTAGGATGCAAGGGTCCTTTGAAACCAGGAATTTGAAACTAGCCTGGTCAACATAGTGAGACCTCAGTCTTTTGAAAAAAAAAAAAAAAAAAATTTTTTTTTTTTTTTTTTTTTTTTTGAGACAGAGTTTTGCTCTTGTTGCCCAGGCTGGAATGAATCTTGGCTCACTGCAACCTCTGCCTCCCGGGTTCAAGTGATTCTCCTGCCTCTGCTTCCCTAGTAGCTGGGATTACACGTGTGTGCCATCACACCTGGCTAATTTTGTATTTTTGTAGAGATGGGGTTTCTCCATGTTGGTCAAGCTGGCCTCAAATTCCTTACCTCAGGTGAGCCACCCACCTTGGCCTCCCAATGTGTTAGGATGACAGGTATAAGCCACCGCGACTGGCTGAAAAAATTTTTAAAAATTAAAATTCATTGAGTGTGATGGCACACACCTGTAGTCTTAGCTACTTGGGGGGCTGAGGTAGGAGGATCACTTCAGCCCAAGAGTTAGAGGCTGCAGTGAGCTATGATCTTGCCACTGCATCCCAGCCTGGGTGACAGAGGGAGACCCTGTCTCTTAAAAAGGAAAAAGAAAAAAAGGTTTGAGCTTAGATGGACTTTGATGCACAGTACGTTGTGGTTTGGTTTGGTTCAGTTGATCTGTTTTGCAAGCACTAGTGCTTTTCTGAGCATCTACAAGCAATTTGTAGTGTAGTTTCAGTTTTGTTTCAATTTTTAATCTCTGTTTCTGATCATTCTTCAGCTAAACTGGAATCTTTACCGTTTAGGGGAGGTGATCAATCAAGATTTCAAACTGTTGTTTGATGGGTTGTGAATGTTTGTCAAGCTTTGATGGTAGACATTTTGGTCTCTGCAGGCACTGGGCCATTTTGTTCTCTTTCTTAGATGAATCAGCTGGTGTGACAGAGGCTGCACAGCAGCATTTAAGCATCTGCAACACACTGAAACTCAGACAATTATTATTAACGTTTGAAATAACGTCCCATATATCCCATAATCAATTTGGATTTTCTTTTGGGTAACCAAGTATTTTTTTTCCTTTAATTTGGATATGGGTCATTCATGTCTGCAACTGTCCTATATTTGGTTTATATTTTGGTGAGGATAAGGGTCTTGATAATACTAAGGAAAAGACGTCTATTGACAGCCTAAAATTTTACAACAGTAGAGAGAGAAGAAAATGCTGAGAGAATAAAGGACAGAATCATACAAGTGTCTGGTAATCAGTGGCTTCTGGCATCTGGGAGGTTGTGTTCTGATTATTTTGGACATAAGTAGACTATTCACATTATCTTCTGCTTCTGGACTATAACAGTTCTGGAAATGCTGACTCAGCCACTATTTGTCCATGGCAGTGATGTTGGCAGTATGCATCATTACTTTATTCTCTGTAGTGTCAGTAATGGGTACATGATACAAACATTTACAAAAGTTCTTTTGATAAGTCTTCCACAAGGCTCAATTCTTATCTTTATCTTATAGCCAGGAACTTTAGATGAATGTAAGGAAGAAGCAGAAACCACCATGGATCATGGGACTATAGGTTTTAGTTAATTTATTATATTAATCAGCATTATCAGAATGGAAGGGAATGGAATCTTTTATTACAGAAAATTCATAGTCAGTTTTATGAGTATTTACTCACTGATTATCCTGGAAGTAAGAATAGCTCACACAGGGAGGACATTGACAATCTCTAGGTCTTTCTTTTATTTATCTTATAAAGTGTATTATGAGTTTCACCAATCCAAGTTTAGTGAAACCTGGAAATAAAGCCCTCTTTTAGATAGCTATTCTGTCAGTCTTTATACTTGAGTGTGTATTTTCTTTTCTTTTCCCTTTTTTTTTTTTTGAGACAGAGTCTTGCTTTTGTTGCCTAGGCTGGAGTGCAGTGGCACGATCTCAACTCACTGCAACCTCTGCCTGGGTTCAAACAATTCTCCTGCGTCAGCCTCCCAAATAGCTGGAATTACAGGCATGCCCCACCTCGCCTGGCTAATTTTGTATTTTTAGTAGAGATGAGGTTTCTCCATCTTGGTCAGGTTGGTCTCAAACTCCCGACCTCAAGTGATCCACCTGCCTTGGCCTCCCAAAGTGCTGGGATTACAGGCGTGAGCCACCATGCCCGGCCTGAATGTGTATTTTCTTTAAACTGAAAGATACTTAAATGTTGAAGTATATTTATTTTTAACACATTTTGTTATACATGGTTAAATTAGCAAGGCTTAACTTTCCTTATGATTTGTGAGGGTTTTTTTTCCATTTAACCCAAATTTAATAAAGCAGAGTTCTCACAATAGTTTTGAGTTAATAGAAAAATTCAGAGTATGCCAAACAAAGCTAATAATTTTTATAATCCTTTAAAAATTTTTTAATAAGATAAAGGACTAAAGCTCTGTTTTACCTAATGGCCATTTAGTATAAACCCAAAGATGCTGTAGATGTAAAAAACATATTTTTTTTTTTTTTGAGGCAGAGTTTCACTCTTGTTACCCAGGCTGGAGTGCAATGGCACGATCTCGGCTCACCGCAACCTCTGCCTCCTGGGTTCAGGCAATTCTCCTGCCTCAGCCTCCTGAGTAGCTGGGATTACAGGCACGCACCACCATGCCCAGCTAATTTTTTGTATTTTTAGTAGAGACGGGGTTTCACCATGTTGACCAGGATGGTCTCGATCTCTTGACCATGTGATCCGCCCGCCTTGGCCTCCCCAAAGTGCTGGGATTACAGGCTTGAGCCACCGCGCCCGGCTGTAAAAAACATCTTAACAGTTTCCTATTATTTGTTTATTTTTTAAGAGACAGGGTCTCACTTGATAGCATAGGGTCAGGTCACTGCTATACTTTAAATATGACCCCCAGAAAGCAATATGTTGGCTGTTTGGGTGATGGGTCTAGTAGAAGCCAAAACCTTACTATTATGTAGTATATTCTACACATTATGTAGTATATATATATAGTAAAAAATCTACACATATATCCCTTGAATCCAAATTTAAAAATAAAATTTTAAAAGTATGTGTTGGAAAAGTTATCCCAATGCAATGGGAGGTGGGGCCTAATGGGAGGAGTTTAGGTCATGAAGTCCACCTCTCATGAATGCATTAATGTTGATTATAAAAGGTCCTGAGGCTGCAAGTTCCCTCTTTGCCCTTCTCTTGTCCCCTCTTTGCCCTTCTGCTACAGGATGATGTAGCAAGAAGGCCCATGCCAGATGCCTGGCCCCTCAATCTTGAACTTCCTAACCCCCAGAACTGTGAGTGAATAAATTTATATTTATTATAAATTATCCAGTCTATGGTATTTTGTCAAAGCCACACAAAACAGACCAAGACAGAGATTACAGAAGAGTATGTAGGATGAGAAATATTATTCCAGTTATTTTATTGTTTTGTTTTTGCTTTTTTCTTTTTTGAAACGGAATCTTGCTCTGTCGACCAGGCTGTAGTACAGTGGCATGATGTCAGCTCATGGCATCCTCCTCCTTCCAGGTTCAGGTGATTCCCCTGGCTTAGTCTCCTGAGCAGCTGTGACTACAGGTGCATACCACCATGCCTTGCTATTTTTTTTGTATTTTAGTAGAGAGGGGGTTTCACCATATTGGTCAGGATGATCTCAATCTCCTGACCGTGTGATCCTCCCGCCTTGGCCTCCCAAAGTACCGGGATTACTGGTGAGAGCCACTGTGCCCAGCCTGTTTTTGCTTTTTGAGATGGAGTCTCACTCTGTTGTCCAGGCTGACGATTGTAGTTTACTGCGGCCTCAACTTTACCAGGCTCAAAAGATCCTTCTGTCTCAGCCTCCTGAGTAGCTGGGACTACAGGCAGATGCCACCACACCTGGCTAATTAAAAAAAAATTTTTTTTGTACAGATAGGGTCTCACCATGCTGCCAAGGCCGGTCTCAAACTCTTGACTTTAAGCAGTCCCCCCAACTTGGCTTCCCAAAGTGTTGGGATTACTGGAGTGAGTCACCATACCTGGCTGATTGCAGCCATTTTTGGAAAATGAGATGTGCTACAGATATTGTAAGAGAAAAATACTTAACTGAGATTTCTAAAAATTGAAGATTGGCTAAATATTAATAAATTGTGATGTAAGTAAATTGTATCTACCTAGGAGAAAATATTTTATGGTATTTTAAGGTATCTATGTATGTACTTATGCATTGAGATATTTGTCATCAAAACTTTTTTACTAGCGCATACAAGTACCTAACACATAGTAGCAATTCAGTAAAATTATGTGAATGAATTAAGGATACTTGTCGATCATCATTTTTATGGAGAGAGTTTTCATTTTGTTCTATGTCTTATTTTTATGTGTATTTTAGTTAGATGTCCACTTAGTCTGTTCAAGAAGTTATAACAAAATGCCTGAAAAAAAAATTCTTCCTAAGGTTGCTGGGAAAAAAAAAAAAAATGCCTTAGACTGGGTAATTTGTGAACAACAGAGATTTATTTCTTATAGTTCTAGAGGCTGGGAAGTCCAAGAGTTGAGTCTCCAGCAGATTCTAAGTCTGGTGAGAGCCTGGTCCTTATAGGTAGCGCCTTCTATGTGTCCTCATGTGGCAGAAGAGACAAACAAGCTCCTTTGGACCGCTTTTTTTTTTTTTTTTTTTTGAGGTGGAGTTTCGCTCTTGTTACCCAGGCTGGAGTGCAATGGCGTGATCTCGGCTCACCGCAACCTCCGCCTCCTGGGTTCAGGCAATTCTCCTGCCTCAGCCTCCTGAGTAGCTGGGATTACAGGCACCCACCACCATGCCCAGCTAGTTTTTTGTATTTTTAGTAGAGACGGGGTTTCACCATGTTGACCAGGATAGTCTCGATCTCTCGACCTCGTGATCCACCCGCCTCGGCCTCCCAAAGTGCTGGGATTACAGGCTTGAGCCACCGCGCCCGGCCTGGACCACTTTTTTAAGGGCACAAATCCCATTCATGAGGGCAGAGTCCTTATGACCTAATCATTTCCCAGATGCTCCACTTGTTAATACCACCACATTGCGGATTAGGTTTTAATTTATGAATTTTTGGTGGACACAAACATTCAGATCATTGCAGCTGTTAAGAAATGTTGAATCAGAAGTTGCTAGTTAATTTTTTTTTTTTTTTTTTTTTTTTTTTTTTTTTTTTTTTTTGAGGCAGTCTCTCACTGTGTTGGCCAGGCTAGAGTGTGTGATCTCAGCTTACTGCAGTCTCTGCCTCCCGGGTTTAAGTGATTCTCCTGTCTCAGCCTCCCAAGTAGCTGGGATTACAGGCACCCACCACCACGACTGACTAATTTTTGTATCTTTTTTTTTTTTTTTTTTTTGGAGATGGAGTTTTGCTCTTGTTACCCAGGCTGGAGTGCAATGGCGTGATCTCGGCTCACCGCAGCCTCCGCCCCCTGGGTTCAGGCAATTCTCCTGCCTCAGCCTCCCGAGTAGCTGGGATTACAGGCACAGGCCACCACGCACAGCTAATTTTTTGCATTTTTAGTAGAGACGAGGTTTCACCACGTTGACCAGGATGGTCTCGATCTCTCTTTTTTTTTTTTTTTTGAGACGGAGTTTCGCTCTTGTTACCCAGGCTGGAGTGCAATGGCGCGATCTCGGCTCACTGCAACCTCCGCCTCCTGGGTTCAGGCAATTCTCCTGCCTCAGCCTCCTGAGTAGCTGGGATTACAGGCACGTGCCACCATGCCCAGCTAATTTTTTGTATTTTTAGTAGAGACGGGGTTTCACCATGTTGACCAGGTTGGTCTCGATCTCTCGACCTTGTGATCCACCCGCCTCGGCCTCCCAAAGTGCTGGGATTACAGGCTTGAGCCACCGCGCCCGGCCGGTCTCGATCTCTTGACCTTGTGATCCGCCTGCCTCGGCCTCCCAAAGTGCTGGGATTACAGGCTTGAGCCACCACGCCCGGCTTTTTTTGTATCTTTAATAGAGATGGGGTTTCACCATGTTGGCTAGGTTGGTCTCGAATTCCTGACCTCAGGTGATCTGCCCACCTCGGCCTCCCAAAGTGCTAGGATTACAGGCATGAGCCACTGTGCCCAGCTAGAAGTTGCTCATCATTCTAAACTGGAAGCTTGACATAATATTTTGAATCAAGCATTTAAAAAATGCATGCTTTTCATCAACAGTTTGTTTTTATCCCTTTCATTCATTTAGAAAAGAAGAGTTTTCCTAAATGAGTTGTTTTTTTTTTTTTTTAAAACAGGTTTTTGTTTTCCTTGAATTTTTTTTTTTTAACAGCTGGCAAATCAGAGAAAATATTTATACAACTTACAACAGGCATTTCAAATTATTTTGAAACATTTGGGAATATATCTTCTGTAATGTTTTGCCTGTAATAATTGAATGGATATTCTCATTTGGTAATAACTTGGAAAATACAGAGTGGCCCATTTAAAATGTACTCTGATTTAAAGGTACTGTTGGAGGCATTGGTGACCAGGCCATTTTTCCTTTTAAATAGAGAAAGTATGACAGAATCTATTTTCAAGAAACAGCCATAGCAGTATTTTTAGTCTCACATGCTCATACAGAATGTTGTCACTCTCCACCGACAGGTGGAATCTATTTCCACTCTCCTTGAACCTGGGCAGGCTTGTGACTGTTCCAACCAATTGAATATGGTAGAAATTATGTGATGTGATTTCTAAGGCTATGATATGATATAAATAGGATGTAGCTGATCTAGCAATCCCACTACTGAGTATCTACCCAAAGGAAGATAAATCAACATATTTATTGCAGTACTATTAACAACAGCAAATATATAGAATCAGTGTTGAATATCTATTAGTGGATGAATGGATAAAGAAAATACAATATATATATACAATGGAATATTGTTCAGCCATTAAAAAAACACAAAATCATATCACTTGCAGCAACGTTGTTGGAACTGGCGGTCATTATCTTAAGTAACGTAGGCACAAAAAGAAAAATATCATATATTCTCACTTATATGTGGGAGCTAAAAATTTGAACACATGGAGATAGAGAGTGGAAAATAGATAATAGAGACTGGGAAGGGTGAGTCGGGGTTGGAGGAGGATGAAGAGAAGTAGGTTAAAGGTACAAACATACATAAAGATAGGAGTAAATTCAATGTTTGATAGCAGAGCAGGATGACTATACTTAAAAAAATGTATTGTACCTGGTGATGAACATCCTGAAGACCCCAGCTTGATACTATGCATTATATACATGTAATGTAATTCCTCTTGTATTCCTTAAATATGCATAACTAAAAAGAGGGAAAAAAAGGTATAGCTTCTTCCTGGCTCTCTTTTTGTCTTTTGATGCTTGTTGTTGGAATTCAGTCATACGAAGAGGCCACATGTAGATATTCTCATCAAAAACTGGAGCTAAGCTGCAGCTGACAGCTAGTATTAACCATGATATGAGTGAGAGAGCTTTCAGGTAATTCCAGCCCCAGGCTGTCGAGTGTCCTGCTGAGGCCCAGAAGTTGTGGAGCAGAGACAAGCCAGCCCTGCTGTGCCCTGTCTGAATTTATGATCTACAGAATCTGTGATAGATAATAAATGATTATTGTCTGAAGCCACTAAATTTTGGGGTAATTCATTACATGGCAGTAGATAATTAATACATAGAAGTTGTAGAAACTTATAGGGAAATAAAGATTTGGACAAAGACATTTATGTATATATATGACCCATATGGATCAGATATGATTCATATATATGTATATATGATATGGGTCATATATATGTGTGTGTGTGTATGTGTGTGTGTGTGTGTGTGTGTTTATGTATATATGGATGTTCTCTGTAATATGATTTATTTTTTCTTTTTTTTAAAGGCAGGGTCTCACTCTGTCACCTAGACTGGAGTGCAGTGGCTCAGTCATAGCTCACTGGAGTCTTGAACTCTGGGGCTCAAGTGATCCTCTTGCCTCAGCCTTCCAAAGCACTAGGATTACAGGTGTGAGCCGCCATGCCTGGTCCTGCAGTATAATTTACAATTTTTGAAATAGTCTAGCTATGTAACAATAAGAAAATGTTTAAATAAATTATCATAAACACTATTTTCCTAAAGAAAAGTTGTCTACATTTTCTATATTCATAAACAAAGTTTAAAGAATTGGTATATAGTCAATTATATTATAATGATAAACCTAATTAATTGAATTGTTTACCTAGAGATGAGTAAGAACAAAAAAGACTTTACATCTGTTAAAAGGACATGTTCCCAGAACATAAAAGAACTTTCACCAATCAGTAAGAAAAGATATTAAATGTTTTAAATGGGCAAAAGAATTGAACAAGGATGTCCCTGTGTTTAGTTTAATATGTGGTGTTAATGAACACTTATTTAGGGAATCTCACCTCCCAATTTTTTAAAATTTAAAACTGGTTTCAAATTTCTTTAAACCTTTCTCTTTAAATCACCTTGGTTTCGGAAGACTAAAAGAAAGAGCTTATTGCACAGATAGCTCAAAGCACAAATTATAAAAAGGCTAACTTTTATCTACACCCAGCTCCAAATATTCCCAAGTATTTCCTTCCTCCTTGATCATTCTTTTTTTTTTTTTTTTTTTTTTTTTTTTTTGAGAAGGAGTCTTGCTCTGTCGCCCAGTCTGCAGTGATAGATATATATGGTCCCCTGTTTTAAGGTAATACAGTCCTGCATCTGAGCAATGTGTCATGAGATGATTTTTGTCGGTGTGAGAACACCATGGAGTGTACCTACCCAAACCTAGATGGTATAACTACTACACGCCTAGGCTATGTGATATAGCCTATTGCTCCTAGGCCACAAACCTGTAGAGCAGGTTACTGCACTGAATACTGTAGGCAGTTATACTACAATGGTAAGTATTTGAGTATCTAAACATATAGAAGATAACAGTAAAAACACAGTATAAAAGATAAAAACTGATGCACTTGTGTAGGGCACTTAACCATGAGTCGGGGCTTACAGGACTGGAAGTTGCCCTGGGTGAGTTGGGGGTGAGTGATGAGTGAATGTGAGGGCCTAGGACATTATTATACACTACTGTGGACTTTATAAACTTTATAAATACTGAACACTTAGGCTACACTAAATTTTTTTTTTTTAATTTCTTGGCTGGGCATAGTGGCTCACGTCTATAATCCCAGCACTTTGGGAGGCTGAGGTGGGCAGATCAGTTGAGCCCAGGAGTTCAAGACCAGCCTGGGTAGCATGGCAAAACTCCATCTCTACAAAAAATATAAAAATTAGCCAGGCATGGTGGTGCACACCTGTAGGCTCAGCTACTTGGGAAGCTGAGGTGGGAGGATCACTTGAGCCTAGGAGGTTGAGGCTGCAGTGAGCCCTGTTAGTACCACTGCACTCCTGTCTGGGCAATAGAGCAAGATCCTGTCTCAAAAACAAAAACAAATTTCTTTCTTCAATAATAAATTAGCCTTAGCTTACTGGAATGTTTTTACTTTATAAACTTTTCAACTTTTAAAAACTTTTCGACTTTTTTATAATAACACTTAGCTTAAAACACAAGTACATTGTATAGCTATAGAAAATAATTTTTCTTTATATCTTTATAGGCTTTTTCTATTTTAAAAAGTTAAATATTTTTTTTAACTTAAAAAAGAGGCCAGTTGCGGTGGCTCACGCCTGTAATCCTAGCACTTTGGGAGGCTGAGGCGGGTGGATCGCCTGAAGTCAGGAGTTCAAAACCAGCCTGGCCAACATGGTAAAACCCTGTCTCTTAAAAAAAAAAAAAATTTAAGTTTTTTGGTAAAAATGAACACACACACACACACACACACACACACACACACACACACAACTTGCTGAGTGCCTAGGCCTGCACAGGGTCAGGATCATGAATATCCCTGGCTTCTCCCTCTACATCTTGTTCCACTGGAACACCTTGAGGGGCAGTAGCAGGCATGGAGCTGCCATCTTCTAGGTTACTTCTTCTGGAAGCCCTACTGAAGGACCTGCCTGAGGCTCTTCTTGGGACAGTGTCACACTTTTCAGAAATATGCCCATGGTGTTTGATTTATTTCTATTTTTTGTTGTAGACTTGTTCGTAAGCAGTTAATGCAGCATGAACAGTCCCGTGTATTAATGAAAACCTTTCTGTTTTAGGGGTTCATGTTTTCATACTTCTTAAGGAGTTTGTTAAGATCTGCAGAAGCTTCTGTCAAATCCTTCACTGTGAGATTTCTTAGGGGTTCTTTTTCTTCTCCAGCAAACTGCCTTCTCTCTTGCTGTTTCTTCAGCTATGCATTCCTATTCCAGTTCCAACTTATCAGTCAATTCCTGAGATGTTATTGTGGCTATAACATCACTAGGAGATTAGAGATTTTCAACTCCATTTAACTATGGTCCATTTTTGACCAGAACATCATTATGTGACGCACAACTGTATTTCGTTATTTTACTGGTTAGTTAGCTGCTATCATTTTTTCAGTGAGATTTAAGTAGTTAAAATGAGTAAAGAGGTAGCTAGAAGCATGACAAAACTTACAATAGGACTTTCTTTACTTGGAAATGATACAATATGGAATGGCTAGATCAAGTCTTTTAAAAATACCCATAGATTTCAACTTGGTTCTTAAGCTTGGTTGTATAAAGCTGGCAATGCAACCATTGGACATATATCAGAAATTCAATTGAGCACCTCCTTTTTAAGTGTATGGTTTGTAGACTTGTGGCTCTTAGATCCCAGGAGGGCTAAAGTAGACTGTGTTACAAACTAGGCACATAACAAGACAACAGCCATTTTTTTTTTTCTTTTAGACAGAGTTTTGTTCTTGTTGCCCAGGCTACAGTGGAATGTCGTGATCTCAGCTTACCTCTGCCTCTTGGGTTCAAGTGATTCTCCTGCCTCAGCCTCCCGAGTAGCTGAGATTACAGGCCTTCGCCACCATGCCCGGCTAATTTTTTTTTTTTTCCTGAGACAGAGTCTTGCTCTGTCATCTAGGGTGAAGTGCAGTGGCATGATCTCAGCTCACTGCAACCTCTGCCTCTCAGGTTTAGACAATTTTCCTGCCTTAGCTTCCTGAGTAGCTGGGATTACAGATGTCCACTAGTACACCCGGCTAATTTTTTTTTTTTTTTAAATAGAGACAGGGTTTCTCCATGTGGGTCAGGCTGGTCTCAAACTCCCGATCTCAGTTGATCTGCCTGCCTTGGCCTCCCAAAGTGTTGGGATTACAGGCGGGAGCTACTGTGCCTAGCCAACAGCAGCCAGTTTTAAAATGTCAAAAGTGTTTTTCTATTGAAATGGCTAATTCTCCATATTATATATATAAACTTTGTACCCAATGTAAACTGAAGGTAGTGGTTAACATTTCCAGATTAGAAAACATAACCGATTTCCCTTATCCATTCTTTTTTTTTTTTGAGACGGAGTTTCGCTCTTGTTACCCAGGCTGGAGTGCAATGGCGCAATCTCGGCTCACCGCAACCTCCGCCTCCTGGGTTCAGGCAATTCTCCTGCCTCAGCCTCCTGAGTAGCTGGGATTACAGGCACGCGCCACCATGCCCAGCTGATTTTTTGTATTTTTAGTAGAGACGGGGTTTCACCGTGTTGACCAGGATGGTCTCGATCTCTTGACCTCGTGATCCACCCGCCTCGGCCTCCCAAAGTGCTGGGATTACAGGCTTGAGCCACCGCGCCCTGCACCCTTATCCATTCTTTTATGCTCTGTTACTACAGCAAATTATTCTTAGATATAGCTCCATTCTGTTAGTAGTGTTCTTATTATTATCAGTAACCAAGTACATTAAGCTACTGTTTTTTGTTTTGTTTTGTTTTGTTTTAAGACTGTCTTGCTGTGTTGCCCAGGCTGGAGTGCAGTGGTGTGATCTTGGCTCACTGCAACCTCTGCCTCCTGGATTCAAGTGATTCTCCTGCCCCAGCCTCCCGAGTAGCTGGGATTATAGGTGCCCACCACCACACCTTGCTAATTTTTGTATCTTTAGTAGAGATGGAATTTCCCCATGTTGGCCGGTCTTGAACTTCTGACCTCAAGTGATCTGCCCGCCTCCACCTCCCAAAGTACTGGAATTACAGGCATGAGCCACCATTCCTGGCCTAAGCCTTTTAAGAATGAAGTATATATACATGATTCCCCTCTTCAGGAACTACAGTGAGACTTCTATTTTATTTTTTGGAGCTGGAGTTTCATTCTTGTCACCTAGGCTGGAGTGCAGTGGCACAATCTCATCTCACTGCAACCTCTACCTCCATGGTTCAAGTGAGTCTCCTCCTGAGTAGCTGGGATTACAGGTGTGTACCACCATGCATGGCTAATTTTTGTATTTTTAGTAGAGATAGGGTTTCACTATGTTGGCCAGGCTGGTCTTGAACTCCTGACCTCAGGTGATCCACTCACCTCAATTTCCCAAAGTGCTGGGATTACAGGCATGAGCCATTGCACCCACCTGAGACTTCTAAAACATAGGTTTCATTAGGTCAGTTCTATGGAAGAAATAAATGCCATTTTAGTATTGTGATTACTTTTCTTTTGTTTTCTTTAACCACAGTTTCATTTTTAACACCTTTTCCACAGACAGAAGAACAAAGATATTTTTATCATCTAGTGCCTTGTCTCATTTGTATCTTGTTCCCTGAATCAGCTTCAGATCTTTCATGTGTATATATAAAACATTATAGGGCTGTGCATGGTGGCTCATGTCTGTGATCCCAGCACTTTGGGAGACCAAGGTGGGTGGATTACTTGAGGTTAGGAGTTTGAGACCAGCCTGAACAAATGACGAAACTCTGTGTCTACTAAAAATACAAAAATTAGCTAGGTGTGGTGACATGCACCTTGTACTCCCAGCTACTCAGGAGGCTGAAACAGGAGAATTGCTTAAATATAGGAGGCGGAGGTTGCAGTGAGCCAAGATCATGTCACTGCACTCCAGCCTAGGCAACAGAGCGAGCCTCTGTCTCAAAAAACACAAAAATCAAACAAACAACAGCAACAAAAATTATACTTTATGTACACACAAATCTTTAAAATGCCTTTGTGACCTTTTTATACTTAGAATTGATCATTTATTTAGTATCTTGGGATTTTTTCCCCACGTAGTACTGGTGCTATGGATGTGAAATCATGGTGATTTATTAGTTTTAATTTGTCGCGTTAAAGAATTGTATTCTGTTTATTCTCTATACATTTAAATATTCTAAATTATTATTATTATATATATATTTTTTTGTAGCTGTCCCCTTTCCTCCGACCCAACGGCTTACTTTCAAGGAAGTATTTGAGAATGGGAAGCCTAAAATTGATGTTTTGAAGAACCATTTGGTAAAGGAAGGCCGACTGGAAGAGGAAGTAGCCTTAAAAATAATCAATGATGGGGCTGCCATCCTCAGGCAAGAGAAGACTATGATAGAAGTAGATGCTCCAATCACAGGTATAAAAAGTATTTGCATGATACTGTTTATAGTTTAGATTTGCATGAGCAGTCTTGAGAAATAGTTACAAATAACCATCTAAAAAGTGGTATGATAATTTTTCTAGAAATTATGAGACAGTCAGGATTGGTTAGGATATTTGTTGCTAATTGAAGAAATACAATTTTAACTGCCTCATATTTCCAGTAGAACTATTTAATATGAACAGATTGACTATAGTTATACAGCAGTCCTGTCAAAAGCTAGAGTGATTTAAATTAGAAGTTAAACTGTGATCCCTTTTAGTGTAATGCCCTTTTTCTTTTTGGATATAATTTCTCATCTCACCTTATAACTTTTTTTCCTAGTGTGTGGTGATATTCATGGACAATTCTTTGACTTAATGAAGTTATTTGAAGTTGGAGGATCACCTAGTAACACACGCTACCTCTTTCTGGGTGACTATGTGGACAGAGGCTATTTCAGTATAGAGGTAAAAGTTAAACTGGATATGTTGGGACTATTATATTGTCTTTTTAAAAAAGGATTTCCATTCTTCAGTAGAAGAAATTAAAATGAGAACTCTGGCAGAATTTGTGAACTTTGTTACTTTCAAAATTAAAGTAGTAGCAATGTTTTCATTGATATAACAGTTATTCCTTTTTTTAAATCAGTAGAAAATCTGATAAATAGGCTATAGATTAATATTAACCCAACTGTACAAATAGTTAAATATTCACTAACTTTTCTTCTTTGAAGATAGTGTACAGGCTGTATAAAAATGACACAAATTGCTGTTCACTCTAAATGGGATTTATATTAGCTGACCTTAATTATAAGACCATAACATGCAGAGCTACAGTAAACACTTAGATTAACTGCCAGTGCTGAATAAGTACTAAGTTCATTGTAGGAATAACTTCTGATACTGTTACACATAGAAAGCACTTAATAAATGTTCATTGAAGGGAAAAATGAATTGTAGACAATGAAAACTTATACTTTCCTTTTATATATTTTGAAAAGGGAAAGGTAGGAGCATGGTTAGAATTAAATAGAAGTTTTATGTGTAAAAGATAAAACTACTTTGGAACTTTATGCAAGAACTTGAGTACCAAGGACTTGAGTTGAACGACAGCACATTCATACTTAATGTTCATTGATTCAAATCTACATGCTGGCAAATAAAAGAGAAAAAAACTTTTGAAAATAGTGTGGGTAATGGAATTTGTAGTGTGCCCAAGAATAAGCATGAGCTCAGAAATTGAGTCTGCTTTCTGTCTTTGCTGTCTGTAGTTCTGCCTGCCCTCCTTGTGTGGGAATCTCACTGTACTGTGTTTCTGGTGGTGAAAGGTTTATTGTCCTGTAGCCTCACTCCTAAATGCAAGTTGGCCCTCTCACCTGATACCCAAGCAAAGGAGCAGCAATTGCTGTATAGCTGCAGGAAAAATAAGCAACCAAATCGATTTTTAGTTTTCAGTTAGATAGGTGGTCTAAATTCATGAATCAGAAAAGTTAAATGTTAACTGCCAGTATGCAAATTTATTTAGTGTCAAATGTGAAGACAAAAGTTAAAGGTATCAACTGAGAAAATGGTAGGGGCCATTTTTCCTGCTGTGCGGTAAATGTCCAAGATCTCTAAATAGGTACCGGGAATAGATGGAGATCATGCTTGTAGACTGTATCATTGAAGAGCTTCCCTGTTGCCATTCACATCATGTATGTTTCATTAGACCGTAAGTCAAATGTATGGATATGCAGCCAGGCAAGGTGTCTCATGCCTGTAATCCCAGCACTTTGGGAGGCCAAGGTGGGTAGACCACTTGAGGTCAGGAGTTTGAGACCAGCCTGGTCAACATGGTGAAACCCCATCTCTACTAAAAATACAAAAATTTGCTGGGCATGGTGGTGGGCACCTGTAATCTCAGCTACTTGGGAGGCTGAGCCAGGAGAATTGCTTGAACCCTGGAGGCGGAAGTTGCAGTGAGCTGAGATCGTGCCACTGCACTCCAGCCTGGGTGATAGAGTGAGATTTTGTCTCAAAAAAAAAAAAAGTATGGATATTAGAAAGACACACTGAGTGTTTATTTCTTTGTGTATTTGCTAGCATGAGGAAGTTTTAGAGGGTAAAGATTAGAAGAATATAAAACTTCTAATTAGCCATTTTATTTTATTTTACTTTATTTTATTTTGTGTTTTCAGAGATGGGGTCTTGCTATGTTGCTTAGGCTGGAGTGCAGTGGCTCTACACAGGTGCAATCATTTTGTACCTCAGCCTCCAACTCCTGAATTCAAGCCATCCTTCTGCCTCAGTTTCCTGAGTCTCTGGGACTATAGATGTGCACCACTGTGCCTGGCTAGTCATTTTATTTCATAAAACAACTTTTTAATGATAAATTATTATGCCAAATTATCTTCTAATTAACTTATATAACTTAAAATAGCTTTATAATAGTTTTAATTCATTAATACTATTAATAAAGCACATATAAAATATCAACAATTATTTTGTGCACATACAGCAGAGACTATTTTGTGTTATGCATTTTTTTCTCATGCATCAATAAAGTTTCCTGAGTACCAACTTTATGGCAGGCTAAGAGAATAAAATAAAGAATAAGATTTATGCTCTCTGTAGGAGCTGCCAGTCTAATAGAAAAGATACACTTATGAATAGACCTTTCGGTATATTATAAAAAGTGCTTCTTGAATTCACAGTGTTTTTCATATTAGGACCAGTGTGCTTCATATTAGCACAGTGCCTAATACGTAGTAGACACGCAGTTAATATTTGTTGAATGAATGAATGTTAATAAATCATAGTTTGTATTTAGCTTTATCCTGTTAATTGGATGTTTGCTAACTTAAAGGAGTTTTCTGCAATAACTTCAGAGATAAGTGAATGAAAACTTTAAGGTGACAATGAAATTTTATACCAGTGTTAAAACTGAACTATGAGATATAGTGTTCATTGGAAGTCACTTATATATAAATCACTAAGATAATGAACTTCTATAGTCTGTAGCTTAGTCTAACATGTTACACGTATACACTTGAAAAATATTTTTTTGCCATAGTTTCTCATAGGACTTTATACCAAAAAAAGAAAAGAGAAATAATTTTTTAATCAATATTCTTGATAACCATGTGTGTGATGTTTTTGTTTAATAGATGAAAATAAGGTCATAGAATCCTTTTTTTGGAGTTTCGCTCTTGTTACCCAGGCTGGAGTGCAATGGCTGGATCTCAGCTCACTGCAACCTCCTTCTCCTGCCTCAACCTCCTGAGTAGCTGGGATTACAGGCACGCGCCACCATGCCCAGCTAATGTTTTGTATTTTTAGTAGAGACGGGGTTTCACCATGTTGACCAGGATGGTCTCGATCTCTTGACCTCGTGATCCACCTGCCTCAGCCTCCCAAAGTGCTGGGATTACAGGTCTGAGCCACCACGCCCGGCCCATAGAATCCTTATTAAAATTTAAAATTTTTTGTTATAGTTTAGGTTTTTTTTTTGTTTTTTTTTTTGAGACGGAGTTTCACCCTTGTTACCCAGGCTGGAGTGCAATGGCGCGATCTCGGCTCACCGCAACCTCTGCCTCCTGGGCTCAGGCAATTCTCCTGCCTCAGCCTCCTGAGTAGCTGGGATTACAGGCACGCGCCACCACGCCCAGCTAGTTTTTTTGTATTTTTGGTAGAGACGGGGTTTCACCATGTTGACCAGGATGGTCTCGATCTCTCGACCTCGTGATCCACCCGCCTCAGCCTCCCAAAGTGCTGGGATTACAGGCTTGAGCCACCGCGCCCGGCCTAGTTTAGTTTTTTGTTTGTTTGTTTGTTTGTTTTGAGACAGAGTCTTGCTCTGATGCCAGGCTGGAGTACAATGGCACACTGCAACCTCTGCTTCCCAGGTTCAAGCTGTTGCCCTGTCTCAGCCTCCTGGGTAGCTGGGACTACAGGCGCGTGCCACCACACCTGGCTGATTGCTCGTATTTTAGTAGAGACGGGGTTTCACCATGTTGGCCAGGCTCGTCTCAATCTTCTGACCTTGTGATCCACCCACCTCTGCCTCCCAAAGTGCTGGGAATATAGGCATGAGCCACCACGCTTGGCCATAAATAGTTTAGTTTTTAATAGAAAAATTGGGAAATGCAGAATATAGAAAACAAAAACTTTTTAGAAATCAAAGATAATCACTGTTAGTGTTTTATTATATTTTCTTGCAGTCTTTTTTCTTCTTTTATGTTTGTATATATTGTTTTTAAGAAAATCGAGAGCATTTTATATGCTTCTTTTCTGATCTTTTTCCACTCAGGATTGTGGGGAAAGCATTTTTCTCTTGTTAAGGTTTCTCCAGAAGTGTAGTGTCAAAGTCAAATAAAAGAGACAAATCTCTGAAATAAAAACATTTTATCTGGGAAGAAAAAAATGCAGTTTTGGGCATACACACAGATTGCTCGGTTTTTGTTATGTCTGAAGAAAAGAGAAAGTTAGGCTTTATGAAAAAGGAAAATGTTATATATTGTTCTTTGAGAAAATTCATTGACGCAAGTTTCTGGAGAGCTGGCAAGTTTTGCTTAATCTCAGTAATCAATTTATATTCTGCTTGATCTCCATTAGTAGTTTCATGAGTCCATCATTTTGTTTATTAGAGTTGTAGAAATTTTTGTTTAGCCTATTGCTCTTAATGTTATCAGCAACCTATATATAAGAGTATTTGTTGAAATCTTTCCATGAATTTGATTGTGTGGTTTTTAGAGACAAAACAATACCTGTGGATGATAAAAGCTTAGAATAGCCATGGTTAAAATCTGATGACAGTTGATAAGGAATTTTGTTATTTCTATTATAGATAGCATTTTAGGATACAATAACCAGAATTAACTGAAAACGTAATAGATTTTAACGAATTATACAATTTTCAGAACATTTATATTAACAACATACCCATAAATGTAACTAAAAGAAGATCTACTATCACTTATGATTTAACAGTTTCTTATATAATTTACTAAAGAAGCCTAATCATTTCATATCTGTGTAAGATGAGAGATATAGATCTTTTGAAGCTTTCCAGGGGCTGAACCGGAAAATCCCAAAGTTAATTTAATTTTATTTTTTTGAGATGAAGTGTTGCTCTGTCACCCAGGCTGGAGTACAGTGGCATGATCTCAGCCTACTGCAACCTCCACCTCCCAGGTTCAAGCAATTCTCCTGCCTCAGCATCCAGAGTAGCTGGGATTATAGCCGCCCACCACCACGCCCAGCTAATATTTATATTTTTAATAGAGCTGTGATTTTACCAGGCCAGGCTGGTCTTGAACTCCTGACCTCAGGTGATCCACTTGCCTCAGCCTCCCTAAGTGCTGAGATTACAGGTGTCAGCCACTGTGCCCAGCCCCAAAGTTATTTTAGGTCAAAAAAAAAAAAATACTTACTTGAGGCCGGTCACAGTGGCTTAAGCCTGTAATCCCAGTGCTTTGGGAGGCCTAGATGGGAGGTTCACCTGAGCCCGGGAGTTCAAGACCAGCCTAAGCAAAACCTTGTCTCTATAAAATTAAAAACCAAAAAAAGACTTAATTGAGGATTTGATTTTGGGGACATTTGTCAAAGTTGTCAAAAGGCTCAGAACAGCTGATCAAAACAGAATTACACAGGTCACTGTAAAACAGTAGTCATTTGGCTGGGCTTGGTGTATCTGAATGTAGCCATTCAGATACATCAAGAAAAACTGAGAATTACACTGGAGGAAAACATTGCTTTTCTAGGCTTTTCCCCCAACCCCAAGACAGAGTCTTGCTCTGTCGCCCAGGCTGTAATGTGACCTCAGCTCACTGTGACCTCTACCTCCCGGGTTGAAGCGATTCTCCTGCCTTAGGCTCCCAAGTAGCTGGAATTACAGATGCCTACTACCATGCCTGGCTAATTTTTGTACTTTTAGTATAGATGGGTTTTACCATGTTGGCCAGGGTGGTCTTGAACTCCTGACTTTGTGATCTACCCACCTTGGCCTTCCCAAAGTGCTGGGATTACAGGCGTGAGCCACTTCACCTGGCCATTTTTCTAGGGTTTTAAGATAAACCTCTCAGTGTCAGATCATAATAGTAGAGTTAGAACAGGAGAAAAAAAGTTACAGGAGCTGATGAAAAAGTTGGAGAGAGTTGCCTTCTAGCCAAGCAAAAAGATACACTTTTTCAAGTGGAGAAAGAACAGAAGGCAATAATACATGATGTACAATCATGTATAGTGAGGGGCAGCTAAATTTGAACTTGTGAGATATGTGTCTGAAAAGTTTCCAAAAGAAACAGATTTCAGGCCAGGCGCGGTGGCTCAAGCCTGTAATCCCAGCACTTTGGGAGGCCGAGGCGGGTGGATCACAAGGTCGAGAGATTGAGACCAACCTGGTCAACATGGTGAAACCCCATCTCTACTAAAAATACAAAAAATAAGCTGGACATGGTGGCGCGTGCCTGTAATCCCGGCTACTCAGGAGGCTGAGGCAGGAGAATTGCCTGAACCCAGGAGGCGGAGGTTGCGGTGAGCCGAGATCGCGCCATTGCACTCCAGCCTGGGTAACAAGAGCGAAACTCCGTCTCAAAAAAAAAAAAAAAAAAAAAAAAAAAAAAGAAACAGATTTCAGAATTAAAAGTCAAAACCTCTTACAGTTTTACTAAAAGAAAATCAATACTTTAAGAAAAGCCTTGCTCTATTGTAGGAGACCAAATTTTTTAGTTTTGTATTAGTGTCTTTTTAATATCAAAGCTCAATCTTTAGAAAGACCATACATCATTTTATTTATTACAGCCAACTTGATCACATACAAAATTCCGTTTATTCCTTTTCACAAACCATATTACAGTTTCACTCAGACCATTAACGATGTGCTTGGACTTTCTGCTTCATCCTGTATTTCATTTTTCTTAAGTAACTGTTTTATTGGCTGGGAACGGTGACTCATGCCTGTAATCCTAGCACTTTGGGAGGCCAAGGTGGGTGGATCACAAGGTCTGGAGTTCAAGACCAGCCTGGCCAAGATGATGAACCTCTGTGTCTATTAAAAATACAAAGATTAGTCTGGTATGGTAGCAGGCACCTGTAATCCCAGCTACTCAGGAGGCTGAAGCAGAGAATTGCTTGAACCTGGGAGGCAGAAGTTGCAGTCAGCCTAGATTGCGCCACTGTGCTCCAGCCTGGGTGACAAAGCAAGACTCCATCTCAAAAAAAAAAAAAAAAAAAATAGCCATTTTATTTTAGGACAAAAATTTGGCACACAAGATTCTTTATCATACCAATTATTATATTTCTCAATAAAGAACACATTTTTATGCCTACCTTAAAATTTAAAGCATTTTTTAAAGAGATAGGGTCTTGCTCTGTCATCCTGACTGGAGTGCAGTGGTGCAGTCATAGTTCACTGTAACCCTGAACTGGGCTCAAGCAGTCCTCTTGCCTCAGCCACCCCAGTTAGCTAGGATTACAGGGGTGCTACTACACTCAGCTAATTTTTTTTTTTTACATTTTTGTAGAGATGGGGCTCACTATGTTGTTCAGGCTGGTCTTGAACTTCTGGCCTCAGGATATATTACAACCTCAGCCTCCCAAAGTGCTGGGATTACAGGTGTGTGCCACCACAGCCAGCCTTTATCAACAATTTTAAAAACAATTAATTTATCAAAGATTTACTTAAGTCACAAGAACTGAAAAAACACTTGGGTTAATTACTATGTATTTTATAGGGATTTCCGACTGACTACATCAGATTTCATTATGTAGACACAGCATACGACATAGTATATGTATGTAATACATATGTACATCTACACAGATATACATAATTGTAAATAAATTCTTACAGCTTTTATTTTAGAGTTTTGGTCGTGAGATAGTAAAACACTCACCCATTTATTAAAAACAGTTGGATCCAGATTATCTCTTTGACAAAATGGAATAAGGCTAAATTTTAAGATTCTTTTTTAAAATAGGCAATCTTAAATGGGCTGTGAACCAAATTTTGAGTAAAGTAGTTTGAGTCAGTTACCAATAAACTGGATTGGACACAGAATAGTTAACTGTGAAAATATGACTGATTTATCTGGGGAGTCCCAGAAGATACAGAGTTATTCTAACAAGGTCTGTTCAGTATTTTCTTGGTCTCAATTCCTTTATCCTTGAAGATAAAAGTGTTGCCATTCCTCTTAGTATGGGCTGGCTGTCTTTGTATGGGAATCACATCTTTGCAAAAGAAACAACATGAAGGTCAAAATGATTTTCTTTTATATCTCCTACTTTTAAGTGTTTTATTTAAATGGTCAGTATGCAGGAAGAGCCAAAGAGTTTTGAAAAAAAGAGAGTTTAGTTTAGAAAAAGATGAAGAGGAGAAATTGTCAGAGGGGGAGGGGAAAGCTGTAGAAAAGAAAGTGTTTCAGCTAGCTTTGAGGCAGTAGTTTGTAGTGAGTCATTCTTTGAGTCCTGAATGCTTTTTTTAGCCTTAAAATATCAATGAGATATGCATATCTTATTTGGAGTGTATTATTTTATAACTGTGGTCTTAGTTTAAAGAACAACAGACTGTTTGAGTGATCCTTAGAATGTTTGAACATGTTATCGGCTGGAATCCCAGAAAATATCTTGGCATGCCTTCGAATTTTGAGAGCCCATTTTATTGTGGTGCTCTGGTTTAATGCCAAATATACAAAAACCAATTAAATGTAAGGACTGAATTTGCAAAGGCCAAATAAACACAAGCACAGATGGGAAAATGCAGTACTCACTTACTAAGAAGGATGATAAGAAGCCTTCTCCAACTGAAGGAAAAAAGAGAGATCTCAAGGCCTCAACCCAAAGGGAAAAATCCCTTTCCTGAGACCCCCACAGCCAGACCCCACAAAAAAGGAGGAAAAGAGTCTTCCTGAATAGTAGATCTCTCAGGCAAATCTGACAGGAAGGGGAAAGACACCATCCCATCCAAATCCCAAATAAAACAGAACTGAACCAAAATCAGGAGTTCAGTCCAAGAATGACTCTCTAAGGAAAAGAGGCAATTTGCAGAAGTTGGTAGGGGAGGGGTTGGTTTTCAAAGGGCCCCAATGTGGCTACTTCATGCTACAGTTTCAATGGCTGGTGATTTTCTCTGAGATGAGTCAGCCTTGGACTTACACTTGACCAAATATGTCAAAGTCAAAACATAGAGATGAATCTCTGAAATTAAGATGTTTTATTTGTGAAAGAATTGCAATTTAGGGCATGCATGCAGACAGAATGGTATGTCCAAAGAGAAGGTTAGAGGTTTTATGAAAAAGAAAAATGTTACGTATTGCTGTTTGAGAAAGTTTATTGACACTAGTGAGGTTCAGGAGAACTTGCCAGGTTTGATTGGTGAGTGATGGCAGTGGGTAAAATTAGCCTTAGAATTTCAGCAGGTCATTTCAGTAGCCATTAGATAAAACTGGCTTCCAGTCATAGCAGGCAGTTTTGGCAGACAGGCTTGCAGAGAATTACATTTTTGGGGCTATGTTATATATACCCTGAGTGCTTTTCTTCCCTGGCCTCTTGACTCTGTTTTAGTTGCGTATGACAGGAATAACCCATGATCAACTTTCACAATAGTTAATGGTATAAATACCTTAATTGATTTTGCCATTCCTCTACTGTTGGAAAAATAGGTTTATAGCAGGTCATGCTATTACCTACATTTCCCTCCGTCTTCCTTACAAACAATATCTCCATTTTATTCAGATAAATGGGATTGGGGTTGCAGGGAGAACGTTTGATGTCAGAGAAGGAAGACCTTGCAATCAAAGGTTCCTTATCCCAGTGCCCGGGAATGAATTCTTGTTGGTCTGAACTAGTCAAGAGAATTTCCTGTCACCAGTTACTGATCTAGGGATAAACATTAGATTTTCTTTTAACCAGTTGTATGCTGGGGTTGGTTTGTTTGTTTGCTTTTGGAAACACTCTTTCTTGATGAAAAGACTGTTGCAACTACCATTTCACTTTGAACGTGGATGTGTGTACTGTAGCAGCCATAGTATGACTATGAGGAGGTGACTTCACTAAGGAGGAAAAGCAGACCTGCTGTCAAGCTCAGATCACAGAGGTACAGAGGGCTTGGTTTCTTGGTGATGATGTTGAGCTAGTACACCAAACATGGACATCTCATCTCCAGACTTCACGTGTTTATTTTATTTATTTTTGAGACAGAGTTTCACTCACTCTGTCACCCAGGCTGGAGTGCAGTGGTTTGATCTCAGCTCACTGCAACCTCTGCGTCCCAGGTTCAAGCAATTCTCCTGCCTCAGCCTCCAAAGTAGCTGGGATTATAGGCATTCACCACCACACCTGGCTAATTTTTGTATTTTTTAGTAGAGACGGGGTTTCACATGTTGGCCAGGCTGATCTCAAACTCCTGACCTCAGGTGATCTGCCTGCCTTGGCCTCCCAAAGTTCTGGGATTACAGGTATTAGGCACCGTGCCCAGCCCAGACTTAATGTTTTATGAGATATTTAAATGTCTTATACAACAGCAAATTAGATTATGTATCATTTGTATTTAAATGGTACAAGGTTGTTTTGCAATTATTTCCATTCTGCACATTGCTGAAGTTAACATCTTTTTGAATATATCTGTGATGGCATTTCAGATACTTACTTAGATCAGATTCTCACACTAGAAGTAACTAGATTAAAGATTTTTTTTTTTTTTTTTTTGAGACAGAGTCTTGCTCTGTCGCCCAGTCTGGAGTGCAATGGCACAATCTCAGCTCACTGCAGCCTCTGCCTCCTGGGTTCAAGCAGTTTTCCCTAATCTGGAGTAGCTGGGACTATCGGCGCCTGCCACCATGCCTGGCTGCATTTTTAGTAGAGATGGGGTTTCATTATATTGGCCAGGCTGGTCTCGAACTCCTGACCTTGTGATCTGCCCACCTCGGCCTCCCAAAGTGTTGGGATTACAGGTGTGAGCCACTGCGCCCAGCAAAGACTAGAGCATTTTTAAGACTTCTGTCACTGATAAAATGGAATAGTGAAGTTTTATTTTTCTTTGAGCCTTTTGATGTCCCCTCTTCATTTGTACCTATTTCAAAGTGCTGGCCAGGTGTGGTGGCTCATGCCTGTAATCCTAGAATTTTGGGAGCCAAGGTGGGTGGATCACCTGAGGTCAGGAGTTAGAGACCAGCCTGACCGACATGCTGAAACCCTGTCTCTACTAAAAATACAAAATAAACAGGTGTGGTGGCACATGCCTGTAGTCCCAGCTATTTGGGAGTCTGAGGCAGGAGAGTCGCATGAACCTGGGTGGCAGAGGTTGCAGTGAGCTGAGATCATGCTACTAGTCGGTGAGTGAGTGATACTCTGTCTAAAAAGAATAAAAATAAAAATAAAGTGCTTCCTCTGAGAGAAGAATCTACATTTTAGTTTTTTTTTATTGATTTTGTGAGAAAAGGAAAGATTAAAAGGAACATTTTCAGCAAAGATATGTTGTATTAAAGGCACAGAAGCTACCAAAGAGAAAAATGTTATCAGATGACCTGGCGATACAAATGTTATTAGATGACCAATTGATGAACAGGGATTGACACACACAAATGATTCTGGAGGTGGAGTGAAAATTCTGTTCACATAGAAGTGAAGAAGAAATTGAGTGGTTCAGCCAGGCATGGTGGCTCACATTTGTAATCCGAGCACTTTGGGAGGCTGAGGTGGGTCATCACCTGGGGTCAGGCGTTCGAGACCAGCCTGGCCAACATGTGAAACCCTGTCTCTACTAAAAATACAAAAATTAGCCAGGCATGGTGGCAGGCACGTATAATCCCAGCTACTCAGGAGGCTGAGGCAGAAGAATCGCTTGAACCAAGGAGGCAGAGGTTGCAGTGAACCAAGATCACGCCACTGCCCTCTAGCTGGGCAACAGAGCAAAGAGCAAGACTCTATTTCAAAAAAAAAAAAAAAGAAAAAGAAAAAAAAGAAAAGAAGTAATTGAGTGGTTGAACAGATCTCTTGATAATCATGACCTTGTAATTGAATTATATAAGAAAATTGTATAGTTGCATCCTGATATATAAAATAAGGAAATAAAACTTGAAATTAGAAGCTGATAAGCACATCACCAAACACTGGACACTTATGTTACACTACATTTATTAAAAAGTTTTTTTCTTTTTTTTATTTTTAGAAAGAATAAAAGAATAATAAGAAAAAGAATTTTAAAAAAAAGAAAAAGAATAAAGAAGAGGAAGAAAGAGAAAGAGGATGAGGGAGAGAGAATGGGGGTATTGCTTTGTTGCCCAGGCTAGAATGCAGTCTAAATATGGGTATGCCTGTAATTGTCCTTAATAATGGAGACATGAAAGAAAATGAGGGAAGAGAATAACAAACAAGGAGCCAACCAACATTTCATTTAAACTTCTAAGTTGATATGATGTGGTACTGATAAGAGTGTATATTTTGTGTAAAGTGGAGAGTTCTATAAATGTTAATTACGTTTACTAGTTCCAGATCTGAGTTCAAGTCCTGGATATCGTTGTTAATTTTCTGTCGCATTGATCTGTCTAATATTAATGTTGAAGTCTCCCACTATTATTATGTGGGAGTCTAAGTCTCTTTATAAGTCTTGTATGTCTGGGTATTCCTGTATTGGGTGCGTATATATTTAGGATCTTTAACTCTTCTTGTTGTTGCGTTGATTCTTTTATCATTATATAATGTCCTTCTTTGCTTCTTTTGATCTTTGTTGCTTTAAAGACTATTTTATCAGAGGCAAAAATTGTAACTCTGCTTTTTATTTATTTATTTTTGCTCTCTGTTTGGTTGATAAATCTTTCTCCATCCCTTGTTTTGAGTCTTTGTGAATCCTTGAATGTGAGATGGGTCTGGATGCAGCAGCATACCAATGGGTTTTAGTTTTTTGTCCAAATTGCCTGTCTGTCTTTGAATTGGGGAATTTAGTCAATTTAAATTTAGAATTAATAATGATATATGTGAGTTTAATACTGCCATTTAATATTAGCTGGCTATTTTGCCCATTAGTTGATGTAAATTCTTCATTATATTAATGTTCTTTACTTTTTGGTATTTTTTAGAAAGGCTGATACTATTTGTTCCTTTCTATGTGTAGTGGTTCTTTCAGAGCTCTTGTAAAGCAGGCCTGGTGGTGATGAATTCTCTGAGTGCTTGCTTGTTCACAAAAAACTTTATTTTTCCTTCACTTATGAAGCTTAGTTTGGCTGGATGTGAAATTCTTGGTTGAAAGTTCTTTTCTTTAAGGATGTTGAATATTGGTCCCCACTCTCTTCTGGCTTGTAGGGTTTCTGCTGAGAGATCTGCTGTAAGTCTGATAGGCTTCCCTTTGTGGGTAACCTGACCTTTCTTTCTGGCTGCCCTTAGTATTTTCTCCTTCATTTCAACCATGGTGAATCTGACGATTATGTGCCTTGGAGTTGCTCTTCTTGAGGAATATCTTTGTGGTGTTCTCTATTACCTGGAGTTGAATATTACCCTGCCTTACTAAGTTGGGAAAATTTTCCTGAATAATATCCTGAAGCGTATTTTCCAGCTTGGATTCATTCCCTTCGTCACATTCAGATACACCTATCAAGCGTAGATTAGGTCTTTTCACATAGTCCTATATTTCTTGGAGATTTTGCTCATTCCTTTTTATCCTTTTTTCTCTAATCTTGTCTTCTAGTTTTATTTCATTGAGTTGGTCTTCGACCTCTGATATCCTTTCTTCTGCTTGATCAATTCGGCTGTTAAAACTTGTGCATACTTCACGTAGTTCTCGTATTGTGTATTTAAACTCCATCAATTCACTTATTTTCCTCTCTAAATTTTGTATTCTTGTTGACATTTCGTCAAACCTTTTTTCAAAGTTCTTAGTTTCTTTAGATTTTGTTAGAACAAGTTCTTTTAATTCACGGAAGTTTCTTATCCACATTTTGAAGCCTGCTTCTGTAATTGGAACACACTCCTTCTCCATCAAGCCTTGTTTTGTTGCTGATGAGGAACTGGGATCCTCCGCTGAGGAAGAGGCCCTCCGATCCTGGGCATTCTCAGCCCCCCCTGACTGTTTTCTTCCCCTCGCTGTAGACCCATCCATCTGTGGTCTCCACAATTACCGTCTTTGCAATTGGGCTTGTGAGCGGACGTCCAACCCATTGATTCCCAGCGCCAAAATCTGAGCAACCCACTGCGCTGACTAAATCAGCGGCGTCAAGATTGATGGTGCCCTTCCAACTCTGCACCAAGAACCAACGCTCCGAGGCGCCGGCAAAACCACCTGGCCGGTCACAAGAGTCGCACCAGCGACCCGCGGGGCTCCCCCGCTGGGCTCCCCCGCTGGGAATCTCCCGGTGCGTGAGCAACAAGAATTCACTCGAAGGTGTGACGTCCTCCCGTTCTTTGCGTTTTCACTGGGGGCTACAATCCTGAGCTGCTAGTGATCAGCCATCTTGGATCTCTCCCCTAAAAAGTATTTTTCATTCTTCAATAATAAATTAACCTTAGCTTACTGTAACTTTTCACTTTGTAAGATTTTTATTTTTTTTTTAACTTTTTGACTCTTGTAATACCACTTAGCATAAAATACATTATGCAGCTGTACAAAAATAGTTTTTCCTTATATTCTTTTTTTTTTTTTTTTTGAGACGGAGTTTCGCTCTTGTTACCCAGGCTGGAGTGCAATGGCGCGATCTCGGCTCACCACAACCTCCGCCTCCTGGGCTCAGGCAATTCTCCTGCCTCAGCCTCCTAAGTAGCTGGGATTACAGGCATGCACCACCATGCCCAGCTAATTTTTTGTATTTTTAGTAGAGACGGGGTTTCACCATGTTGACCAGGATGGTCTCGATCTCTTGACCTCGTGATCCACCCGCCTCGGCCTCCCGAAGTGCTGGGATTACAGGCTTGAGCCACCGCGCCCGGCCCTTATATTCTTATTCTATAAGCTTCATTCTATGAAAAAATTTTTTACTTTTAAAATTTTTTGGTAAGAATGAAGACAGACACACCACACACGCACACGCACATGCACACACGCACACACGCACATATGCCTAGGCTTACGGAGGGTCAGGATCATCATTATCGCTGTCTTTCACCTCCACATCTTGTCCCACTTGAAGGCCTTCAGGGGCAGTAGCAGTCATGGAGCTGTCATCTCCTATAACAGTGCCTTCTGCTAGAATTCCTCCTGAAGGGCCTGCCTAGGGATGTTTCACAATGAGCCTTTTTCTTTTGTAAATGGAGAAAACTTGAAAATATACTTACAAAAAGTATACTATAGTAAATATACAAACCAGTAACATTTATTATTATCAAGTATTATGTACTGTCCGTAATTGTATGTGCGGTACTTTTATATGGCTGGTATTGCAGTAGGTTTTTTTACATCAGCATCACCACAAACATGTGAGTAATGCCTGCATGTAGACATTATGATAGCTACATCACTAGGATGTAGGAATTTTTCAGTTCCACTTTAATTTTATGTGACCATTGTCCTATATGTGGTGTGTTGTTGACTGAAACAACATTACATGGTACATGACTGTGTTGATATATCTGTTTCTCAATATAGGGCTCTGTGTTAGTTCTTTTTCATGCTGCTGATAAAGACATACCCGAAATTGGGAACAAAAAGAGGTTTAATTGGACTTATAGTTCCACAAGACTGGAGATGCCTCACAATCATGGCATGAGGCAAAAGGCATTTTTTTGGTGGTGGCAAGAGAAGAATGAGGACGAAGCAAAAGTGGAAACCCCTGATAGTTACTGTCAGAGGTTATATAATTTACATTAGTTATGATAGTTACATTAGTAACTAGTAACATATGATAGTTACATTAGTAATTAGATAGAAACCTCATCAAATCTAATGACACTTTTTCACTATCACAAGAATAGCATGGGAAAGTCCAGCCTCTGTGATTCAGTTATCTCCCCGTGGGTGTGAGAATTCTGGTAGATACAATTCAAGTTGAGATTTGGGTGAGGACACAGCCAAACCGTATCAATTTTTTCCTTGTGTTTGAGGCTGTGAAATATATACAGAATATTTCATGATTGGTATATACAGTTGATTATCACCATTCATGGGTTCTGTATTTGCACATATGCCTGTGCCTCTTGATAAAATTTATTTGTAACCTCAAAAGCAATACTTACAGTCCTTTTGTGCTCACTGGTAGACATGTGGAGAGTGAGTCTGCCAATGCGCATGTTGCCACCTCAGACCAAACAAGGCCATACTCTCCCTTCTTGTTTTAGCTCTCATGCTGTAAACAAGTATTCTTTTCATGATCTATTTAGTGCCTGAATGCCAGTCTCTGTAGTTTCTGCTTTATCTTTCCTGCATTTTTTATGTACGAAGTAGATATATACATATGAATTTCTTTTATATTTTTTCTTTATAGAGGGTGGCATACTATAGCTACTCTTGTACTTTTTATTTTTTTTTAAGACAGAGTCTCATTCTGTCACCCAGGTTAGAGTGCAGTGGCACGATCATGATAATAGTTCACTGCAGCCTCAAACTCCTTGCTTCAGGGGGTCCTCCTGTCTTAGCCTCCTGAATAGCTGGGGCTGCAAGCATGTGACCACCGTATCTGGCTAATTTTTAAATATTTTGAAGAGATGGGGTTTTGCCATCTCTTCAAAATATTTAAAAATTAGCCAGAAAAACAGTCGGGGGGGCTGAGAATTGCCCATGTTGGTCTTAAACTCCTGGCCTCAAATGATCCTCCTGCCTTGGCATCCTAAAGCACTGGGATTGCCTTTGTGAGCCATTGTGCCCAGCCATACTTTGCTTTTTAAATCTAAAAACATATCCTGGAAATCACTCCAAATCACTTTATCACAATCTTTCTCATCCTTGTGCTTTATTATTTGGATGTATCATAGCATAGCCTTTCTCCTGTCTATGGTCATTTACGTTGTTCCTAATATATTACTATTACACACATGGTACAACCTTGTGCATGTTTATTTTCATATTGTTGGAGGGTGAATCTTCAGGGTAGATTCCTGGAAGTGGGCCAAAAGTTGAATGTGTATTTTTGTCAGTTTGACCAAATTTTTTTTTTTACTATGGAAATTATTATTATTATTATTATTATTATTGTCATCGAGATGGAGTTTTGCTTTGTTGCCCAGGCTAGAGTGTAGTGGTGTGATCTTGGTTCACTGCAGCCTCCACCTCCCAGGTTCAAGTGATTCTCCTGCCTCAGCCTCCAGAGTAGCTGGGATTACAGGTGCCCACCACCATGCCTGGCAAATTTTTGTATTTTAGTAGAGACAAGGTTTCACTATATTGGCCAGGCTGGTCTTGAACTTTTGACCTCAGGTGATCTGCCTGCCTTGGCCTCCCAAAGTGCTGGGATTACAGGCATGAGCCACTGCCCCGGGCCTATTTTCATTTTTAAGTATGGTCAAATTTATCCATCTTTTATTACCTCTGAATTTTTAGTCATTAGTTACAAGTTCTTACCTACACCAATTTTGACCTACCGAGGTCGAGAGATCGAGACCATCCTGGTCAACATGGTGAAACCCCGTCTCTACTAAAAAAAAAAAAATACAAAAAATTAGCTGGGCATGGTGGCGCCTGTAATCCCAGCTACTCAGGAGGCTGAGGCAGGAGAATTGCCTGAACCCAGGAGGCGGAGGTTGCGGTGAGCCGAGATCGCGCCATTGCACTCCAGCCTGGGTAACAAGAGCGAAACTCCGTCTCATTAAAAAAAAAAAAAGAAAGAAAGAAAAAAAAAAAAGAAAGAAGAACTCATTCATGTTTTCTTCTAGAACTTGTGTGGTTTTATATTTTTTCATTTAGATTCCTCATTCTTTTGTTGTTTATTGTACATTGCATGAGATATGGATCTAATTTTATCTTTTCTTTAAAAATGGCAACTACTTGTCCCAGAGCCATTTATTTAAAAGTTCATCATTATTATTATTGTGATTTGAGATGCCACCTTTATCATATAACAGGTTTTTATAAGTACTTTTATACTATATCTATAGTATAAAACTCCACTGGTATATGTATCTACTTAAGGGCCAGCACCACTGTTTTGATTATAGATGCTTTATAGTATGTTTTAACATCTGGCAGGAGTAGTCTGCCCTCATGTCTTTTTTTAGTGTTTTCCTGGCTATTCTTGGATGTTCGTTTTTCCATATTAATTTTAGGGTCAACTTGTCTAACTCCATAAGATAGTTTGTATTTTTCTTGGAATCGCAATGATTTATAAGTTAAATTAGGGAGAACGGTAATCTTTTAATGTTATTTTATTCTATCCAAGAACAGGGGTTGCCTTTTCATTATTTCATGTCTACTTTTATGTCTTAGAGGGACATTTTAAAATCTTCCTTGTATGGATTTTGCACATTTCTTGTTAAATTTATTTCTAAGTCTTTAGTCCTCTTTGTTGCTGTTACAAATTTCTCCATGATGTTCTGTTGATTGTTTCTGCATAGAAGGTCTACTTTTTTTTAAGATGGGATCTCCCTATGTTGCCCAGGTTGGCCTTGAAGTCCTGGGCTCAAGTGGGCCTTCTGCCTTGGCCTCCTGAGTAGCTGGGACCGTATGCATGCCACTGTGCCCCAGGGCTATTGATTTTGTATGTTAATTTTATATCCTGCTACTTTACTGAATTATTTTATTATTTGAGTTAGTTTTATCATTGATTTTGGGGACGTTACATCTTTACCCATTCTTAACCCTCTATTTGAGGTGTAATCCCATTGGCTAATACCCTTGCACCAGTTTTGAATAGTAGCAGAAATAATAAACATTCTTTCCTTGTTTCTAGTTTTAGTGGAAATGCCTTTAGTGTTTCAGAATTAAATAAAATACAGGTTTTAGGATTAATACATATGTGAGTGGCTTTCCGAGAGAGTTCTAGATATTTGGACAGAACTTGAGAACAGAGATTAGAGAGAGATTTCTATGAAGGCTACTCTATATGAAATTCTAGGGCAGTAAGTATATCACATTCAAAAGCTAGAAGGTTCCATTTTCGATTTGGGAGTAGCAATGAGATATGCCATTATAGCAAGTCACTTGAATTTATATAAATTGTGTTTATGCATTATGAACATCACAAAGAAAATTTTATCCTTGAATTTGTCTTGCAGTGTGTGCTGTATTTATGGAGTTTAAAGATTAATCATCCCAAAACATTGTTTCTGCTTCGGGGAAATCATGAGTGCAGGCATCTTACAGACTATTTCACCTTCAAACAGGAATGTAAGTATAATCTCTCCTCCAGAACCTTTTTAGTTACTTTTTAACCTGTCCTAAAATAAATCAAACATAAAGAGAAAAGAAACTAATGGAATTCAAATGCTTCCTGTCCTTTTGTTTGTTGTAATTTTTTTCACCTGCTAAGAACTAGGTTCTTTCTTCTAATACATTTATTTTGAATATAACTTTTGGGTTCTCCCTTATTTATAAAATAATTAATTTGAGAATTTAGAAAGCATAGAGAAGTCTAAAGAAGATAAAAGTGTCCATAATCATGGCACTTAGAGGTAATCCCTGTTATCATACTGTTTGAAATATGGTCTTCTGTTCTTTTTTTATGTATATATAAAACCTATTATGAAATAGTTCAGGTATATATATCTGTATATATTTTAAAAATAAAATTGGGCTCATATGTACTGTTTAATAAATTTCTGTTTTACCTAATATAGTAGCATTTTTTCCATATCGTTAAATATTTTTGAAACCATGATTTTTTTGTTGTTTTGTGTTTTGTATTTTTTAAAAAGTTTTATTTGGCACCAGATGGCCAAGAAATCATTGTTTTTAAGTTTTATTTTAATTTTTTTAAGTAATCCATCTTACGAATGCACAATCATATATGTAGCCGATTTAGTAACAGTCATAGGATATTTAGTTTTTTTCTAACTGTAAGTACTACTGTAATGGTAAAAATAGGTTTAATATAAAACTAGAATTATTGGCCAGGTGTGGTGGCTCATGCTTGTAATCCCAGCACTTTGGGGGGCTGAGGCAGGTGGATCACAAGGTCAGGAGTTCAAGACCGGCCTGGCCAACATGGTGAAACCTCATCTCTACTCAGAATACAAAAATTAGCTGGTTGTAGTGGTGCAAACCTGTAATCCCAGCTACTCAAGAGGCTGAGGCAGAAGAATGGCTTGAACCCAAGAGGCGGAAGTTGCAGTGAGCCGAGATCACACCACTGCAGTCCAGTCTAGGCAACACAGTGAGACTCCATTTCAAAATAAAAAAAAAAAAAAAAAAGGAAAAAAAAAGTAGAATTATTTAGAAAGTCAAAACATTACTAGCTGATTTAAAAACAAATAACATAGTGGGAGGCTGAGGCTGGACGACCCCTTCAGCCCAGGAGTTCTAGAACAGCCTTGGCAATATAGCAAGACTCCATCTCAAAAAAACAAACTCACAGATTTCTTTGACTAGAATCTGCTACTGATAATTGGCTCCTCACTAACAGACAGTATGCTGGAGACTATGTTGGGGATGTTTGAGAGATCCTGCCCAGGGCATTTGCATTTTTAGTTCTTCTTTCCCCAGATATCTATTTTCTTACAAGATATACATTCTATTTCATTCATGTGATTTTTTTCAGAGATTTTCTCCTTTGGTTGCTTTTCTAAATCATAATCTCATCATTTTACCCTCATACTCGTTTTTTTTTTTTTCATTGTGTTTAGCTATACCTGTAATTTATATATATTTATTTGTTTACTGTCTTTCTCTGCCACTAGCTCCATGATAGCAGGGAAATGTTTTGTTCACTGTTCTTTTCCCCAACACTCAAAACGGTATCTAGTTGCTCATAGGAGTTGCTTAATAAATATTGGTTGAGTTCATTTGAATGAATGAGCATCTAGGATTTGTATCTTTAGAACAAACTCTCAAAAAAGAATTTCTGGGTTAGAGGGCAGGCACATTTTAAAGACTTTTGACATACTATACTCTTAAGTCCTCCAGAAAATATGTATATTGGGTTATACTCCAAAAAATTTTTTTTTAGTTTTGTAATGAAAATACTGAAATAAACAAAAGCAAAATTTTACCTGATTTGATTTCTAAAATGTTAGGATATTCTCTATAAAATAAGGAAGCTAAACTAAATATCTTGGGTCCCATCTGGCTCTAAAATCTACCCCTCTTAAGGAATCCTGAATATATAAATATACTTCAGTGTTCATTTGGTTGATTATTTTGATCATGGATTTCATTTTATATCCTATTCAGATTTTTCTGCAGATTATTATCTTAGAAGAATATATTATAAAATATTTAAACTTTTATTTTAAGAATAATTTTCAACGTTAAAAAAACTTAAAAATTTGTTTTCAGAGACTCGGACTTTATCCAGCCACCCACAGATCTCTTTACTGATAGGTAGATTGCAATTTATGGTGTTTTATATGCTCATATGAATTCCTGCTATGCGTAGCTTTCTATATTGGAGATAGTAGTTGTAATGACAACTTCCCTCCTAGTAGAGCTTCCAAGAAAAGGTCTTTGTTATTAAAATAAATTTTAGAGGATAAGCACTTCTTAAAAATTCTGTCGAAAAAGTCAGCTACAAGAGGGTGAGATACAGATCCTTCCAGCCCTTGGTGACTTACTGGAATAAACACTTTAAATCAGCAGCTAATTATCAGGAAGTTTTAAGTCTACTGTTGGTGGGTGTTTAAATTGCTGTAGGCTGAGCGAGGTGGCTCATGCCTGTAATCCCAGTACTTTTGGAGGCCGAGGTGGGCAGATCACTTGAACCCAAGAGTTCAAGACCAGCCTGGGCAACATGGTGAAACCCCAGCTCTACAAAACAAAAACAAAAACAAAAACAAAAACAAACACACACACACACACACACACACACACACACACACACAAAATGAGCTGTGCATGGAGGCACTCACCTGTAATCCGAGTTACTCAGGAGGCTGAGTTGGGAGGACCACCTGAGCCTGGGAGTTTGAGGCTATAGCAAGCCATGATCACCACTGCACTCCAGCCTGGGAGACAGAGTGAGACCTTATCTCGACAACAACAACTACTACTACTACTACTGCTACAAAAAAGGTGTAAAGTATTTGAAGAGCAATGTTGTATATATATAAAAATTTTAAGTACATATCCCCATTTTAAGTGTGACTGTGATCTAGCAGTCACACTTGGTAGGAATTTATTATGAAGATTGTATTAACTTTTTAAATGCTGCATTAAAAAATAATCACAAATTTAGTGGCTTAAAAGAGCACATTTATTATCTCATAGTTATTATAGGTCAGAAGTCCAGGCACACTGTGACTAGATTCTCTGTACAGGATCTCACTGAGCTGAAATCAAGGTGTTGCCAGGGTTTCAGTTCTCATCTGGGGCTTGGGGTCTTTTTCCAAGGTCACATGTTGGCAGTCCTTTTAACTGTAGGATTACGGTCCCTGTTGTCCTGTTAGCTGTTGACCAAGAATGGCTCTCAGCTTATGGATGTTGTTTGCAGTTCTTTAACATGTCACCTCCAGTGGTAGTTCCCAATATGAATATTTTCTTTTTCTTTTTTTTTTTTTTTTAAGATAGAGTCTTGCTCTGTCACCCTGGCTGGAGTGCAATGGCGTGATCTCGGCTCACTGCAAACTCCACCTCCTGGGTTCAAGCAATTCTCCCGCCTCAGCTTACTGAGTAGTTGGGATTACAGGCACCTGTCATCATGCCCGGCTAATTTTTGTATTTTTGTAGAGACAGGGTTTCACCATGTTGGTCAGGCTGGTCTTGAACTCCTGATCTCAGGTGATCCACCTTCCTCAGCCTCCCAAAGTGCTGGGATTACAAGTATGAGCCACCACACCCAGCCCAAATGTTTGCTTTTTTCCTGGCTGGCCTGAGTGCAGCTCTCTGACTTTCTCTTTTGTGATTGGCTAGCTGCTCACTCAGTTTTCTAAGGGCTCACCTTAGGTCAGGCATGGTGGCTCAGGCCTGTAATTTCAGCACATTGGGAGGCCAAAGGGGAGAGGATCACTTGAGGCCAGGAGTTCAAGACCAGCCTGGGCAACATAGTGAGACCTCGTATCTACCAAAAAGAAAATTAAAAAATTAGAATCAGTCAGCCTGCATGGTGGTGCAAGCTTGTAGTCCCAGCTACTTGGTAAGCTGAGACCAAAAGATAGGCTGAGCCTGGGAGTTTGAGGTTTCAGAGGGCTATGATTGTGCCACTGTACTCTAGCGTGGGTGACAGAGTGAGACTCTTTTCCTAAAAATAAGTAAATAAGTAAATAAGTAAGTAAGTAAATAAATAAATAAATGGTTCATCCGATTAGGTGAAAATATCTTTCTTTTGTCCCATATAATGAGACAAAATAATGGGAGTCTCATTATCATACGTAACCGTTTCCATCCGCTGAAAGAGGAGTGGGTTATACATACAAAGATGTAGGTCAATGCAAGTCATTTTAGAAATTGTCTACCATACAGATATACTCACAAAGAGAAAGATACGGATGCTTAAGGATGTTCATTGCAGTGTTAATTATAACAACAACAACAGTAAAAAGATAATCTAAATGTCAGCAAGACACTGATGAAATAAGTGATAATGTGCTTTTTAACAATGGAATGCTAGGCGGCTGTTGCAAGTCCAAGGTGGCCAGGTGTGTGGCTTATGCCCGTAATCCCAACACTTTGGAAGGCCGAGATGGGGGCATTGCTTGAGCCCAGGAGTTCAAGACCAGCCTGGGCAACATAGTAAGACCCTTTCTCTACAAAAACTTAAAAAATTAGCTGAGTGTGGTGGCATGTGCCTATAGTTCCAGCTACTTGGGAGGCTGAGGCAGGAGGATTACATGAGCCCAGGAATTCGAGGCTGCAGTGAGCTGTCATCACCACACTCCAGCTTGGGTGACAGAGCAAGAGTCTATCTCTGACAGCAAAAGAAAGATAGGCAGACCAAGATATACCCATAATATATGCTGATATGGAGAGATGCTAAGATATTTTGTAAGCCATTTGCAGAGCATGTAAATGGCCATCTCCTTTGTAAATTAAAATATTTAATATACAAAAGAAATCATTAACAGTGAAAGTTGGGTTAGGAGAACTTATACTTTTTTTTTTCTTTTTTTGAGATGCAGTGTTGACACATTGCCCAGGCTAGTCTTAAATTCATGCAATCCTCTAGCCTTAGCCTCCTAGGTAGTTGAGACTATAGGTACATGACATCACACATGGCTTACTTTTAATTTTATGTCCTCTCTAGTATTGTTTGAATTATTTTTTACTACCACTGTGTACTACTGTTTTACCAACACTATGTACCACTATTTTTCAAAGTAATTTAAAACTTACCCAGTTTGGGTCCAAGCATTTGAAAAGCTTTGTAAAGCACCTGAGGGGGTTCAGCTGTGTGCTGCTGGTTAAGAATGACTACTCCAGAATCTTTGGGAAGCTTCTGTTATCTGTCCTTTGGGAACCACTTCACCAAATACAAAAATTAGAAATATTTTATTTTACATTATTTTTCTAAATCAAACGTTGGGGTATTCCTTAACACCTTCATTTCTTACTTGAGAAAATTAAATAATGCATATAGCAGTTAACAAATGCCCTGGAATGTAATGCTCACTATAAGTCAGCTATTTTTATTAATTAGGAGTAGATAAGTAGTGAAGAAAGCTGCCTGTGACTGCATTTGTTTTGAATTAAGTTTCAGAGTTTTTTAGGTGACATTTTATTTAATTATTCTCTGTCTTATCAGAGTTTTTAAAAAATTTTTAATTTTTATGGGTATGTAGCAGGTGTATTTATGGGATACATGAGATATTTTGATACAGAGATGCAATATGTAATAATAACATCAGAGATTCTTTTTGACAGGTATAAATGGTTCAGACTGTTTTTAGAAGATGGAACAACAATAGGTCCTGGAAACATTTTAGGTGTCTTATTTTGCCCAGAATTTCTTTGGTTTTTATTTGCTTTTCACATGACTTAACTGTAATTAAACCTGATGGCTTTCTTCTTCTGTCTACCAACATAGATTGTCTCTTTTGTTATAATGCTGCATCTGAAATGTAAATAAATCTTGGAATGAGCACACAAATTCAAGTATACATTGAAAAATTTATTCCTGTGTAATTAGAGAGCATGTGTGCTGCTCTGCATGGATGTTTTTACTGATAAGCTGATCACTCTTAAAGGGCCACTGTGGCTTCTAGAATTAGCACCTTATAATTACTAAGGGATGCCGAGTTTCAGATTGTGCAGCTGTAATCTTGTTCATGTTTTTAAGCAAGAGGTGGGTGAAGGCTTTTCTTATATCAACCTTAAGTTGCTTTATAATGCACAGATTTTTAAAAAATATTCCTTTCTTCAGAGAAAAGTATGATTTTTTTCCTTTTTAAAAAATTGTTATATAATAGTTGTACTTATTTTTGAGGTACATTTGATGTTTTGAATATACATATATATAATTATAATTATCAAGTCAGGGTAACTTCAATATCCATCATCTCAAACATTTATCTTTTCTTTGTCTAATAGTTAAACAACAAAAAAAATTTTTTTTAAGAGACAGTGTCTCATTCTGTTGTCCAGGCTGGTGTACAATTGTGTAATCATAGCTCACTGCAACCTTGAACTCCTGGGCTTAAGTGATTCTCTTGCCTCAGACGCCTGAGTAGCTGGAACTATAGGTGTGTGCCACCTTGCCTGGCTAATTTTTAAATTTTTTGTATACACTGAGTCTTGATTATGTTGCCAAGGCTGATCTTGAACTTCTCAAATGATCCTCCTGCCTTGCCCTCCCAAAGTGCTGAGATTACATGTGTGAGCCGCCATGCCCAGCCACTAACAGTTAATTTTTGACATACAGGTATCATTTGTTTTTACAAACATATTTCTTTATTGTTATGTCCTTAGAAAGCAAGAAACCTAGTATTTTCCTTTCTTTCTTTCTTTTTTGAGACAGGGTTTTGCTTTGTTACCCAGACTGGAGTACAGTGGTAAAAATCGTAGTTCACTGCAGCCTCAACCTCCCATGCTCAAGTGGTCCTTAAACCTCAGCCTCCTGAGTGGCTGGAACTACAGGCGCAAGCCACCATGCCCAGCTTATTTTTATGTATTTATTTATTTTCTTTGAAGGAACCTAGTGTTTATATTATTCTGTAAAAAGCTCTGGGTCCAAGCTCATAACTCTAGGTTGAAGTTTCTAAAGTAAATGAATTTGTCATTTCTATGAACCATTTTTTAAAAAATGTACAGTTATGGCCAGGCACGATGCTCACGCCTGTAATCCCAGCACTTTGGGAGGCCGAGGCAGGTGGATCATTTGAGGTCAGGAGTTCAAGACCAGCCTGGCCAATATGGTAAAACCTTGTCTCTACCAAAAATACAAAAATTAGCCAGGCGTGGTGGTGTGTGCCTGTATTCCCAGCTACTTCGGAGGCTGAGGCAGGAGAATCACTGGGAGTCGGAGGTTGTGGTGAGCTGAGATTGTGCCACTGCACTCCAGCCTGGCAACAAAAGAAGACTGTGTCTAAAAAAAAATGTATAGTTAAATAGCTTACTGACATGTTCCCGAAAGTCCTATAATTTTACTAATGAAAGCAGTATTGTTATGACAACTGAATTTTTTTAAAAAAAGAAACACATACTGTTTGTCATTAGTCATTGCAGCATGATTTAGAGCAGCAACAGATTGGTCTAATTAGATTGTGATATATCCATAAAGCAAAATACTATGTAGATGTTAAAAAATTACAAAGCTCTCCTGTAGGGGAGGCAGAATTTTACCTTTACTCTCTTAGGGTTTTTCAGCTGGGCCTGAGAATTAAATTGACATAAGGTAATTTTTTTTTTATTGCATTTTAGGTTTTGGGGTACATGTGATGAACATGCAAGATTGTTGCATAGGTACACCCTTGGCAGTGTGGTTTGCTGCCTTCCGTCCCCTTACCTGTATCTGTCATTTCTCCCCGTGCTATCTCTTCCCACCTCCCCACCCCCGCACCCCTCCCCCATTCCCCCCCAACGGACCCCAGTGTGTAGTGCTCCCCTCCCTGTGTCCATGTGTTCTCATTGTTCAACAGCCACCTATGAGTGAGAATATACGGTGTTTGATTTTCTGCTCTTGTGTCAGTTTGCTGAGAATGATGGTTTCCAGGTTCATCCATGTCCCTACAAAGGACGTGAACTCATCGTTTTTGATGGCTGCGTAATATTCCATGGTGTATATGTACCACATTTTCCCTATCCAGTCTATCATCGTTGGGCATTTGGGTTGGTTCCAGGTCTTTGCTATTGTAAACAGTGCTGCAATGAACATTCGTGTGCACGTGTCCTTGTAGTAGAATGATTTATAATCCTTTGGATATATACCCAGTAATGGGATTGCTGGGTCAAATGGGATTTCCATTTTTAGGTCCTTGAGGAATCGCCACACTGTCTTCCACAATGGTTGAATTAATTTACATTCCCACCAACAGTGTAAAAGTGTTCCTATTTCTCCACATCCTCTCCAGCATCTGTTGTTTCCCGATTTTTTAATGATCGCCATTCTAATTGGTGTGAGATGGTATCTCAATGTGGTTTTGATTTGCATTTCTCTGATGACCAGTGATGATGAGCATTTTTTCATATGTTTTTTGGCCTCCTGTATGTCTTCTTTTGTAAAGTATCTGTTCATATCCTTTGCCCATTTTTGAATAAGGTAATTTTTTTCTTTTCTTGAGACAGAGTCTTGCTCCATCCCCCAGTCTGGAGTGCAGTGGCACAATCTTGGCTCACTGTAACCTGCGCCTCCTGGATTCAAGCGATTCTCTTACCTCAGCCTCCCGAGTAGCTGGGATTAAAGGCACGTGCCACCACACCTGGCTAATTTTTTGTATTTTTAGTAGAAACGGGGTTTCACTATATTGGTCAGGCTGGTCCTGACCTCGTGATCTGCTTACCTTGGCCTCGCAAAGTTCTGGGATTACAGGCTTGAGCCACTGTGCCCAGCACCATAAGATAAATTAATAGGAGAAGAGCACACAAATTTGTTTAATGTAAGTGCTACATAACATGGGAGCCGCTATAAGGAAATGAAGACCCAGAGACTCAGAGGTGAACACTTACATGCTGAATTGGACAAAAAGTAGTTAAGTTGTGAAAAATTAACTAAATGATGTGAGAAGACTGGAAGATAAGAGTTATTTGAGTTCAGCCTCAACTATTAATCCTTGGTAATAACAATGTTATTTTCCTTCTAGTAGAGGGAGGGAATCTTTTTTTTCTTTTTGTTTTTAACTTTTGTTTTAGGTTCAGTGGTACATGCTCAGGTTTGTTATATAGGCAAACTTGTGTCATAGGGGTTTGCTGTACAGATTATTTCATCACTAGTACCCTGTGACACAAGTAGTTATTTTTTCCGATCCTCTCTCTCCTCCTACCCTCCACTTTCAAGTTGGCCCTAGTGTCTGTTGTTCTGGGAGGGCATCTTTCAAATGGGACTTTCATATCCTGCTTTTAAAAAGCAGTATGAGCTGGGTGCTGTGGCATGTGCCTGTAATCCCAACTACTTGGGAGGCTGAAGTAGGAGGTTTGCTTGAGTCCAGGAGTTTGAGGACCATCCTGTTCATGTTAACAAGACCCTGTTTCAAAAAAAATTAAAAAAGAAGAACAAACAGCATTAAGGTCACAATGATCTTCTTGCACCTGGTGTTTTTCAAGTGCCTTTAACTCAAAGTTGTCAGTGTGCCAGAGGGGCATATTTTGGGGTGATATTCTTAACTCCTTCACTCTTCATCTGAAGATAGGGCATAATGGCCAAAATGTTTTCTTAAGTACAAAAAGCAAGTAAAGAATATTATATCTATGCTATCATTTATGTAAAAAGCAAAATGATATTTTAGAAAGAGAAGGAGCATACATATCTGCATATGTATGCAGAGAACATATGTGTAAAGACACCCAGGAAACTGGTAATATTGGTTACTTGCTGAGAGGGCAGGAGGCACAATATACCCTTCTGTGGCTTTTAAAATTTGAGCTGTGTCTCACACCTGTAATCCCAGCACGTTGGGAGACTGAGGTGGGAAGATCTTTTGAGGCCAGGAGTTCAAAGCTGCAGTATGCTATGATATTACCACTGCACTCCAGCTTGGATGACAGAATGAATCCCTGTCTCAAACAATAATAAGTACATAAAGCAAATAAAAATTGAAACAAAGACATAATCAGTGACTAGGCCAGATTGTGATTTCTTGCAAGTAATGCTGACTCTCAAAGTTGCTTTCAAAGAATTTTGTTGAAAATTTTGTTTTGTTAATGTCATATTATTGATAATAGTTAGAACTTATATCAGCATCATCCTATGACTGTAGTGCATTTTTCCTTCATTATAGAAATAACCGTTTTATGGGATATATCTTAAAATTTGTCTTGAATACAAAGCACTTGAATCAGCTAATTTAACCTCTGGGAGTTATGTATTTGGCTATTTAGATTCTTCTATTCAAAATCTTATTTTAAAATAATGATTAAGAGAAATATTAGAGGGTAGTTAATAGAATGAACAGGTTTAAGTCCCAGTTCTGCCAGTTACTAGCTTGCAGCTTTGGGAAAGTAAGCCTAATTTCCTGTTTTTAAATTAAGACAGTAATAGCTACTTTATTGGGTTTCTGTGGGTATTAAATACTTTTATCAGTTAACACATAGTACATACTAAGTGCCAGCATTATTCTGCATATGTTACATAAATTAATTAATGTAATCCTTACAGCAACCCTGAATCTACAATTCAGAGTATTATTATTATGACCATAGATAAGGAAACCAAGGCACAGAGAGTTAAAATTTCTATCCAAGGTCCCATAGCTGGTAAGTGGAGGGGGCTGAGGTTCTTCGAGTCGTGCAACAAATTCCAGACTCCATTCTCTTCACCACTCTGCCATGCCAAATGTTTAACTCACTGATAGACACATCATGAGTCTTCAATATATTTAAATAATAAAGGTAATTGGGCCAGGAACAGGTACCAGTACCTCATGCCTATAATCCCAGCACTTTGGGAGGCCAAGGTAGGAGGATTGCTTGAGGCCAGGAATTGAAGACCAACCTGGGCAGCATGTTGAGACCCTGTCTCTACAAGTATTTTTTAAAAATTAGTTGGTTATGGTTTCACATGCCTATAGTCCAAGCTACTTAGAAGATTTGGCAGGAGGACCGCTTGAACCTAGGACTTTGACGTTACAGTGAGCTCCAATTGCACTACTGCACTCCAGCCTAGGCAGTAGTAAGATCCTTTCTCTAAAAAGTAATTTAAAAATAGAGATAGCATAATAGTAAATGTTATTATATAAAGATTACGTATTCATCATAAAAATTGAGAAAATACAACTAAACTAAGAAAAATATAGATACCATCATCAATCAAACCCCTCAGAAAATTAAATGTTGGTAATTACATATGCAGTTCATATATTTTGAAACAAAGATTTTAACATTTCATAGCCTATTTAATTTACATATTAATATAAGATGAACTCCTTTTTGCTTCATTTAATTTTTGACCTCCTGTTAATTTATAAAATGACAACACTCTTCCTTACTTAACGTCTTCAGACTTGGCATTCTTTTTGGAAGTAGGGTAAGAAATTATGTTGAATCATTCTTAGGGTTGAAAGGCATTTATCAATATAAGATGTTATGGAGCATGAATTAATAAGTAATGTAAATCCCTACCTATATTCAAGTGTAGGACTCCCATGGATGAATTTCTTACTGGCATTGGCAACAGAGAGGGAACTCTGGTTCCTAGGATTTTCAGGAGAAAAAGTCAGTCACTAACCATAAATTAAAGAATTTTTTGTTTGTTTTTTGCTTCCAGCAGACTTTCTGGCCAATGCTAGATCTACTTTGAAATGGGCAAAATGTATTTAAAACAAAGCAGAGAGTATAAGGATGTAACTGTAAGGAGAGGCAACAATGCATGAGACATGGGTCTTGTTAACTTGGAGCTCCTAACTGCTATAACAGCAGTACAAAATGTTCTGAAAACCTCAAAGAAATCCACAGGCTCCCTTAATGAACTCAAACCCTGATCACCCATATTGGCATTAAAGAGACATCTTCACACTCAGGGATGGAAGGCCTTACAACCTCGAGCATGGTCTACTGGTTTACGCCTTCCTTAGGGATCTCTAATCATTCCTGCCACCCATATAGTACTGCAGTCTGGCCCAAGTCTAGATCCATCATTCTTCACTTTATTCCCTAAAGCCTTGCCAGGACCAGGCTCTGATCCTGAAACATGTCTTTTCTAAAGGCTTAGAGATCGCAAAAATAAAATAAACACAGAAATAATGACTAGATAGTGTTACTCACTCGATATAGCTTTGTTCTCTTGACCCTTTAGGCTACCTCATCTTCCCAGAATCTTGGAAGAGGAGAAGGAGCTCATAGTTCTGCTGGACTGCCTGAGTATATGGGTTTTTTTTTTTTTTTTTTGAGGCAGTATCTCGTTCTGTCCCAGACTGGAGTACAGCGGCGTGATCTCAGCTCACTGCAATCTCCACCTCCTGGGTTCAAGTAATTCTCCTGCCTCAGCCTCCCTAGTAGCTGGGACTACAGGCAGCCACCACCACAACCAGCTAATTTTTGTATTTTTGGTAGAGATGGGGTTTCACCATGTTGACCAGGATGGTTTTGATCTCATGACCGCATGATCCGCCCGCCTCAGCCTCCCATAGTGCTGCGATTACAGGTGTGAGCAACTGCGCCCGGCCTCCTGACTGTACTTCTGGTCTTCTCTACCCACACACACCCTGAGCACAGCTTGACTTTTGGAAACCAAGGCCAAGAAAGAAGAAAATGTTCCTTTTGTTCTTTAATACCCATTTTCTAGTTTCCCACCTATTATTTCATGACGTTTCCTTTCCAGAGATTTGTGGATACCCCTCCTCCCAGCCACTGATGTGTTTCCTTATTCTGTAGCCCCAAGTTGACAACCCATCAAAATATAATTTGTTAAGCCAAACATTTATTTTCTATTGTTTAGAGACAGAGTCTCACTCTGTTACCCAGGCTGGAGTGCAGTGGCACTATTGTAGCTCATTGCAGCCTCAGACTCCTGGGCTCAATCTGTCCTCCCACCTCAGCCTCCCAAGTAGGTGTGTGCCCCCACAGCCAGCTAATTTTGTGTTTTAATTTTCTGTGAAAATGAGGCCTCACTGTGTTGCCCAGGCTGGGCTCAAACTCCTGGCCTCAAGTGATCCTCCCACCTCAGCTTTCCAAAACACTGGGATTACAGGCATGAGCCACCATACCAGCTTAAGCCAAATGTTTTTACAGAAAAAAGGATAATTTGGAAAAAGACATAATTTGCTTACAGAGCTTAAAAATCATGAGTAAAAACATTATTGACATTTTATTGTTATCACTTAAGACTCCAGTTTCCACTTATGTATCTTCAATACTCCTAAGGGATCTTTAAGACTCAATAAAATATTCAGAGTCACAAGACTACCTTGGACCCTACTTGTCATCCATATACTTAGAAGGATACAGGTCAGGAAAGGCAGCACTGGGTGTCCTTTTCAGTGGAGTGGTTCTCACCGGAGTGCATACTGCAGTCCAGTGGCCTTCGGTCTCTCTTGCCTTCTCCCATCCTCCCACCAGCTCAGGTAGAAGGAAACAATATCCACAGAGGGAAGATTAGGTAGCCATCCTGGTATAGAAGCCTCATGAATCAAAAGTGTCGATGTGTGTTGTAAAACTACCTTCAGAGGGGCCCAAAGCTGTAGCTTCCCACCAGGTACCTGGGTAATTTTTACCACAAGCCATGTTGCCTAGTAACACAGTGGACAGTCACCTTATCAAGTTTCCAAGCAACAGAACTTGAAAGTTAATCCAAGGACATACTTGTCTTTAAGAGGAGAGAGATTTTTTTTAACTTATTATCTACAACTTTTCAAAAGTATCTTTACAAATATAATTGTGCTTTCAGATTATCTGAAATAAATGTCTTTAAAATAGCTCCATATTCTCCTGGCCTATATCCTTTTTCAAATGTGATACATTTTACATTTTAGCTTTTCTTCAATTGACTGGTTTTCCTTTTTTATTAGGTCGAATCAAATATTCTGAACAGGTATATGATGCTTGTATGGAGACATTTGACTGTCTTCCTCTTGCTGCCCTCTTAAACCAGCAGTTTCTGTGTGTACATGGAGGAATGTCACCTGAAATTACTTCTTTAGATGATATTAGGAAAGTAAGTAATCTTTTATTTTTCTCATAATTTTTAAAATTTGTTTTGTTGTTGTTGTTGATTTTGAGACAGAGTCTCTCTCTGTCGCCCTGGCTGAAGTGCAGTGGTGCAACCTCAGCTCACTGCAACCTCCACCTCCCTGGTTCAGCCTCCTGAGTAGCTGGATACAGGTTCGTATCACCATGCCTGGCTAATTTTTATAATTTTAGTAGAGACAGGATTTTACCAGGTTGGCCAGGCTGGTCTTGAACTTCTGACCTCAAGTGATCTGCCCACCTCGGGCTCCCATAGTGCTGTGATTACAGGTGTGAGCCACTGAGCCTGGCCTAAAATTTGTTTCTTATTGCAGTCAACCAGTCTATCTTTAGCTGAAATCTTTAAAATACAGATAATCAAAAGTAAGAAAGTGGAAGTTACCTCTGATTTCATCACTATGAGATAACTACTGTTGACATTTTGATATGTATCTACCACAAATTATAATTTTTAATGAGCTCTGTTCTTACCAGCTAGAAACCTAACATTCTCGTAGTATAGTCCTGAAACTTTAAATGATGTCACAGTGCAAAAGGAAGGAAACCAGTGTTCTAATCACAGTCCTGCCATTAATTGTGTAACCTGGACCAAATTATTGAACCTCTTAGTCATATTTCTTCTCTGTGAAGGAGTTGGAGAGGATGGTCTGAGGACACTGCCAGCTCTGAAATGCATTGGCTTTGACATTTTAGATGATAAAATTTCATTGTTATAATTGCCTTCTTTGGTGACTGTTATTGCCAGGATTCTGTATCTTCATTTTGGAAAAAAATGACTAATTTTTATTCTACATGGCCATCTTCTCTTCTCTACCTTTGAATTCTTCTACTTCTCTCTCTTTTTTAATCAAAGTGATGGATACTCATCCTCTCTTATAGGTACTGAGACTAAAGATTTTTCTGTTTATAAAACTATTTTCCGTGAATGAAAGTCAGTTCTGTCTTTTAAATAACCAGCATTTCTCTTTTGCATGGGAAAATATGAACTTTATAATTCTGAATCAATTGTATCAATAAAAAGCTCTTTTACTTAGTAGAAATTCTCTTCTTGGAACTGAGCTATTGTAGTACTTGCTTTCTCTTGGTTTTTAATGCTTTTAACTAAAGCAGCAGTGACTAAAGGCTTAATAACTCGTATTGAAATACCTCAACTGCATAGAATTTTCCATTCTATGGAAACGCCCTTACAAACTTAGCATTCTTTAAAATAAAGAAATCTCCACTGGACTGAGGTTTACAATGAACAGAACCAGAGTAAAACATTTCTGCTCTCATGGTAACATTGGCTCACCTAGATAATTAAAAATAATTTTATATAGTCATAGTCTTTCTAAAATAGTATATTTCTATAGTGGTTGATTTCACATTTGAATTAAATTGGTACTGCTTTACAATTAGGATGTAAGAGGGTCCTTTACTGCAGTATGGTTAGATGACAGGGATATTGATAAAAATTTATTCCAGAAAAATTATAAAAATTATATATCTAAAATGGTTAAATGTTCCTTTTCTTGCTGGAAAATCTTTTAGGGGCATGCTGGCGTCGCTCCTAATACATTCTTGTGGGTGGGAGGAGCTTTTCTGTGACACATACCAATTTCTAAGAGCCTTTTGCTCTCCTGATTTTTTTCTTTTTGCTTTTGTGTGTCTTCTAGTTAGACAGGTTTACGGAACCTCCTGCCTTTGGGCCTGTGTGTGACCTGCTTTGGTCTGATCCCTCAGAGGATTATGGCAGTGAGAAGACCTTGGAGCACTATACCCATAACACTGTCCGAGGGTGCTCTTATTTCTACAGGTAAGCTAGTCCTTGAGGTTGAAAATTATGAGAGGAAATGGTAATACATTTTATCAGATTGTTTTTCAGCATTTTGTATTTCAAATCTACATAGTATAAGCACTTATGTTTGACTTTTTGATTAATGGGGGACAAGAAACTTGTTTGTTTGTTTGGCTTTTTATATTTTCTTAGGTATTATGCCCTAAGAAGTATAACACACCAAACATGATTGGACTTTCTGCATACTTTTTGTCTGATTTTAAGTGATCCAGACTATTTGTTCCTAAACATTATCTATACACTTTTTTTTTAAAAAAAAAATAAAGATTTCTTGGCTCTTTCCCCAGGATTCTGATATACTAGGTCTGAGATAGAGAAATCCTATTGTGTTTTGAAAAGCTCTCCAGCTTTTGTAACCACTGGTATAGACTAAGATATAAAAAGAACAGGACATTGTGAACTAAGCCCAGTACATTTCCTGGAAGTTGGCTGTTGTTTTAAATTTCACATGAGCTTTCATTGTGATTAGACACTCAAAAATAGGAAGACAGGCAGGGCGCAGTGGCTCACACCTATAATATCAGCACTTTTGGAGGCCGAGGTGGGCAGATTATTTGAGGCCAGGAGTTCGAGACCAGCCTGGCCAACATGGTGAAACCCCATCTCTATTAAAAATACAAAAATTAGCCAGGCATGGTGGCACATGCCTGTAATTCCAGCTAATTGTGAGGCTTAGGCAGGAGAATCACTCCAGTCCAGGAGGTGGAGGTTGCAGTGAGCCGAGATTATGCCACTGCACTCCAGCCTGCGCCACAGAGCAAGATTCTGTCTCAAAAAAAAATTAAATAAATAAATAAATAAATAAGGAAGATGTAGAGAAGTTGGAAATCTAAATTATTTTTAATCCCAGTATTTTATTGTGGCAAATAATACATATACTTATTCCACCTAAAAATCTGCTAATTGGCTAAGATAATGTGTTCATTAAAATACACACATGCACATACACACATGAAACTTTGATTTTGTTACTTTTAGCATTCTTCTAAACAACCATTTTTCTTTAAAAAAACTTTTTTTTAATTTTCATGGGTACATAGTAGGTATATATATATATGGGTTATATGAGATATTTTGATGCAGTCATACAACATATAATAATGACATCAAGGTAAATGAGTTATCACCTCAAGCATATATTTTTTTGTGTTACAAACAATCCGATTATACTCTTTTAGGTATTTTATTTATTTCCCGCTTCCCCCCCGCCCCCCTTTTTTTTTTCGATACAGAGTCTTGCTCTGTCACCCAGGCTGGAGTGCAATGGCATGATCTCAGCTCACTGCACCCTCCACCTCCCAGGTTCAAGCAATTCTCCTGCCTCAGCTTCCCGAGTAGCTGAAATTATAGGCGCCCACCACCAGGTCTGGCTAATTTTTGTATTTTTTTAGTAGAGATGGGATTTCAACATGTTGGCCAGGCTGTTCTCGAACTCCTGACCTCAGGTGATCTACCTGCCTCAGCCTCCCAAAGTGCTGGGATTACAGGCATGACTCACTGCACCTGGCCTCTTTTTGAGTTTTAACAACTTAAGGATAATGCATCTAAGTGTTTACCTTATTTGGAGACCTTTAGGGGCTTCATGAATTGAAACTTTCATTTTCCTCCCTAGATTTGGCTAACAAGTGTTAGCCTTTACTTTTTAAAAATAAGCCTTCTGCCCCTTTTTCTTTTCCTTCTTTAACTCCCATATGCATATATTATTTTCGCTTGATGTTGTCCTGTAAGTTCTGTATACTTTCCATACCCTTTTTTATTCTTTTTGTCCCTCTAGTGGTATCATTTCAAATGACCTGTCTTTTAAGTTTGCCAGTTCTTTTCTTCTGATTGAGACTGCTGTTAAAGCTCTCTTTTGAGCTTTTCAGTTCAATCATTGTATTCTTGAGCTCCAAAATTTCTGTTTGGTTCTTTTTTATGGTTTTTGTTTCTTTCTTAAACGTCTGTCTTTATTCATTTATTGCTTTCCTGATTTTGTTTAGCTGTAGTTCATTAAGCTTCTTTATGATGATTATTTTGGATTCTTTGTCATGCAATTCATACATTTTTCTTTCTTTCTTTCTTTCTTTCTTTCTTGCTTTGCTTTGCTTTGCTTTGCTTTGCTTTGCTTTCTTTCTTTCTTTCTTTTCTTTCTTTTCTTTTCTTTCTTTCTTTCTTTCCTTCTTTCCTTCTTTCCTTCTTTCCTTCTCTTTCCTTCTTTCTTTCTTTCTTTCTTTCTTTCTTATGGAGTTTTGCTCTTGTTGCCCAGGCTGGAGTGCAATGGGGTGATCTGGGCTCCCTGCCACCTCCACTTCCCAGGTGCAAGTGATTCTCCTGCCTCAGCCTTCCGAGTAGCTAGAACTACAGGCTTGTGCCACTACGGCCAGCTAATTTTTGGATTTTTAGTAGAGATGGGATTTTTTCATGTTGGCAAGGCTGGTCTTGAACTCCTAACCTCAGGTGATCTACCCATCTTGGCCTCCTGAAGTGCTAGGATTACAGGTGTGAGCTACTGCACCCAGCCTACTTCTCTCTTTATTTAGGGCCAGCTACTAGAACTTTATTAGTTTCCTTTGGTTCTGTCATTGTTGCCTGGTTCTTTATAATTCATATAGCCTTACATTGGAGTCTGCATTTGAAGGAGCATAGGCCTTCCAGTTTTATGGACTAGTTCGTCAAGTAAATATCTTTTCCTACCAAGTCCCTGGATTGATGCAACTGCCTGTGGTATTGTGATTGAGCAGGGCTGAAGCTAAATTATGGGGTTACAGTAGGGTTTACAGTCAGTGGGCCTGCCACTAGGGGCATGGACGAATATGTCCCCTGGGTGAGGATGGTTGTCTCTGGAACTTAACAGGGTGGGACCCAAGCTGGGTCATAGGCTGGTTTGGGTTTATGTTTGGGTCCAGTCAGTAGTCCTTTTACCAGAGGAATGGACAGGCAGGATTCCCGCAATGTCCCTGGGAAGGCAAGACTTCCTCTTGGCCACAGTAGAGCAGACTGGAGCCAGGTGAGGGTGCTGCTTTGAGTTTGCAGTTGGGTCTGGTTGGTAGGTCTGTTACTAGGGGCATCGATAGGCATGGTTCCTTCCCAGGTTGGATGAGGCTGGTGGTAGGACTGCAGACAAGTGGGACGGGAGCCAAGTTCACAAGGGACAGGCTGATTCTGGTTCTGTAGCTGAAGGTCAGTGGGCCTGCCTTCTCAAAGCAGCCCTCCTTAGTCTTAGACTCCACCAAGGTTTCATAACCACCTGCCTCAATCCCAAAGTTCTCACAATGGCACTTATGGCCATGGATGGCTACCAAACTATTGTTTCTTTATGAGGACCAGGGCTGGGGACATTTTCTTCTGCCATCTTGCTGATGTCACATATAATCTACTTTAAAAGTTAACTTTTTTCTAATGAGCGTAATGAGAAACAAAGATTTTAAAAATAAACTAAATAATTAATACCTAAGTAATTCCAGGTTAATTTCATGTACTCCAATTCTTCCTATCAAGCATTTGTCATTCAGAGAGGTCATAGTGGAAAAAGAGAAAAAAAAAAAAAACAACAGAGAAGTCATAGTATGAAAAGAATATTTTAGGAGTATATGAGAATATGGTGTTTTTTAAAAAAAAATGATTGACTAAAATGTTTACATCTAAAATATTCCTGCATAAAATTGTCTTGGTGTTGGTATTACCCATGAAACTATAAATAAGTTCTTTTATTTTTCTAACAATTTGACAATTTGATGATTGAGGAAAAGTATGTGTTGAATTTTTAGCACCTAACACACAGACACACACACTCTCTCTCTACTGTTGTACTTTTTAATATCAAGACACTGATAAAAGTTTTGGTGTTGCACTGTCATTATGGATTAAGATCAAAAAATTAAAAGATGAGATGGAGGAGCTCTTTCTATTGTAAAATTATCTATTGTCTTCATGTTTGATCTATAGTGAGGTATATTAGTGAAATAGAAAAACAGAATCATGAATACTAAACTATTCATGAAATTTCAGTAGTGTGTAATACTTGAAATTTTGAAACAAAATCAGCTGATATGTTGACTTTTCCCAATCTTCTTGTTAAAAAAATAATTGTTTTAATTCTGGATTTATGTTTTCTAATTTTCTTTTTCTTTTTCAGTTACCCTGCAGTTTGTGAATTTTTGCAGAACAACAATTTATTATCAATTATCAGAGCCCATGAAGCCCAAGATGCTGGGTAAGTTACATTAAAACTGTACCAAATATCACTACAGCGTCTTTTGATTTAATATAAAGACAGACGGGCTTTCATCTCTTTTTCAGGTATCGAATGTACAGGAAGAGCCAAGCAACAGGCTTTCCATCACTTATTACAATTTTCTCTGCCCCCAATTACCTAGATGTCTATAACAATAAAGGTAAAGGAGTCTAGCACTATTTGAGTTTGACTTTGTGAGTAAACATGAACTCTAGTTTAGTTGCATGTACTGTATATGTGTGTGTGTGTGTGTGTGTGTGTGTGTGTGTGTGATTTTAAAATATGAAAAGAGGGATCTTAGTTGAATCAAAGGCCAAGAGATTTAGAATTTATGCTGATGCTTGGTCTTTTATCTTTTAAGGATTACTGACCTCTTTGTAAGTATAAATAATGGTCATAATAGGTCAGATTGATACTTCAGACTCAAGGTATAAGAAGAATAAATTGCTTCAGGCTCATTTTAGAACAGTTAGCATAAATTATTGGTTTTGGTGAATTTAATGTGTTTATAACAGTATCTTAAATAAAGTTACTATTGGTATTTTAATCTTTATGAATTATTAGACTGTTTTTCTTCTTCTTGAGATATAATATAGATAGAGTGAATAGTGTACAAAGTAAAATAAATAAATAAATAAAAATATAAAAAGAAAACTTCATTTTTAGTTTAAGCCCTGTCAGAAACCAATACTGTGACTTTGGGTGAGTCGCATTATCTTTCTAATCTTCATTTTCTCATATGAAAAAAGAGGAATGGATATATACAGCCTTTTGTTCCAGAAATTTTACTTCTAAGACTTTATCCTGTTAAAATCATTTAATTTAAAACTTTTATGATTAATAGCTTCCAAATTTTCTTTCAAGGCAGCGGTCCTACTAAAAACTTCACATTTCTAGAACTATTTTGTCATTTATAAAGTATGAGTATAAATTAATAGGACTTTGAAAATAAACATACCAGAACAAACATATCCAAATAAGTATTGTCCCTTCAAAGTAGTTAACCTTGGGAGGCTACACACCTCTTCCAACAATGCTGTCCTTGTTCAGAAACATTTTTGGAACTCCTCTTTTGGCATTGCCTTCAGAGTCTGCGACACATTCTTTTGATTATCCTCAATGATGGGAAATCTTCGTCCTTTGAGGGTGGATTTGATTTTTGGACAGCCAAAAGTCATTCGGAGTCAAGACTGATAAATAAGGTGAGTGATCAAGCTAGACGATACCATTTGGGGTCAGAAGCAAGGTATGATTATAAGGTAATGAGACTGGTTTTTCTCGTGTTGCTGATACAGTGGCTCTGGAGGTACTTCCAAAAGAGGAGTTCCAAAAACGTTTTGAGTAATGGCAGCATCTCTGGATTAATTATATGGTAAGGCAACAAGTTGTGCTGAAAAGAACACAAAGCAAGGAGTCAGTCTAGTCCTGCTTCACTTTTAAGCATGTCACATTTAACAAGATACTTAACTTCTCTGAGCCTCATCTTTAAAATATATGTCATATAGTGTTGTTGAAGATAAGTTGGATTAAGGAAAATGGATATTAAAGTGTTGTTGAAAATATAAATTACTATAATAATATAGATTTTACTCCTAATGTGTCTGATGTGATGATGTCAAAGGACCACACTCATCTGATACCAAGGTCAGGTGTGTTTGTAGCTGGTGGTTTCTTAAGTCTCATTACTTTATAGTTATACCTTGTATATGCAGTTGGGAAGAAAAGTTTCGAAGAGGGCCAAATATATTTACTCTAAGTAAACTATAGAATGGCACATCTCATTTAAATCTGATTTGGGTCAGTCATTTTAGTGTGTCCTCCAGTGACTTGTCCATTTTAAAAAGCATGTCTTTGACTTAAGTTCTGTCCTAGCCTTATGTTTTCATTTAACTTAGGATTCTTCTCTGAGCCTTAGCTGTCCCACAGTGCTATGCTTCTCCCTGGGTACATTTATTACTTCCTTTCTCCTTATATTTCCAATATATTAGCAACTTAGGTTTTATTCTTATTTATTCTCTTATCAGTACGGTGGACTGTTTGTGTTGTTAAACATCTTCAAGGACTCTTAGTGGCCCTAGATCTCATATTTGTAATGAAGGTGTTCCCTTCTCACTTTCTTTTTTAACTTCATCAAAAAGAGTATCTGTTGCTTAATGGATTTATCAGTGTGCTAAGCTGAAACATGCCACCTAAGTCAGCACCTGCTATACAGCTCATCACTGCTAGCTTGTTTGCTTGTTTGTTTGTTTGTTTTTGTCTCAATCTAATCTGGTTTTGTTCTTGACTGCTTCTTTAGCAAACTTTTAATGTCACAGTCCTGGCCAGGCACAGCGACTCATGCCTATAATCTCAGCACTTTGGGAGGCCAAGGGGAGGATCACTTGAGGCCCAGAATTCAAGACCAGCCTGGGCAACAAAGTGGCACCCTGTCTCTACAAAGAAAAACTTAAAAGTTAGCCAGGCAAGGTGGAGCATGCCTATAGTCCTAGCTACTCAGGAGGCTGAGGTAGGAGGATCCTTTGAGCCCTGTAGTTCAAGGCTGCAGTGAGCTGTGATCAAACCACTGCATTCCAGGTTGGGCAATAGAGCAAGATCCTGACTCTAAAAAAATAAAAATAAAAAATAGTAAAAGACACCGTTCATTCTACCTGAGTTTCCTGTCAGCTTTGACATAATTAGTAACTTTATTTCAAAACAATCTTATTTTTATTGGTTGTTTCTTAAGCATTTTAAAAGAAAAAAGGTAGAAAACGTGGCATTTGAAACAATCACTGGTGGTACTCAGTTACTCTCAAGTTCCTTCTTTTCCGAAAAAGGCAACTCTGTTGTTCTTTTTCTTCTTCCCTTTCTTCTACTATTGCTCTTCTTTTCTTTCTTTCCTTCTTTCCTTCTTCCTTCCTCCCTTCCTTCCGTCCTTCCCTCCCTCCTCCTCCTCCTCCTCCTGCTCCTCCTCCTCTTCTTCTTCTTCTTCCTCCTCCTCTTCTTCTTCTTCTTCCTCCTCTTCTTCTTCTTCTCTCTCTCTCTTTCTTTCTCTTTCTTTTTTTTTTTTTTGACAAGGTCTCTGTCATTCAGGTTGGAGTGCAGTGGCATGATCTTGGTTCACTGCAGCCTTGACCTCCTGAGCTCAAGTGATACCTCCTACCTCAACCTTCCAAGTAGCTGGGACCACAGGTGCATGCCGCCACACCTGGATAATTTTTGTTGTTGTTGTTGTTGAGATGGAGTTTTTTTGTTGTTGTTGTTGAGACGGAATTTTTCACTCTTGTTGCCCAGTCTGGAGTACAGTGGTGCAATCTCAGCTCGCTGCAACCTCTGCCTTCCTAGTTCAAGCGATTCTCCTGCCGCAGCCTCCCGAGTAGCTGGGATTACAGGAATGTGCTACCACACCTGGCTAATTTTGTATTTTTTGTAGAGACAGGGTTTCTCCGTGTTGGTCAGGCTGGTCTCAAATTCCTGACCTCAGGTGATCTGCCCACCTTGGCCTCCCAAAGTGCTGGAATTATAGACGTGAGCCACTGCGCCTAGCCTGGCTAATTTTTTTCTGTTTTTTTTTTTTTTTTTTTTTTTTTTTTTTTTTTAATAGAGATAGGCCTTCATTACGTTGCCCAGGCTGGTCTCGAACTCCTGAGCTTAAGCAATCCTCCTGCCTCAGCCTCCCACAGTGCTGGGATTACAGGTGTGTGCCATCATGCTTGATCTCTTTCATATTATTTTTGTGTGGGTTTTTTGTTTTTTTTTTTTTTGAGACAGAATTTTGCTCTTGTTACCCAGGCTGGAGTGCAATGGCGCGATCTTGGCTCACTGCAACCTCCGCCTCCTGGGTTCAGGCAATTCTCCTGCCTCAGCCTCCTGAGTAGCTGGGATTACAGGCACGCGCCACCATGCCCAGCTAATTTTTTGTATTTTTAGTAGAGACGGGGTTTCACCATGTTGACTAGGATGGTCTCAATCTCTTGACCTCGTGATCCACCCGCCCCGGCCTCCCAAAGTGCTGGGATTACAGGCGTGAGCCACCGCGCCCGACCCTTTTGTGTGTTTTTTTAGAGACAGAGTCTTGCTCTGTCACCCAGGCTGGAGTGCAGTGGTGCAGTCTCTGCTCACTGCAACTATGCCTCCCAAGTTCAAGCAATTCTCCTGCCTCAGCCTCGGAGTAGCTGGGACTGCAGGTGCACACTGCCACAATTGGCTAATTTTTTGTATTTTAGTAGAGACAGAGTTTCACTGTGTTGCCCAGGCTGGTCTCAAACTCCTGAGCTCAGGCAATCCACCGGCCTCGGCCTCCCAAAGTGCCAGGATTACTCTTTCATATTCTTTAGACTTCTTGGTATCTATAAGTATTTCTTAGTTCCACTACTTATGTGAAAGAGCTTTAATCATGATTTTTAAAGATTCTTATTCTTGTTTTCTTCCATTCACTGGCAACATACCCAAAAGCAGTTTTTTTTTGTTTTTGTTTTTAACTCAGGGTGGAGAGCAATGGCGTGATCTCAGCTTACTGCATCCTCCACCTCCTGGGTTCAGGCAATTCTCCTGCCTCAGCCTCCTGAGTAGCTGGGATTACAGGCACACGCCCCCATGCCCGGCTAATTTTTTTTGTATTTTTAGTAGAGATGGCATTTCACTATGTTGACCAGGATGGTCTCGATCTCTTGACCTCATGATCCACCCACCTCGGCCTCCCAAAGTGCTGGGATTACAGGCGTGAGCCACCGCACCCAGCCAAAAGCAGTTTTTTAAGCTCTTGTTTCCAGTCATCCATTGTTGAGACTCACCTCAAACTTCTTTTTCCTGGGTAGATTGAGGGAGTTGTTGAATAATAATATATGATTTATTTACTTAAATTGAATAAAACACATGTATGTGAAAATAATGGAACACGTACATTGTAGCCAGTGTTAGGTTTTTTAAGAGCTAGAGATTCTATTTTAATTTATTTTCTTAATAATCTGTGGTGTACATTTTAGACATTCAATAACTTAAATTTTAAGAACATTGTATTATCCTATAGCAAAGAAACAGGAACCAGGACATGACCTATGTCTGTCATTTCTAGAGAACCATTACACCCTGTTTTATCTTATGACTGTAGAATAATTAAGAGAATAGTGCAAACAACATTGCTGATGATAAAGGCTAAGGAATTGGATTTTAAGACTTTAAAAATATAAAGAAAATCAGTTTGGCATCAAAGTATGTATGCAGCTATCTGAATGGTTAATATTAAACATAGCTTGCTGGCAATATACTGGCTGTGTATCAGAGAAATTGGCAATTTTAAAATCCACTATATTGACTACAGAGATGATTTAACCTAATTTTGAACATGAATTGTAAATTGCTTCAAGTTTGCCATTTGTATCTCCCAGTATGAGTTGATGAACTGCAACATATAAATTCCCAGGAAGTATACAATCTTCGACTCTGGCTGATGACTAGCAAAACAAGCTGTGTCCATTTAGTGAGTGATATTTGCCCTCAAAGGAGAGTTGTAATTATAACCATTTGGCCTATAAAAGAAAATTACGGGGAAATTTTTCTCATGTGAATCCTGAGATTTATATACATAGTTCCTGTGCAGTGATCCTCAGAAGTTTCAGTTTCTTTTGTTCTTTTATTATATGAGCTCTTCACATAACTTTGCTCCTTGGAATAACTCTTAAGATAATGAACAAAATAAAAGGCTATAAAATTTTCCATCTGCCCTTTACCTAGACTAGGCCTGACTTTACAAACGGGAAGTTCCTGAATTCTGTGTAGTAGGTACATAGCTGTACAAAACATACCGCTTGCCATGCCATGTTCTCTGTGCCAGATTTTCTTGCTTTTTTCCTTTTTAGCTGCTGTTTTGAAATATGAAAACAACGTCATGAATATCAGACAGTTTAACTGTTCTCCACACCCCTACTGGCTTCCAAACTTTATGGATGTTTTCACATGGTCTTTGCCTTTTGTTGGGGAAAAAGGTAAGGGAACTAAAACACGTATCTTATCAGTTGTTCAGTGACTGAGAACACTTTATATTTGCATGAGCCCTCTCATGGTTCAGAAATGTTTTCTTATTTTGTTTGTTCTCAACATAGATTTTCTATTTTTTTTTTTTTTTTTTTTTTGAGAGGGAGTCTTGCTCTGTTTCCCAGGCTAGAGTGCAGTGGCACGATCTCTGCTGACTGCAGCCTCTGCCTCCCAGGCTCCAACGATTCTCCTGTCTCAGCCTCCTGAGGAGCTGGGATTATAGGCGCATGCAGCCACGCCTGGCTAATTTTTGTATTTTAGTAGAGACAGGGTTTTACCATGTTGGCCAGGCTGGTTTCAAACTCCTGACCTCAAGTGATCCATCCTCCTCAACCTCCCAAAGTGCTGGCTGAGATTACAGGCATGTGCCACTCTGCCCAGCCTCTACATAGTTTTTTAAATGGCCTGTAATTGGTTCTTAAATTTTAATATATTAAGATTTTCTTATTGTAAATATCAAAGTAGCTGATCTATGATCAAGATGTTAAAATAACATATTTACTTGTCATTCCCTCAGATTTCTTCAACTGAAGAGGTTTAAACAGAATTTATTGTCCTTACAGTTTTATTTGTACAACTACTCAAATAAGCTAAGCCTGCTGGACATAGGCCTGTTGGCTTAAATTTGTAAAACGGGAAAAAATTTTCTCATATGCATATCAGTGTGGAAGAAGCTCTGAATAGCAATCCAGTAAAATCAAGTTATTATGCATTAGATCTTCAAAGACTCCAGACTTTTACTGGAACAAGTAATCTACCCAAATTCTTTTTAAACCTGGAAGTTTACACTTAATTCTACTCTTTGTAGCTATTCTTAATAACATGATGATAAATGATTTTTGTTTATGCTTACTTAACCTGTGTGTTTATTTAGATATCTACAATATTTTAGTGAAAGTACCTCATTAATTATGTAAATTTTGGATAATTTTGTCTTACATAGTTACAGAGATGCTGGTAAATGTGCTCAACATATGCTCTGATGATGAACTGATTTCTGATGATGAAGCAGAAGGTAAACTTTTCTTTGAACTAAAACTAGGGAGACGTTTGGTTTTGATTTTATTTATTTTGAATGATTTTTCTTTGTCTCACTAAAAATGAATTTAGTTGATTTAGAAAAATAAAATTGAAAAATACAAGAAACTATAAATAAAACAAAATGAATTTAGTTGATTTAGAAAAATACAATTGAAAAATACAAGAAACTATAAATAAAACAAAAAAGTCACCCATAATGTCATCATCTTATAGATATCCACGGTTAACATCTTAATGTATACTGTGTTAGCTGTCTTTTATCTTTGCTTACAGTTTTCCTTTGTGTTTTTTTTAATGAGAATGAGGTCATGTAGTAAGATCTAGTACTTTTACTATTTTTGTGGAGTTTCTTTGTTGACAGACTAGTTTCTAATGGATCCATACTTGTCCATGTTGATTGGTGTTTTAACCAATCCCATGTTGTTGGATATTGGAGTTTTTCCCAAGTTTTTGCTGATAAAACCCATATAGTTTTGAAAATTCGTATAGATAAAAATATGCACATCCTCTTAACCAATATTTATTACGTACTTGATATATTTATTACATACTTGATATATGCCAAGTACCATACTGTTTAGGTTCTTGCTCTCAATAAGCATAGTTGCTAGTGTAGGGAGAACAGACAGTAAATAAATATGTCAGATGAAAGAAAGTAAAGCAATATTAGAAAATCAAGAATAACACTTTTTTTTTTTTTTTTTTTTTGAGACGGAGTTTCACTCTTGTTACCCAGGCTGGAGTACAATGGCGCGATTGGCTCACTGCAACCTCCGCCTCCTGGGTTCAGGCAATTCTCCTGCCTCAGCCTCCTGAGTAGCTGGGACTACAGGCACGCGCCACCATGCCCAGCTAATTTTTTTTTTTTTTTTTGTATTTTTAGTAGAGACAGGGTTTCACCATGTTGACCAGGATGGTCTCGATCTCTTGACCTCGTGATCCACCCGCCTCGGCCTCCCAAAGTGCTGGGATTACAGGCGTGAGCCACCGCGCCTGGCAAGAATAACACTTCTTGATTATTTCCTTAGGATAAATTTCTAGAAATCGAATATCTGTGTCAAATGGTACTTAAAATTTCAATTTTGATACAGCCTCTAGAAAGGCTGTACCACTTTACATTGTGCAGGGTGCATAGTCACAGTGCTGTCTCCAATACTGTATGATACTTGTTATCGTCTGGTGTTACTACATTTTTAGTTTGTATTTTTATGATGACTAGTGGACAGTTTTTTCTTGTGTTTATTGGCCATGTTTATCTCTCTTTTGTGACTTGTCAATTCGTATCTTCTATCTTTGTGTGTGTGTGTGTGTGTGTGTGTGTGTGTGTGTGTGAGACAGCATTGTTCTGTCACCCAAGCAGGAGTCCAGAGGTGCAAGCTCGGCCCACTGCAACCTCCACCTTCTGGGTTCAAGTGATTCTCCTGCCTCAGCCTCCCAAGTAGCTGGAATTACAGGCGTGTGCCACCATGACTGGCTAATGTTTGTATTTTTAGTATAGATGGAGTTTTTTCATATTGTCCAGGCTAGTCTGGAACTCCTGAGCTCAAAATGATCTGCCTGTCCCTGCCTCCCAAAGTGCTGGGATTATAGGCATGAGCCATTGCGCCCAGCTCCATTTTTTTTTTTTTCTTATTGGCCTGTGAGGGATCTTTTTATACGGTAACATTTTGTTACATATGTAGCCAAGTATTTTTTTTCCTGGTGTGTTGTGGGAGGTTGAATTATAAAAGAAGGTCCTGACTAGTCAGAGAATGCGAGACATTCTGGAAAGATGGTGGTCACCCAAGCACAAACCAGCCTCATCCTATCAAGGCCCTTTGCTAAGATGGTTCCCTCAACTGTGAGGATAAACCATCTCTATAGTGGAGAAAACAGAACTCCCTTTGGGAATCTAGATGAAATTACCATACACTCGCATGCTTCAGGTTCCACACTGAAGATCAACAGCACATGGAATATACCTTACAAGTGCTGTTATTTATGGTATAGGAGATCACTTCAAGGAACCAGTTCTTCTTGAGGAAATAGTGCAGCCGAGTGAAAAACAAAAGAAAAACAATAAAGAATTTAAGTTAGGGGAAGATGAAATAAGGAAGAAACAGATCTAGAGAAATTTATATTCAAGTCTAGGTGGAAATGGAAATTATTATGAACTCATATATGTTCAGAAAAGATTCTTGATTACCATAAGGATATGTTTACAGAAGTATACTGAATATTATATATGGGAATATTTATTGAAATATTGCCTCTAATAGCAAAAGGTTTAAAACAATCTAAATATCCTTCAGTGGAGAGCTGGGTAAATCAATTATGATATATCCATATGATAGATTTTCTACCAAGAATATTATTTCCTTTATGCAAGCCTCCTTCCTCCCTTTTCCTTACAGTAGGCTTCTGTTCAGCTTGTTGTTACTTCCTCACAGAAGACATTACTAACATCCCTGACTAGATCCAATACCCCTGTTATGCTCTCTCATGCCACCATGTACCTCCCCTAGCATTTGTTAGTTGCAGGTCTACATTTATTTATATCTTTACATGATTAATATGTTTTACCCCCACTCAACTGTAAACTCCTTGGGTGCTGGGACAAAATTGGCTTTTGATCACCATTACAATCCCCTAAAACCACATATAATACAAAGAGCAAAGTGGTGAGTAGTTGTTGAGATAGGTGAATTGTGTGATATGAAGTACATCTATTTGTTAAAAAATAAGAATTGGCTGTCTACAGTGGCTCACACCTGTAATCCAGAATTTTGGGAGGTCAAGGTGGGAGGATTGCTTGAGCCCAGGAGTTTAAGACCACCCTGGGCAACAAAGTGAGACATCCCATTTCTACAAAAAATTTTTTTAAAAAATTAGCCAGGCATGGTGGCATGTACCTATGGTCCCAGCTACATGGGAGGCTGAGGCAGGAGGATAGCTTGATCTCAGGAGGTTGAGGCTGCAGTGAGCAGTGTTCACACCACTGCATTCCAGCCTGGGCAACAAAGCAAGACCCTGTCTCAAAACAATAAACCTAAATTAAAAAAAAAAAAAAGAAGTATGGCTATTGGAGCTGATATGGAAAATATATTAGATACTCTGTTAAGTGCAAAAGTAAATAGAATTCTTATTCCCATTTTTGCCAAGTTGTGCAGATACAAGCTGATAATATGTTATTTTTTTTGAAAGGAAATAAAAAATGACTTTTTAGGTTAAGGTGGTGAATTGAACAGACTCCTCATTCAATTCCCTCCTGAAACCACTCAAAAGCTACAATAAAAGTTTAGATTTTTATAAAGTGATATAAAACTAAGGATTTCGGGCCAGGCACGGTGGCTCACGCCTGTAATCCCAGCACCTTGGGAGGCCGAGGCGGGTGGATCACGAGGTCAAGAGATCGAGACCATCCTGGCCAACATGGTGAAACCCTGTCTCTATTAAAAATACAAAAAAAATTAGCTGGGCATGGTAGCGCGTGCCTGTAATCCCAGCTACTCAGGAGGCTGAGGCAGGAGAATTGCCTGAAACCAGGAGGCGGAGGTTGCTGTGAGCTGAGATCGCGCCATTGCACTCCAGCCTGAGTAACAAGAGTGAAACTCCGTCTCAAAAAAAACAAACAAAAAAAAAAAAAAAATAAGGATTTCCACTTCATCAGTTGCAGACTAGATAGTTTACATCAATGCTGACTATTAAGACAACTAGAAAAACTCTACATACTATTTTTTGAGCTTGTTTCAAAGGCATCAGAAAGTGAATGAAGCATAAAGAATTCCCAGTTTGCGACCTGGAGAAAGGTAGAAATGGAGAGAGGTGAGACCAGTATTTGGGACTGTTTCTCTTTTAAGGCTATTCATGAATTTTAAAAGAGGAGGTTAAGAGGTTGAGCAGCCCTCTTGATAGCCTTGTGTGACTAAGCTAAAAAAGTTAGTGTTCAGGGCTTGCCAAGGAGGATGTGAGTGCTAGAAGTCTTCTGTTCACTGCTTTGGAACCTCAAAAATTGCATCTGTGTAGGAGTTAGGGTGAGCTGGGAATAGAACAGCTTTGGAAAGGAATATAGCCTACCTCCAAATCATTCAATCCCTGAAAGTTTAAATAAGGTGGCCCAGGCATCTAAAGAGAACAAACCTCTCTAGACTAAGACAACATCATGTAGGACCTTAAATGATTTCTACAAATAGTCTTTCGAATATAGTATGTGGCTCACAACCAGAAATAACCAGGCATGTGAGGAGATATAACAACATGAATGAGAACCATCAGAAATTGCAAAAATAAAAACAGACCCTCAGGTTCTCCAGATGGTGGCTGTATCAGATCAGACTTTTAAATAACTGTGCTTAAAAAAAAAATATATATATATATATATAACTATGTTTACTGTGTTCAAGGACCTAAAAGTCTAGACTGAGAATTTTAGCAGAAAACTGTGAATTGTAAAAGGGGATATAGCAGATTTGATAAAGCACCAAAAGAAAGTTCTGGACTGAAAAATAAAGTAACAAATTTAAAAACTCAAAAGATGAATTATTCAACAGCAGAGTCAATAAAGCTAATGGTAGAATAAGTTCACTGGAAGATAGGTCTCAGAAGAAACCATTTAGAATGAAGCATGAAGAGGAAAACCGAAAATACAAAAAAAAGAAAAAGCATAAGAGACATAGAGGATACCATAAATAGGCCTTGCATACATGTGGTTGGAGTCCCAGAGAAGAAGAGAAAATGGAGTAGAAGCAACATTTGAAAAGATGATGAGTAAAAATTTTCCAAAACCACTAAGACATTAAGTCGTATATTAAAGACTTGTAGGCCAGGCGCAGTGGCTCAAGCTTGTAATCCCAGCACTTTGGGAGGCCGAGGTGGGTGGATCACGAGGTCGAGAGATCGAGACCATCCTGGTCAACGTGGTGAAACCCCCGTCTCTACTAAAAATACAAAAAATTAGCTGGGCATGGTGGCACATGCCTGTAATCCCAGCTACTCTGGAGGCTGAGGCAGGAGAATTGCCTGAATCCAGGAGGCGGAGGTTGCGGTGAGCCGAGATCGTGCCATTGCACTCCAGCCTGGGTAACAAGAGCGAAACTCCGTCTCAAAAAAAAAAAAAAGACCTGTAAATGGAAGCATAACAAATACACATAGTACTTTAATGCTTAAGATGAAAGACAAAGAAAAAAGCTTGGCTCAGTATGGTGGCTCATATCTGTAATCCCAACACTTTAGGAGGCTGAGGCAGGAGGATCACTTGAGTCCAAGAATTCAAGGCTTCTGTTTATTTGGTTTAGCCATGAGCTATGATCATACCACTGTACTCCAGCCTGGGCAACAAAGTGAGACTCAGGGCAACTGCCTCCTCTCCAAGTCTAGAGGCTAATCTCTAAAAAGTATAAACACAAAGATTTGTGGATGGAGGATACAATTAAGGGCATCAGTACCTTGCCAAAAGTAAGTGACTAAATGGATACTGTATTCTCTAACAAAGGCCAACCCTGATCACTCAATGTAAAGCACAGAGTCAGCAATCTCTACCTACCAATTCTGAAACCGTTTTAGCCCCTTACTCTTAAATCATGAGTGAACACCAAGGATTATCAACACCTAAGGGAAATCTTTTAAGAGACAAACCACAACAACAAAAAAGCAACTTAAATGAACTTGAAATTCTGAAGAACATTCAAAACTTTAAAAAGGAAGAACTGACTGGGCGCGATGGCTCACACCTATAGTCTCAGCCCTTTGGGAGGCTGAAGTGGGCAGATCGCTTGAGCACATGAGTTCAAGACAAGTCTGGGTAACATGGCGAAACCCTATCTCTACTAAAAATGCAGAAATTAGCCAGGTGTGGTGGTGCAGGCCTGTGGTCCCAGCTACCTAGGGGCCTGAGGTGGGAGGATTACTTGAACCTGGGAGGCTGAGGTTGCAGTGAGCCAAGACCTCGCCACTGCACTCTGGCCTGACCAAAAGAGGGAGACCCTGTCTTAAAAAAAAAAAAAAAAAAGAACAACTTACATATTTCCTATTCTTTCCCACCACAAACATAAAAATAAATAAATAAAAAGAAGAACACCCAGTCAGGCATGGTGGCTCACACATGTAATCCCAGTACTTTGGGAGGCCGAGACTAATGGATCACGAGGTCAGGAGATTGACACCATTCTGGTTAGCACGGTGAAACCTCGTCTCTACTAAAAATACAAAAAATTATCCGGGTGTTGTGGCATGCACCTGTAGTTCCAGTTACTTGGGAGGCTGGAGCAGGATAATTGCTTGAAACCAGGAGGTAGAGGTTGCAGTGAACTGATTGTGCCACTGCACTCTGGCCTGGGAGACAGAGGGAGACTCCATCTCAAAAAAAAATAAATAAAAATAAACATAAATGAAGAACGATTATATCCCCTGAAAGAGAAACTATTGAATCCATTAAACAAAAAACATACTGTTCCTGTGAAGAGACTTGCACACTGTTTTGTCCTCTGTTTTAGTTTCTTGGTTTGGGCATCATTTGCTCCACAAATGGTATCTTTGTTTAATGTTATTTTCATGATCTGTGAGAGCAGAAAATGTTGAATGCTCATAGATGTGAATTAATGTGAAACCATAAACTTTTAAGAAATGAAACTACTGACAAAAGAAACCTGTAGTTCAATGTTGTAGTTCAATGTTGTATCATGATACCAAAGATGTCCCTTGTAAGATAATAGTCTGTTTCTTTCATTGCATTTCACGTTGATTTTTTTCCTCTTTTCCATGTAAACTTAAATTTCTCTTCTCATATTTCTGTCTTCATCTCCTTGTTTCTTGGTGTCTCTTCTCCCTGAAGATCACTACATTCCAAGCTATCAGAAAGGTATCCAACTAAACTGTGCTAAGAGCTTAATGCTTATTCTCTGTCTCACCACAGCCTGTTGGTTAGAGTTTTAAAATTGGTAGTTGAATAATTTCAAACAGGTTCTCCATCCTCCCCTTCAGTTTTAATGTATATGTTTTCTCTGGACCTTTTGAATGATCTGGCAGGGTCTTGAGGCTTGGAGATGAGGAAGGAGAGGCCATGTTTCTTTTTCTGACTTTTGACTGTAGTCTCCTGGTGCATGCTGGACCGTGGCTTCTCATGTGTGGGCTATTTTCAGAATCTTAGATGAGAAAAAGTCATCAAGTCTTATATTAACTTTTTCTGTTGTTGCTTTTTAAAATAGTGCACCCTTGTCAGTAGTGTTGTGAGGCAATAACTCACTAATGTAAGTGAAGATTATAGAATTAAAGCAGCCCTCACTAAGTTCAGGAGTGCTACCTGGGGGCTGTGTTTACATATGGAAGACAGCTGCTGGAATGATCACTTGCCATTTGGCAGGCCAAACTCTGTGCCCTAAGGTGGCCCACAGCATTCTCAAAAGAGATCTTTGCTGTAGCAGCTTTCTTTGTGAGGTTTGTTTATGTGTGTGTGTTTTATATTCTTTGCTGTGTTCTACATTTCACAACCACAAATAAGTTCTTCCCTCTCATAGATCCACCCAGTCTGTCTTTTTTGTGGCCTGTCATTTTTTACTTCATCTTTTTATCTTCTGGGTTATTTTTTCTCTTGCTCCTTATAACTTCCTGAGATTTTTGTTTAAACAACTTAAACCTTCATTTCTTTTTTAAAAAGCAATGTTTTTTTAGCTTAGGACACTTCATCCTGAATTTTTTAAAGGCAATCTATTAACACATTCCTTTAACTTATGTATTCTTTGTATTCTCTAAGGAAGCACTACAGTTCGTAAGGAGATCATCAGGAATAAGATCAGAGCCATTGGGAAGATGGCACGGGTCTTTTCAGTTCTTCGGTAAGGATATCTGTCATTACAGTGTGGATTAAAGGCATTTTGAGAGTAAATTAGAAGTCAAATTCAGAGCAGATTTTTTAGAATTGGAATTTGGTATTGAAATTGCAGGTCTTTAGGTTGAGTGCAGATTGAATGGACATGTTAAAATGACTAAAAATGTTCCAGCAGACATTCATTTGTTAGTAGCTTAGACGTAGTGAATGTAGTGGTTTAGTGTGGACTTTCCAACCAGATTGCCTGTATTCAGATTCTGGCTCGACCTCTTCTTAGCTGTGTGATCTTGAGTTTTGTCTCTGTGCCTTAGTTTCCTTGCCTATAAAATAGAAATAATAATAGACCCTAACCACAGGTTGTTAGGTATACTGAATGGGATAATATATGGGAAATGTTAGAACACTGCCTGCATGTGAAGTGCTTCTAATTGAAAAACAAAAACTGGCTGATTGTTTAAAATGAAAATATTTGCAGAAAACATCCCTTGCTTTGAGTCAGGGAAGTGTTAGGAGGTCGGAGAACCTGTCTTCCATCTCTGTTCTCTTTCTTCACTTCCTTCAGTATCTTTGATTGCTGAGTGGTGGGCTCCCTGGCATTAACCCAGGGCTTTGGTCTTCCTTTGCAGGCAAGAAAGTGAGAGTGTACTGACTCTGAAGGGCCTGACTCCCACAGGCACGCTCCCTCTGGGTGTCCTCTCAGGAGGAAAGCAGACTATCGAGACGGGTGAGTATGAGAGCACTCCTCTGTGGACGTGTGCTCCCCTTACCCAACAGTCAGCGCACACATACAAATGGGGCTTTCCTCAGTAAATGCCATGAGAGCAATTGGTTATACCATCTGGGGTAAAGAAATCTTCACTCCTACTTCCCTCATACAGAAAACCAAATCAGAATGGCTTGTTAAAACTTACATGTAAAAAGCAAAAAAAAACAGTGAAATGAGAGGAAAGCATGGGGAGTAGACACTGGGGTAGGCAGAGCCCTTAAGTAGGATGCAAAAAGTACCTTAAAAGAAAAAGCCCAGTTGAATATCATTAAAATTAAGAACTTTTCTTCTTAAGACTATATGAGCACTTTGGGAGGCCGAGGCGGGTGGATCACGAGGTCAAGAGATCAAGACCATTCCGGTCAACATAGTGAAACCCCGTCTCTACTAAAAATACAAAAAATTAGCTGGGCATGGTGGCATGTGCCTGTAATCCCAGCTACTCAGGAGGCTGAGGCAGGAGAATTGCCTGAACCCAGGAGGCAGAGGTTGCGGTGAGTCGAGATCGTGCCATGGCACTCCAGCCTGGGTATCAAGAGCGAAACTCTATCTCAAAAAAAAAAAAAAAAAAAAAAGAATACATGATTAAGAGAGGAAAAAGGGGCCGGGCGCGGTGGCTCAAGCCTGTAATCCCAGGACTTTGGGAGTCCGAGGCGGGTGGATCACGAGGTCAAGAGATCGAGACCGTCCTGGTCAACATGGTGAAACCCTGTCTCTACTAAAAATACAAAAAATTAGCTGGGCGTGGTGGCGCGTGCCTGTAATCCCAGCTACTCAGGAGGCTGAGGCAGGAGAATTGCCTGAACCCAGGAGGCGGAGGTTGCGGTGAGCCGAGATCACGCCATTGCACTCCAGCCTGGGTAACAAGAGCGAAACTCCGTCTCAAAAAAAAAAAAAGAAAAAGAGAGGAAAAAGGCCAGACACAAAATGGAAGAAAATTTCGGCACCATATATGTCTGACAAAGTCCTTATATCCAGAATATATAAAGAACTATAAATCAATAGGAAAAAACAAATTTCAAAAATAATCAAAAAATGTAAACTAGCACTTCACAAAAGAGGACATCAAAGTGGCCAACAAACATATGAAAAGATCTTAATATAGTTACAATTTTTCATCTAGGAAGTAGATATTAAAACCACAGTGTGGTGGCTCATGCCTGTAATCCCAGCACTTTGGGAGGCTGAGGTGGGCAGATCCCTTGAGGCCAGGAGTTCAAGAAAAGCCTGACCAACACATTGAAACCCCACATCTACTAAAAATTCAAAAATGAGCTGGGTGTGGTGGCACACTTCTGTAATCCCAGCTACTCAGGAGGCTGAGGCACTAGAATCACTAGAACCCGGGAGGTGGAGTTCCTGTGAGCCAAGACTGCACCACTGTACTCCAGCCTGGGCAACAGAGCGAGACTCTGTTTAAAAAAAAAAAAATCACTGTAGGTACCATTACATACCCACTAGAAAGGCTAAAAATTAAAAGTTTGGGCCAGAGCGTGATGACTCACACTTGTAATCCCAGCACTTTAGGAGTCTGAGATGAGAGGATCTCTTCAGGCCAGGAGTTCAAGGCTGCAGTAAGCTATTGGTGTGCCACTGCACTTTAGCCTGGGTAACAGGGTGAGACCGTCTCCAAAAAAAAAGAAGTCTGGCAGTACCAACTATTGGTGTGTTCGTGGAGAACTAGAACTAGGTAGGTACATTGCTGGGGGGTTTGTAAATTGGTGCAAGCACGTTAGAAAACTACTGGGCAGGAAAGCTAAACATACGTCTACCCTGTAACCCAGCAGTTCCAGACCTGGCATATATCAAAGAGAAACTAGGTATGTTCACCAAAGGATATGCATAGGAATGTTCATAGGAGCTTTATTCATAGTAGCTCAAAGCCGGAAACAACCCAAATGTCCATCAGTAGTAGACTACATAAATAAACTGTATTTCAAAATATAAATAAATAAGTAAACTGTATTCTATTTATACAATGGAACATACTCAGCAATAAAAAATAGCACAGTGTGGACACATGCTACAACATGGTTGAATCTCACAGGCATTACAGTAAACTGCAAAAGCCAGACACAGAAGAGCACAGACTGTCTGATTTATATAATGTTTAAGAACCATCGGACTAATCAGTGCAAATAAAGTGAGAATGTCACTTCCTCTGCTGGGAGAATATTGTCCCAGAAGGGCACAGGGGACATCTAGAGTGTTAGGAATGTTCTATATCACTATCAGGGTGGTAGTTATACGTATGTATACACATGTAAGAATGTATAGAGCTGTACAAATTTGTGTACATGCTATGCCTCATGTATATTTTGTACCTGACTGAAAACAATCTCAGTGGGGAGGGAGTTACAGTGTCTCAATCAGAGAGGGAGTTTGCCTCTTTCCCTGCAGCCATATTCTAGTCCAGTGCCACAATCACCACTTCAATCAGAGTACCAATTCTAAAAATTACCTGGGAGCTGACTTCTTAGGAAATGGCTTTCTGAAATCCTGGAATGAAAAGATTGATGTTTGTGAGACTAAACATACAAGGGGAAGAGACAGGAAGATCCCGTCACTGAGTGACTAACTCTAGGTATGAAAACTGGCATTGAAGCAGTAATATCTTAAACTACAGTTTCACTGCTTTTTTTGCTCCCCATGTTTTGTTTAATTGTTTCTACTTAAGTTTTTTTCCCATATCATCCTTCATCTGGCCTTTTTTCTTTTTTTTCCCAAGAGACAGAGTTGCTCAGGCTAGAGGCAATGAGTATCACAGCTCACTGCAGTGCAGCACCTAGTTCCTGGCCTCAAGCAGTCCCCCTGCCTGAGCTTCCTGAGTGACTGGGACTACAGGCGTGTGCCAGTGTGCCTGGCCATCCTACCATTTAGAGGAGTCATTTTTCTTTGGTAGAAATTTCATTGCTATTGACTAATAGGGACAAACCCCTTCTTTTTTTTTTTTTTTTTTTTTAGACAGAATCTTGCTCTGTCACCCAGGCTGAAGTGCAGTGGTGCAATCTTGACTCACCACACCCTCTGCCTCCCGAGTTCAAGCAATTCTCCTGCCTCAGCCTCCTGAGTAGCTGGGACTGCAGGCGCACACCACCATGCCTGGCTAATTTTTTGTATTTTAGTAGAGACGGGGTTTCGCTGTGTTGCCCAGGCTGGTCTCGAACTCCTGAGCTCAGGCAGTCTGCCTGCCTTCACCTCCCAAAGTGTTAGGATTACAGGCGTGAGCCACCACGTCTGGCCCTTTTTTTCTTCTTAATTAAATTCCTCCTTCTCTTTTAAGTTGAATACTGAAATATTAGAGTTCAGCTGTTTAGAAGGAAGACTGAACATTTTCTTTTTGGAAGTATAGTTTATTTTCCTAGTTCCTTTAGTTTCACAGAAAGTATCAGTGAACTATTTCTGGTTGAATATTCTTCTCAAATGTATAGTTTTTTTTGTAAGCAGAATTATGTTCCCACCATTGCTTTGCTTGGTAATTAGTCATGTGAGATATTCTGAGAACAACTCTAACAAAGGTATGTTATAATAATAGGCAATAACACGAGTTAAGAGGAAAAACAAAGAATAATGTCCTATGGCATCCTTACATGAACATTATGAAAATTTGCTGATTCACAAAGTTTTTGTTTTCGTCTAAACCAACTTTGTCTAGACCTTAAGAGAGCAAATCCGCAAATTAGGACCAAGTAACAGAATTATATAGCTTTGTTATTTGGAAATCTTTTTTTTTTTTTTTTTGAGACGGAGTTTCGCTCTTGTTACCCAGGCTGGAGTGCAATGGCGCAATCTCGGCTCACCGCAACCTCCGCCTCCTGGGTTCAGGCAATTCTCCTGCCTCAGCCTCCTGAGTAGCTGGGATTACAGGCACGCGCCACCATGCCCAGCTAATTTTTTGTATTTTTAGTAGAGACGGGGTTTCACCATGTTGACCTGGATGGTCTCAATCTCTTGTCCTCGTGATCCACCTCAGGCCTCCCAAAGCACTGGGATTACAGGCTTGAGCCACCGTGCCCGGCCCTATTTGGAAATCTTGATCACCTTTTGGACTCAGCCCCAACATATTAAATTTCTCTCTGTTCCTGAGTTGAATATGAGTGTTTGAATCAATATAGGACCATTTATTGATACTTCCAAAATTGACAGAAATCTTCAGTAATGTGTGAGAACAAAGGTAAAGGTGGAGCCAACTTTTTAGAGATTCTTACTGATTCACAGGAAGTGAGTTTATTTTGTTATTTTCACATCGGAGTCTTGGTTCCACTGGCAAACTGGAGCATTAGCTTAAAAAGACCTTTTATTGTTGATATAACTTTACTTGGAGAGCTTTCAACCAACAATATCCCATGTGGCAATGTAACATACATTCATGTATGCCCCACCTTGATCTAAGAGGGATTGGCATGAGTTACAGCATACATAAAACACAGTGGATAAAATAAATGTGCTTGGAAATTGAAGCACAAAGAAAAACAAAAAGAAAGCCAATAGTCGGCCACAAATTTGACTCTAAGCATCCTAATAGCCAAAATAGTGGGGAAAGCCAAGGACAGAACAAGATTCACAAAGACCATCAGATTAAAACAGATCGGTTATAAATTGGACTACATCAAAATTAAAATCTCTTGTACTGCAAATGGTACCATAAAGAAAATGAAAGCCGGGCACTCACGCCTGTAATCCCAGCACTTTGGGAGGCAGAGGCAGGCAGATCACCTGAGGTCAGGAGTTCAAGACCAGCCTGACCAACACAGAGAAACCCCATCTCTACCAAAAATACCAAATTAGCTGGGCATGGTGATGCATGCCTGTGATCCCAGCTACTCGGAAGGCTGAGGCAGGAGAATTGCTTGAACCTGGGAGGTGGAGGTTGTGGTGAGCCTTGATTGCACTTTTGCACTCCAGTCTGGGCAAGAAGAGCAAAACTCCTCAAGTAAAAAAAAAAAGAAAAAAGAAAATGAAAAGACAACCCACAGAATAGATGCAAATGTTTTCAAATTGTATATCTCATAAGAGATTGGCATCTAGAAAATGTACTCTTACAACTGAATAATAAGATAATCGAATTAAAAATGAGTAAAGAATTGAATTAACGTTTTTCACATGAAGACATACAAATGGCACATTAAATGATGTTTGACATCATTAGACATTCAGGAAATGCAAATCAAAACCACAGTGGATACCACTTCACAGTCAGTAGGATGGCTGTGAAAAGACAGCAGTTAATAAGAAGTGTTGAGAATGTGGAGAAATTGGGACCTTCTTACACTTCTGGTGGGAATGTAAAATGGCGCAGCTGCTCTGGAAAACATACTGACAGTTCTTCAAATGATTAAACTTAGAGTTAACATATTACCCAGCAATTTCAGTCATAGCTACCTACCCCACAAAGAAATAATGAAAATATGTCCTCACAAAAACTTGTACACCAGTGTTCATAAATGGCATTCATCCTAGTAGCCCAAAATGGCATTTTCATAATAGCCAAAAAGTGGAAACAAGCAGTTGTCCATAAACTGGATAAACAAAATATGGTTTACACAATGGAATACCATTCAACCATAAAAGGGAATGAAATACAGGTATATATGTCAACATGACTGAACCTTCACCACATAGTATATGATGTCACTCATATGAAATGTCCAGAACAGACAGATCTACAGAGGAAGTAGATTCGTGTTCGACTAGGATTAAGGGGAACAGGGGAGGGAAGAAAATGGGAAAGGACTGCTAGTAAGTTGGGGGGTTTCTCTTTGGAGCGATAAAAATATTCTAAGTACAGATTTTGGTGAGTTTGCACAACTCTAACTATATTAAAACCATTGACTTGTATGCTTGAAACAATTGAATTTTGTGGTATATGAATTCTGTTTCACTAGAGATGTTAAAAAGAAAAAAAGTTGAGGTAGTTTGATATGTTCTTATAATGGCCCTTATGGCAGGCCGCTGTCTTTATAGCCAATGTGAATAGCAATTCTGGGAGGGCCCCAAGCAACATAATATCATACACATTTTACCACATGGCTTTTAAGCTCTAATTAGACCAACACTCAGTACACAGTTTCAGCAATGCTTTCTCCTCCCACTTCGTAACAGTGACATCAGTGATGTGCTGTTAGGCACTGTAGCTTTCTCATAAAGTGCATTTGTTCTTCTTAAGGAGATTAGAAAGGGTGGGACTGATTTAATACATGCCTACCTATGGTTGACAAGTGAAAGCACTTCATAAGTAGATTCCAGTGATCCATTTTTCACATTGTGTTAAGTAGTTAATGTAGTTCTTTCAGTTTCTCTTCCCATATTGATATATAAAGCCTTGGGAATAGCAGCAAACTGTTACTGCTCATTGTTTTTCCCTGCCTTCTTTTGGCAAATTGGTTCTGGAGTAACTGACAGGGTTCTCCTAATAGGATCTTTCTTGCCACCCCCTGTACCTTTTCATATGTTAGAGCTTTTGCTCTCTGAGAAAGGAGGTGCAAGGCAGTTGACCTGTTGGTAACTAATTGTTGGTGCTAATTTTTAAGTTGCTTCCTTTTCCATCGCGCAGAAAGAAGAGGGCTTTCTTAGTTATTGGCCTACTCTCTTGAACACTGTTGGGAAGCCATATGGATTGGAAATATCAGCCTCTGCTATATTTTTAAGCCCAGATGGGTTCACACGTTAGGAATTGAATAGTTCTTTGCCTTTGTTAGCTTTATATTTCACTCCTGGACAAGAAATAACCCTTCACATGGAATCTGTTTTTCTCTCCTTCCAAATGCCAGTCTGCTATCCAAAGGCTACTCTTTAAAAAAAAAAAAAAGAAGTAATTAGTAGGACAGTTGGACTCCAAATAAGATAGTCAGGAGCAGTAAGATGTAGTTGTAAATAAGCTTTTCTAATAGGACCCAGTAGTAGCTCATTTAGTATCACCTGAGCTATTCTATAAACTAAAGATGATTGTGATGTCAAATTTTTTTATTCTTCATGTTATGATTTGTGGATGTCAAGATATAAAGTAGCAGTTGGCTATTTAAAATGAAGAGAGCAATGATCCCATGCCACCCGAAATGTTAAAAATATTAGAAACTCTCCCCACCCCAGTTGAGTCTCTCGCAATAATTTTCTTGCTTCTCTAACTAGTTGACTTTCATTACGGATGGGGATAGGCTAGAAGACGGGACCCTGGGATGGCTATGCTGCCAGCAGTGCTGTTGGTTACTCACTCTTTTTCTGTCTTCATTTTTGCATGCTACTGCTCCTGCCCTCTTACAGCCACAGTAGAAGCGGTAGAGGCCCGGGAAGGTATGGCCATATTACTCTGATAGATGTGATCATGTGTCTGTCTACTGGTTTTTCAAAGCTTTATCAACATTTCAACTATTTTATTATTGCATCACCAAAACTGTAACAGTGAGAAAAGGAATAGCTATTTCTAGGCATGTTCACAAAGCAGGTATTTCCTTTGTATCCTATCTTTGCATTAATTTTAAATATCCTTAACCACAGCTACAGTTTTTTCTGGGCTCTATCGGCTTTAATGCAATGGCAGAAGCTTAAGTAACTGGTCATGAGAGGTCAAGTGGTTTACTCCTATATCTCTTCCATGTACAAGAGACATCCATTTGATTGTAAAGAGAGCCAAATAGGTCAGCCTCTTTAATCATTCTAAAATATTTCAAGAGCAGATGCAGAAGTAGACTGGAATTTAGTTCAATTCATTACTAAGGTTGCCCTAAGGTAGGCAAGTTAAATTAATTTTGTTTCTATGAAAACCACTGGAATTGATAAACTTGTATTATACATTTAATTGTTTTATTAGGTAAGATGGTTTCAAAATTGGAATGCCTTTCCTTGGTGATACAAAAGTTGAATCAGGAAGAAAATATCTGGAAGCTATTTTTAAGTTTTTAACTTACCTACAGCTCCTGGTTGTGCAAGATAAAAACCTGTCCTAAACAAAAAGATTAGCTCTTTTGTTACTTTTTTTTTTTTTTTTTTTTTTTTTTTTTGGTGATCTATGTGGTCTTTGTGCTAAAAGCAATTACTCTGGGTTTAACTTGTTCTGTTATTCTAGTGTTGCCTTTTTTCTAGCATTGAGCACTTTTCTGGTGCATAAGATACCCTTTCTCAAATGTACTGGGGCCCAGTAAGTACTTGTTAGCTTTCTACCATGATTACGCGTATAGAGCTTTTATGAAAATTACTTTCACAATTTCAGCTGCCCTTTGGGCTTTAAGGAAGCAGTAGCTTCAGGGAAGACTGATTCAGTCAAACATTGCCTGTGACCTTCACCAGACTTATGCTTCATAGCCACCTTTCTGTGTGTTTCTTTAGGAGGTTGCTATGTGCTAAGAAACTTTTTCTTAAGCTTGTTGCTTTGCAGCCTAATTGAGCTCTCTCTACCCCCTTCCTGTTTTTCTGTAGCCATCAGAGGGTTCTCGCTTCAGCACAAGATCCGAAGTTTTGAAGAAGCCCGAGGTCTAGACCGAATTAATGAACGAATGCCACCCCGAAAAGATACTATACGCCCTGATGGGCCAATGAAATCTATAACCTCAGCCCACTCACATGCTGTGCACAGGAGCGACCAAGGAAAGAAAGCCCAATAATGACTTAGAGCCCTGCTGTGGCTCAGGTGGATCTAAAACTCAAGAACAAATTTTATTTATTTATTATTGGAAAATGAAACTAAAGCAACTCAAACAACTTCAACCTGGAGGTGCACTTATAATTCAGTCTTCATTTGTTCTGTAAAAAAGGTGACTGTTTTATAAATTCTTTTAATTTATGTTCACCATATATAAAAAGTACATCTGTTTTGTTTTTCCCTTTTTTCTCCATAATTTTTAGAAATGAATCTGATTGTTGTCAACACCGTTTGTGAAGTCTTGTGCTGTAAAGGGGAACTTCCCCTAATAAAAGGCCTTGGAAACCTCAACCCTGGGTTTCCGACTTGAACTCGTCAGCCTTCATTATTGCTGTTTGGAAGGTAATGTCTTCCATGTAAGACTAATAACTTTTCAAATGCAAGAAGATTTTTTTTTTCTTTTTTTTCCCCTTTCTGCTGCGTGCCATTGAAAAAAGGCCTCTTAGGTTTCAGTGGCTAAAACTGCTACTCTTCTGATGGGAAACTGGATCATAGTAAAACTTCAAAGTGACTAATCCAAATCCAGTGATTTTAGTGGTGAAGGGAAATGTTTTCCACAATAACCTATTTTTTCTGGACTCTCAGTTCCTTTAAATATGTTCTAGCAAAGCAAAATAAGAAATAACAAGAGATGTTCTTAGAGTTACTTAAAATCTGTTCATCTAACCATGGTATGATTGGTTTAAATTTCCTTAGAACTTTGAAGGAGAAAGATTTTCAGCAAGCTTTCACAATTGCCAGATTCTTTTGCTTTCATTTTTGAACCCCAGGTGACTTGCCCCATCTGTAAAGGAAGTCACTTTCTAAATATTTGATGAATGCCCTCAGCAGCACCTTCTACAGCAAGATGTATATAGGCCCTTGTAGGCTTTTGGCATCAGCTCTCACATCTACTTTCCCATCATCTTCTGTTGTTCCCTGTCGATATTACTGAAGCCAGCTGGGGTAGTAGAAATTGACAAGGGCAGAGTGGTCCCCTTGTGAACGGAAGTTCTCACTGAAGGACACTGGATAAGTGAGGATTCCTGTGTTCTATATCAGTTACTCTTTAGGTTTAACGGAGTTCAGCCTCCATTAGCATATTTTGGAATGCAAAAAACAAGTGTTCAGATGTAATGTGTGAATTATCTTCCCTTAGCTTGATTTTCAAGTCACAACCAACTAGTGAAGGAAGTTTTGGGGCTACTTAAGCTCCCATTTTGGCCAGCCTCATGGCAGGAGCTATGTCACAATACTCAGGTCAGCTCTGCAGTGAATGTGCGTGCCTGGGAACACTACATCAAAGCATGGAACGTGCACATTTATGGCATTCCTTAGTGTCATTTGTGATGTGGCAATCTAGCACTAAAGCAAGTATTTCAGACAGTAACACTTCATACTGGGAGTTTCCAGGAAACCAGGAAAACAAAAAACGACATAATATTTTTTTTTTTTCAAACAAACTATACTTTTCATTAGAAGAATGAAGACTTAGCCCATCTACCTCTGTTTTCCTACGCCTTTTTTTCTTAGCTTGCTTTCTTTTTGAGACAGAGTCTCACTATGTCGCTCAGACTGGAGTGCACTGGCGCTATCTCAGCTCATTGCAACCAAAGGGGTTGTGAGTAAAACCTGTCAAAGAAGGGAGAAAAAGTCTCAGGTATTGTCTTTCCTGATTGTCATTCATCTCAAATCAGGTATTAACTACCTAGATATCCTCATGCTGCTCTCTCTTCCAATCCCAGGATTAGAAAAGATCCTGTCTTTGGAAATTTCACTGATGAAAGTCATTCCACATACCAGACTGCAGAGCTGGTAGTCCCTTATCCCTTTCTCCTTTTCATTAAGGTTGTTGTTAGATATATACAACCCATGGGTAGCAACCACTCTTATGGGCCTCCATCTGCAGGCGGTAGTAGAAATAGTTACTGTAAATCTTTATAAGCAAAAAGTAGTATTTTGTTAACTTAAAAGGATGATTATTTAGTAATGGCTTCACTGTTGTCTCAGAAAGCAGAACGATAAAGCAAGTTTCCTTAACAGAAGCATCACAGAATCATATACAGTATTTCACTGGTTCCCTCTGAGCTGTTGAGGAATCAGCCAGAGTAGAGAGGTAGGGGTCCTGGTTCAAGAAAACCTGAGTGAGTTTTAGAACAGTACCAGCTTTTAGAGGAGGCTAGGTTTGAACATTCTGTTGAATTCTAAAGGTAAAGGTATCCCTTCTGTTCTGTAGAAGGCTGGGGTATGTTTTTCAGCACTTTAGAAAGTTGTGTACTACGTGTGTCTCTGATACCGGCAGCTTCTTAAGTGAGGCTCTTGATCCATGTACCTGTACACACCTGTGCACCTATGACTCAAAACCATTTAGAAGGCATGCACCTTAGGAATAATGTTGTAATAACTACTTTTTCTTCCCTTGAGACTTCATTGGAGGGTTTTCACACATTTTTTGATGTTTTAATATAAACAACAGCTTCCAAGGTGGCTGGACGCCTGCCCTGCATTTGTTCTAAGACTACTTTTCATGCCTGGGGCCATCATTAAATGAACATTTTAATTGCTGTCAAAGCTCTGCAGTCTTGGTGTTTTCAAAGCCCCTTCTGTTTTGTTAAATCTTGCTCCCGTATGTTCTAAAGATACTGGAAATAGTTTGTGTTCTCCTTCATAGGACCTTCCCTGTGGAAGGCCCACAGGGACCTTCTTTTTCTGTAACTTCTTCCATTTAGGAAGAGAAAAACAAGTCCCCAGGCATGTTAGGACTCCTCTGTAAACATTTCTGAAGTACCATTTTGAAGGTGATGCTTCACATGGACTAGTTTTCTCACTTTTGGTGACATACGTATCACAGGACATTTAAATCCATCAGATGATGATTTCTTTTAAAAATTTGAAAACTCATCTAATGTAAGTTCAAAACATGTACCCCTTTTTGATCTCCATGTTCTGGATGTTTGGAGCAAGAGAAAAACAACCGATTGTGTGTGTGTGTGTGTGTGTGTGTGTGTGTGTGCGCGCGCGCACGCGCGCGCTTGGCGCGCACATCTCTTTAATAGAATGCTAAAACAAAAATAACCTGTTTTCCTTCAATTCTCAAGGTGACACTTTGGTTACAAGTACAGACATTGCTGGTTTGCTGGTCTTTTGGGAGTAGATACTGATTGGCAAGGTAAAAATTGCTTATCCCACTCTGATGAGCTTGACACTGCTCCTTACCTAGGAGTAAAAGACTCAGCCACTCCAGGAACATCAATATTTTTCATATCTTTCATTGACTTTTTTGGGTCTTCCATGAACAATTCAGTGACACAAGTTTCAATAAGCAAAGATTTGCCTTATTTAGCTTTCTTTGCCATCCGGTAACTTAGGGATGATTTCCTGACCGACGTTGTTCAAAGTAGGAAGGGAAAAACCCTCATTGTTTTGTCAGTAGACTATTATTAAATGTCATTAAGGAGCAAGGGTAAGATTTTTAAAAATTGGATAACTTCAGGGACTTTTTAGCCTTTCGGCTCTTCTCTCTGAGTAACATAGTTTGAGGCAGCTAATCTTTATAGGAAAAATATTATAAGCCGTGTCTGCATGAGACACAGCTGGCCTTGCTGTTTATGGTCATTACTCAAGAGTCTCTCAGCCTCAGAATGAATGAGGTTAAAATCTGTTCCCTCTACCTTGCCCAACTTCATGTAAATAAGGTAGCTGATCCCCAAAATTTTCGGCTGTAGCATATCTATAACATTCAAGCTCTTAAGAATTTTCATCTTGACCAGTCTGGGTGGCCAATCAGTTAAATTGATTTAGGAAGAGCTTGCCCTAGACTGGCTGATTCATAGTTTTGCTTTGTACTAATTTTCGGTTTTTCTCTCTAATCTCTGCATTTAAAATTATTTCCTAAGCCATAAAAACTTGTTGCAGTACTATTCTAGAATCCCCTGTGTGTATTCTAGTTGTTATAGTAACAGTGGAACCCAAGTTTCTCCTAAAGAATTACTCAGCTTTCCTTGCCCAGGCAGAAAAGATGTCAGAGGGAAGGTGAACCCAGGGCCCATCTGTGGGTATGGGCTCCAATTACCTAAATTGTTTGTGGTTATAACCATGGCTTCCACCTTGTCTGGTACATGAAACACATCTTTTCTGAGATCTGTTAGAAGGTGAGTAAAGGACAGCCTAGAAGGCCCAGCAGTGGATTCAGGAGAGTCAGGTTACCTGGAGGCCGAGTCCCAAGCACTGCCTTGCCATAGTCCCTTTCAGTGTTGCTGTGATGAGACACCCAGAGGAAAGCTGTCAGAGCAGATGTGTGTAGAGGAAGAAAGTTGTGTAGTAGCCGGGCGCGGTGGCTCAAGCCTGTAATCCCAGCACTTTGGGAGGCCGAGGCGGGGGATCACGAGGTCAAGAGATCGAGACCATCCTGGTCAACATGGTGAAACCCCGTCTCTACTAAAAATACAAAAATTAGCTGGGCGTGGTGGTGCGTGCCTGTAGTCCCAGCTACTCGGGAGGCTGAGGCAGGAGAATTGCCTGAAACCAGGAGACGGAGGTTGCGGTGAGCCGAGATTGCACCATTGCACTCCAGCCTGGATAACAAGAGTGAAACTCCGTCTCAAAAAAAAAAAAAAGAAAAGAAAAAAAAAGAAAGTTGTGTAGTCGAAGGACAGTGGTTTACTCTTGAGTATGAGTAGAGAACTGTATTAACAATAGGGCTTTGTGCCATTGACAGTGTGAAAGAGGGAGCCTATGTTACGTTGGAACTTGGGACCTGACCTGCCTGTATCTAGCCAGCCAGAGTGAATGGGGTCAGTGTTAGCTGCCTTCGTCTATGCAGTCACAAAGGTAAAGATGATACTGAAGAGTATATTCCCTCCCAGGAGGCCGTGGCCTCACACCCCTGCCACCTTGGCAAGACCTGTGAAACAACACCTTTGTCTAAGACAGGGTTATGCATCATCTCCTCTTCTACACCCTCGTGACAAGTCTAGGTGGCTTAAGATCAAGAAGCGAGGACATGGACGCCGACTGTCCCTCTGAGCAGCTCTAAAGTAGGGCCAAGCACACTGGCTTCCAGTAAGTTCTTGCCCACATTCCATCAGTCCCTTGACATAGATGTCTCCAAATGCTTTTTTTTTTTTTTCCGCATGTTAATGTGAAATGCATGTAATGAGGAGCAGGCCTACCATAGATCTTGATTTGGGGCAATAAAGAGGTGTTTTTGTCACAGAACCTTGCTGAAGGTAACAGTATAAACCCCCACTTTTCCTTTCTCAGTGCATTATGACCACAATAGCTGTTTTTCCCAGTAGGTCTGTCAGCAAACATTTTCCAAGAAGGGGTCCCAGTATTCCTTCCTAAATGGCATGGTGGTCAGATGTGAGACTAGGCTGGTGGTGTGATATTTTTTCAAGGTTCTTCTGAATGATGGATTATCTGCTTGTGCTTAAGAGATTGCCGACTTTTTCTTGCTTTCAGTTATGTTAAAGAAAGTGGTGGAAATGTTACTTATTGGCCGAAATCATCTAATGTCTTTTTTTGTGAACAAGAAATTAATTTGTTAGGACTTTTGTACTGTAAATTAGAAGTCTTCTTAAGATTAAAAAAAGAAGAAGACATCCTTAAATGATAACTTTATTGCCTTCCTGTGTCTTTATTTCCTGTATTTCCTGGTGGAGGCACTTCTATTTGGCTTTTACTCATTTAACAATTCCAGAGGCCAGGGGAAAGCCTGGCTTTTGATGTCTGATCTGGTCTCTGATGATGCCAAGAAATTCCCCTCCCAAGGGAAGGAATCCCATCACAATAAAAAGGACCTCTTTCTTTCATCTCTCTAGCCCTTTTGTTTTAAGGCAGCTGTGGTGGCCACAATGTGTTTCTGTTTCTCCCAGCTCAGAATCCACTCCCTTGCCCTGGCCTCCTTCTTGCTCAAGTCCCAGCCCCCTCTGTGGCTTCTTCAATAGAGGCTGATGCTTGAAGAAAAGGAAGAGAAAGACATCCCAGAAAGCATACATTCTTCACCAAGGATAAAAATAGTTTTGTATTCTTGTAATTTAATGACTGTGCATATGATCCAAATAATAGACATGGTGAATTCCATCTCAGAGAAGTCAAGGCAGCCAAAGAGGATTTGAATGTGGAGCTGGGCTGCCAAGAACGGAAGTGTCAGACTAGCCTTTTCATTCCTCTGAAAAGTAGAAATATCGGCTAGGTATGGTGGCTCATGCCTGTAATCCCAGCACTTTGGGAGGCCAGGCAGGCAGATCACCTGAGGTTGGGAGTTCGAGACCAGCCATGCCAACATGGAGAAACCCTGTCTCTACTAAAAATACAAAATTAGCTGGGTGTGGTGGCACATGCCTGTAATCCCAGCTACTCTGGAGGCTGAGGCAGGAGGATCGCTTGAACCCGGGAGGCGGAGGTTACCGTGAGCCAAGATCACACCATTGCATTACAGCTTGGGCAACAAGAGTGAGACTCCGTCTCAAAAAAAGAAAAAGAAAAAAAAAAAAAGTAGAAATATCATGAGGTGCTGTGGGTTCACAAGGAAAAATAAGCTCCCCTGGGCAATTGGGGGATTGGGACCTGTAGAGGAAACTGTCAGTGAGGGGACTCTGCAGGTTACGGCAGTAGAGGTAGAAAGGCTGAATCCAGCACTGCCAGGCCCAAGTGAGGTGACCTTTACACTAAATACAGCCACACTAAGGGTCACCGTGCAGTTTACGGGCCAGGAAAAGGCCCAGGTTTTTAATTTCCAGTAAGCTGAGTATGCATTGGGTTCTTTGTTATCCCAATGGCATCTTGATGTAGCAATGTCCCTACACCTTAGCTAAACCTTCGGTAAAATTAGGTAATATTTCCTCTTATTTCTGGAGTTGTGGAAAGCTTTTTAATAACCTGGAAATGAAGGCCTTGAATGCAAACTCATATTAACCTGTCACTCCGTCTAGATCTGGTCCCCAGTTTGTTGCCTGCTGCATGTAATTGGAAGGTCTTGCTTTTTTTTTTTTTTTTTTTTTTTTTTTGTCACAACTTTCAGGCTTTAGAAGAAAATCTAATTTTGATGCAGTGGATGAATAATGGTAAATGAAGCAGTCTTTTTAATGCTGATGCTGTTAAGGAGACGGTTCATCATAGAATTCAAGGAGGTGGGAAGACAAAGTTATTCTTTGTTTGGAAGCCAGAGCCCTACCTCACGGTATCCACTGGGCCAACAGATCAGCCCTCTTATCCTAACCATCGCTGTCTACCTGAGCTGGGAAAGAAGGCTGATGCAGACCTAATTTTCCAACTCCTGGGTCTGTGCCCTCCTTTGTGACTGAGTTGACTTGGCTTGGTTTTCCCTCTGAGGTCATCACTTATTTATCCTTCCGTTATAAAATGTGCTTTCTAGAGCTGACAGCCACTGCCTGTTTCATCTTTCCCGAGAACTAAGAGAGGTTTGCCCAGCTCAGTTCTTCTCAGAGACACCCCATCTGTGCACTGTGCTTGTTTGATCATCCATGAAAAGAGGCAGAACAGCCGTGGATGTGATGTCAGTGTCAACACTTCCTTGAGGACAGGCGGGATCAATTGGGCAAATGGCTGAGTTCTCCTGCAGCCTTTGGGAGACTGGCCCTGAGAACCCAGAATAGATGTGCCCATTACATCATGCATGTGCTATGGAAAGGTCTGTGCCAGGCAGGCCTGAGAGTCTCATTCTCTATTCCCATGGGGTTCCGTGCACCCATCCTGGCTGCCAGGCCCCAACACCCATCATATTTGACCTGTACTGGGAGTTTTTTCACTCAGATCCTTCACTCTACAGTGACTCTACCAGAAATCTTGAATTCCAGATGAGCCAGGTCATGCCCTTGTCAACATAGGAGGGCCTTTGAAATCCCAAAATGGGTCATTTGCACTCTCCTCTTCTGCCTATCCCTGTTCCCATAAGTGGTTGGCACAGAAAAGGCCATCAGTAGAACTTGGCTGGCAACATTTGCAGGAGCGAAAATCAAGAGAGGACCCAGGAGAAAGGGATGGAGCCCAGGGGATGAAACATAGTCCAGATTCTTGCTGGTGTGTTCATGTGACTTGGTTTCAATTCCTCACCATTGTGTCACTGTGGCCTTCTAGAGAAGTCCAAACTGCTGGAAACAGCAGTGCTTTCTGTGCTAACCCCTTCTGTTCTGCCTGCTCAGCTCAAAGGAAGGAAGAAAACACTCTTCTGAGAGCAAAACCCTACCCCCCAAAATCTACTCAAAGCACCTGAAGTTCATCCTGGGGTGGAAAAGAAAGGAAGAGCAGACGCCCTGTATCTCCATGGGGTACTGAGGCACAGGGCGAGGGCTGGCTAGCTGCCCAGGATACATCTCAGAGGATGACTCATTCCAATGGCACCAGAGCAAGGCGCTCCTCAAGAACTGAGTCGGGGTGCATGTCTTCTGGGACCCCTGGCTTCCCTTTTCCCCACTTGAGAACTAAAACTGGGTGCTCTGCCCACCCCGCTCACCCCACCTTCTCTTCAGTGCTCTTTCCCCTCATCCTTCCTCTTGGTGGTACAGGTTGCTTTTCAGAGCAACCCGCATTTCACTGCCTTCTTCCCCTCCTGTGAAGAGTCACATTTACTGGTAGTCCCATGGCTTATCCTCTCCCCTGGGAGGGGTGTGGACAGACTCCTGCTGATGGTGATGTTGGGGGCTACCCAAAGAACAAAAGGTACAGCTTCAAGGGCTCGAGCCGGGGATACTGGTGCCTGGGATCAGGTAGCTGGGAAAACGGGGCAGTTACGTAACTGTATTGACTGTGGCTCAGGTGGTTCTGAGAAGGCAGAGGCAGCCCCCAACAAAGGGCAGTGCCAGAGGTGGGGAAGCTCGCAGGGAGGGAAATCCCTCTTAGAGGTGTCATGCGTGCAAAGGGGAGAGTGCACTGGGATTTGGAAAGGAAAAGAATCTGTTGTTGACAACCAGCCGGCCAGCTGCCTTATCTAGGACAACCTTCCCAGCCTCAGCCTCTCCCTAACTGTGCCAGCTGTGGAGGCAGCAAGGACAGCTCATGCTAGAGGCAGGCGTTGGGAAATCAGACACCTGGTTCCTGGCGGAATCTCTACCAGGCGTCCCCAAACTATGGCCCGTGGGCCGCATGCGGCCCCCTGAGGCCATTTATCCGCCCCCTCCCCCCCCCCCCCCCCCCCGTCGCACTTCAGGAAGGGGCACCTCTTTTATTGGTGGTCAGTGAGAGGAGCAGTATGTGGCAGCCCTCCAACGGTCTGAGGGACAGTGAACTGGCCCCCTGTGTAAAAAGTTTGGGGACGCCTGCTCTAAACCTTGCTAAGGAATTCTCTTTAAGTAAGGGCAGAAAGGAAGGAGTCAAATTTTCTTGTTTTCCCTGCCCTGTGGTCCCACTGTCTGTCTCCCATCCTCTCAGCTGTGAGGCCAGATGGGAACCACAGAACATGGTGGATTCTGACCTGAGAGAGGTGATAAGCCCAGCAGGGTCCAGGCCTAAGTAGACAGGCAGAAGTCAAAGTGGCTCCGGAAGAAAGCTCAGGTCTCCCGTGGGACCTGCCCCGCCTCCTCCTACAAAGCTGTTTACTAAACTCCCGATTCCCATAGGGATGAAACTGGTAGCCAGTCCCCAGCTCCTTGCCCATGTCTGCCACCTCCCTTTGTGAGAAACAGGAAGTGGGGACCTTTGTCAGCTCAGCTGCACCCTCTACACTAAATATTTATCTTGGAGTCCAGGTCAGAGCCCTAGAGAATAAGAGAAGCTTGCTGCTGGTGAGAGGGTATGGCCAGGATTCCTGGAGTCGGAAGAACTTCAGCTTCACCATCTTGGGATAAGAAGGAAGAAAGTGAAAGTGATGTGGTCCTTCTTAGTCCCAAGGACCCTGACAGGTGGGAAAAAATGCGTGTCTAAGGAAATGGGCACCTATTTTATCCCTGAGGGAGGGAAGAGGCTACCTGGGGTGGGCAAGGAGGTATCTGAGCTTCAGGGGAGGGGCAGTGCACCGCTGCCTGCCCTCAAGAAGTGTCCCAGGTTCCTCCACTGCTTGGCCGTCCCCCACAGCAGTGCCCCGCATACCCGTCTCTTTCGATTTCCTGAAGAGTCAGAGGTTCTTGGAAGGAGTCTTGAAGGTCATCTTGTTCAGCTCCCGCTCATTGCAATGGTTGCCTTTACACACATGTCCCACTGTTGGCAGACTCGGAACCCCTGGAATCATGTAAAAAATCTTCCTGGGAAGCCTTGGACCTGCTTCCCTGTGATGTGCTCGCAGTGGTCCCACTGCTGCTGATGGGGCTGTGTCCACACAGCAGCCGCGCAGGCGCTGGAGGCCAGCAGGCCCATCTGAAGCTTCTCAGCCCAAACAGCTCCTCCAGCTTTCACATGTGCTGTTGATTCAAGGCAACTGGGGCAAGCCTCTTTACTTGGAGAGAGAAGATAAGACTAAAGCAGTAATGTCGGTGGGGACTGAAACTCGCTTCGTCTTTTCTCCACTCTCCTTCCTTCCAACCTTTGAGTTGAACAGAGAGCTTGGAAAACACTCCAAAGCTCATGGTGGCCTCTGGCACCAGCCTGACACCCAGTAGGAATGCAGAGATGACATTAGTTTTCATCGTTTCGCATTGATCACTCCCAGCTGGTATCTAAAGTTGATCATAACTATTGGTTGGTTGATTGGTTTGAGGCTTGGGGACCCGTGAGTCAACCCAAGCACCAGAAAGGATCTCAAGTGTTTCCCACTATCCATCAGTGTTCCTTAAGCATCCTCGCTTTCTGAAGCAGGCCCTGTGGCACACAGAGGCTTGGTGCAGAGAGGGGAAGAGGGAATGGCCACAGTGGATGGGGAGCCAGAGGGCCGGGGCTCTGGGGACCCAGCTCAGAACAGCGAGAACAGCGGAAAAGCAGGCAGATCAAAACAAACACAGTGTCAGGGAACAGCAAGACCCTCCTAATCCCATCCCCGCCAAAGGGACCACGCCCTTATCCTCTTTAGGTGCGCGGCACGCCCAGAGGGGCCGCTCCCTTGGTCCAATTTCCTCCCGGTGCTTGCACGTGTGTGAGCGTCGGCACGTTTGCAGTGCACGCGCGCGTGTTTGTTTGCACACGTCCAGTCGCGCGCCGCCGCAGGCACATAGTCCCAGCGCCGAGGGGCGGCGGGGCCTTCCCTGGTCTGCTCGGCCGCTCTGCCCGCGGGGCGCCCTCATCTAGCTCCGGGTCTGTCCGCCTCTCCCGCCTCCCGCGGTTCCCCACTCCTGCCCTCTGTCCTGACTCCGCAGCGCGGCCGCTCGCTTCCCACACTCTGGAAATATCGCTGGAAACTCTGAGTGGCCCGCGTCGGCCCGCCCGACCCCTCCCCGACGCCAGCACCGCGGTGCGGGCCGGGATGGCAGCTGGGAAACCAAAGCGGGCTCCCTGGGGACCCTCGGTGGCCCCTCCCGGCACCGCCTCCCCGCCGGCCCGGCCCCCTCGGCAGGGGGCCACCAGTGTCCCCGCGCCCCGACGGCCAGAGGGCACTCTCACGGCCCCTCCTCTCCAGCCCAGCCCCTGCTCGCAGTCCACATCCGAGACCCAAACTCCGCCCGCCCTGCCGCGCTACTCTCCTGATCCTGCCTCCCGCGCGCGCTCCTCTTCGGCCTCCCTCTTCCTCCTCGGGCGCCCGGCCTGGCCCGGCCAGTGCTGACCCGGTCACGAGGGCCGCGACGGCCCGCGCGTCTCCCTGCCCTTCCTCCTCGAGCGCCCGCGCCAGGCAGCAGCGGGGCAGGGATGCTCCTGCGCTCCCAGGCGACGTCGGGCCCGGCCACCTGCTCTCCGGGGAAGGTAGGTCCCGGAAAGGAGGGGCAGGGAGGAGGCGAGGCCGGCGGGAGGGACCTGCGCCCAACCCCGGGAGACGGCACTGAGCCCCTCCCTGGGGTCCATGTCCCAAACTCTGGGAAGAGGTGGGAAGTACCACCGACCCAGTCCTCTTTCCAGAAAAAGTGAAATTCAAGAAAAGTTGCCCTAGTCCACGTGGCCTTGTCGCTGAGAAATACCTGGGAAAGCGCTTAGGGCCAGGCCCTTACGGCCAGAGCAGTGCTCAGAGCAGGAAGGCCAGTGCCCACCCCAGCAGAGCCGCTGCCTCTCTCCTGCTCCTGGGGCTGGCTGCCTGCCTGGAGGAGCGGCCTGAAAGCTGGGAGGGCCCCTCCGCTCTCTGCTGGATGGGGGAGCAGTCACCAGATGCTCCCCTCTTCCTTGGAAGTCCTCCCTAAGTCTCCTGACCAGGCTGCCAAGAGAACTCAGACCACCCTTCCCTGGAGGTTCCTGGGGGCGTTTCACAGGGAGCAGGGTTGAGGAGGTGCAGATGGGGGCACCAAGGGTCAGCAACCCCTGAATACGGGTTGTGGGGGGACCTCCTGCCCTGCCCATCCTCCACATGGGCAGTTCTCACTGAGCACGAGGTGGGCGGGGAGGCCAGGGAAGGAAGGCGCTGTCAGCTGATGGCCCAGACCCTGGCTGCTGAGCAGCAACTTGGCCTGAAGCAATCAGCTGGGCAGGGAGGGACGCTGAGAGGAGCCAGCCTGCTCCAGGCCTGCGGAACTTCCACCCCACCCTGCCTCAACTTCCCCCAAAAGGGGAGGTGGGGCTCTGGGACTGGGGTAGGTCTGCATGTTTTGCTTTGGTGGGAGTCCTAATTGGACCCAGCTGGGGAGCTGCTTCTCCAGCCTCAGCGCTGCACTCTCCCCTCCCCGCAATCCGTCATGGGCACAGAAGAGCTGTGTCACAGCAGCTCAAATGTCAGGAGTCCCCACAAACGCAGACCAGAGACAGGGAGCTGCCCCCAGCCTTGGCTGCACCCTCGCCAGCCCTGGGCAGGAACTGGGTCCAGGGGATGAGACATCCCAGCCTTATTCTACCATCATCCCCTCTGGGACCCCCAACTCTTACACTGCTCATATGACTGCACCCCCACCACTGTTCAGCTGACACCCCTCTGTATCCACAACCCCCTTGCAGCTCATGTGGTCTCCCCGGTGGCCCCTCCAGAAGTCATATTTACAGTTCTACACCCAGATTCCAACACACACACACACACACACACACACACACACACACACACACACACAGAGAGAGAGAGACAGCTCCTCCTGATGCATTTGCAGCCCTCCCTGAGAGCCCCCAAGGACCCCACAGGCACAGGCAAATGTGATTCAATCCAGTCCTGGGAGGTGGCAGAGCCTGGCTGTTTCTGGTCCAGTCCAGCAGCTGAGGTGCGGAGAGATGGATGCCATAGCGCAGTGCTCTGGGTCAAAAAGCCCCCTCGGACACTCCAAACTGGGAGCCCCTTTTTGTCCTCTTGCACCCACCCCTCTGGGCTCCCCTCTTCCCCTCTATTCCCTGGGTGCCTGGGGCTCCCTTCCCCTTCCCCAGTCTTGGCATGGGGCAGAAGAATCTGGCTGTGGGCAGGTGTGGTGTTGCCAGGAGAGACCCTCCATTCACAAAACAGCCTGGTGGGACAGGGGAAAGTGGAGCCTGTGTGTGTGTGTGTGTGTGTGTGTGTGTGTGTGTGCATACACACATGCCCTCATGCAGAACACCCAGGGCACTCAGCACCACCCCTCTGTGGGCATGAGCAGGTTCAGCTTTGCCTCCACCCACCTGGAGCCCTCCCGAGTCCTCATTCTGTGAAGGAGGCCAAGGAAGGGCCCCGTGCTCCCTGTGAGCTCACAAGAGTGGCTCTTGCTGGCTGGAAATGCCCCTGCCACTCCCCTTGGCCTTATCGGGCTGAGGGCCCTGCTGGCCACTTCCTGGAGGGCAGTGGGCGGGTGGCCTGAGTAATCCCTTGTGCCCGCGGGCAAGAGATGCCCACACAGGGCCTGGGGGAGACAGAGGGAACTGAAACAAAGTCCTGTGTGCCCAGGCCCCCTCTCTGCCAGCTGCCCCAGTTTCCCTGTGCCTTTCCTCTGGGGGGAGTAGGGAAGCTGACTGCACTAAGCAGGGAGAGCCCCACAGGCTCCTGGCCAGCCGCCCCTCCCCTCCCTCCTCCTCACCCAAGCTCCCCCACCCCCACTCCCACCCGGAGCTCCTGCCCTGGGCCTAACAAGTGGCCCATTGTGCCTCTGGGAGCAGGCAGGCACGGGCAGCCTGCAGGCGGGTGCCTGGTGTGGCCTGTTTCCTGGGTCCTTGAGCTTGCACCCAGCTGGTCCTGACCCCCTCCCACAGCTGGCCCCTCCTCCCCTACCCCAGGGTTGAGCCAAGAGGGCAAGGGCAGCCCAGCCTAGCAGGGCTTTCCCTTCCTTCCTCCTTCTCAGAGGACACGCAGAGGAGCAGCTGGCTGGCCCGGGGTCCTCTGACCTTGACCCAAGCATGCAGGGCCCACCCCGAAGCCTTCCCACTGGGCTCAGCTTGGACGACTTCATCCCTGGCCACCTCCAGTCCCATGTAGGGTCATCCTCCCGGGGGACACGGGTGAGTGAGACAGTAGGGAAGAGGGTGCCCTGGGGGCCCAGTTGGTCGGGAGGCTAGCAGGTCAGGTGGGGTCAGGAGGATGAAAGGGATGGAGGGTGGGCTGAGGATAGCTCTGGGGTGGGGTTGCTGGTTTCCCACGAAAACATCAGGCAGGCCTGGGACCATCACCAAGGGGTGTGGGCTGTGCCTAGTAGCCATCCCTCCCTCCCGCCCTACTGGGCCCTGAGCTGCTGCTCCTGGCCCCTCACCGCAGGTGCCCGTGATCCGGAATGGTGGCTCCAACACCCTTAATTTCCAGTTCCATGACCCCGCGCCCAGGACTGTGTGCAATGGCTGCTACATGCCAGGACAAGATGCTTCCCAGCACCCAGGTAGGTCTGCTCAGGAGCCTCATGCAGGGGGCGGAGGGTCAGAGTTCCCTGGGCCCTGCCATCTGGCACTGCCCTATGTCAAGCACGAGGGGCAGCACTGGGAGGTGAGGGTCTCAGGGCCATGAGGAGGTTCCTCAGATGTATCTGGGCTCACTACAAGCCCCTCCCTGTGGAGCTTGCTGACACTGCAGAAGACATCCACCTGGGGAGAGCAAGCTGACGCATCCTCTCCCCTGCCCTCCAGCCTGGTGCCAGGGAAAGGAAGTGTACAGGAGCCCTGTGCCTGGGGACCTCCTGCAGGGACTGGGGATGGAAGGGTGGAGGTGATGTGAGCATCTGTTGGCTTGAGAAGGGTTGGAGACAGTCTCATTTAGCCCAACAGGCTGCCCAGCAGGAAGCTGGGGAGGCAGCTCTAGGGCCCGGTCTAGAGGTCCTGGGAACTCCTGGGTACAGGCCAGCCCTGAATACATTTCTCCTAAAGTGACATCCTTTATTGAGCCTTCCCCTGAGGCAGGTGCTGGGTAAAGGAGTTTATTTATTTAACAAATAATCATCTAGCCTGGGCAACATAGCAAGACCCTGTCTCTATCAGCCTGGGTGACACAGCAAGACGCTGTCACTTAAAACACACACACACTGGATGGCCAAGGTGAGTGTATCACCAGGAGTTTGAGACCAGCCTGGCCAACATGACAAAACCCCGTCTCTACTAAAAATACAAAAATTAGTTGCCAGGCTCAGTGGCTCATGCCTGTAATCCCAGCACTTTGGGAGGCCGAGGCAGGAGGATCACAAGGTCAGGAGTTTGAGACCATCCTGGCCAACATAATGAAACCCTGTCTTTACTAGAAAAATACAAAAAATTAGCCGGGCATAGTGGCAGGTGCCTGTAATCCCAGGAGGCTGAGGTAGGAGAATCACTTGAACCCGGGAGGTGGAGGTTGCAGTGAGCCGAGATCGAGCCACTGCACTGCAGCCTGGGTGCCAAAAGTGAAACTCTGTCTCAGAAAACACACACACACACACACACACACACACACACACCCCACACACAATAATTATGGAACACCCAGAGCATGCTGGACACTGTAAAAACACTTTACAAGGCTCTCCTTATTTAACCCCTTGATAGCCTGAGAAAGTAGGGGTGATGATGATTCACAGCTTCCCAGGGAAGAATCCCATCTGCAGAGATGTTCAGCCACAGAGGCTGAGCGCAACTCACACCCTTGTCCATCTGGCCTCACAGCCCTCATGCTGGTGCCGTAGCTACTCAGGGACTAACAGTTCTGGAGAAGTTAAGGACTCAGTCATAACCATGTCTGTGGAATGGGCTTCTGACCTTCACTGAGAGCCTCTCAACTGTGTGTCAGGCACTGTGCTGGGTACGGTCACACACACTAGATGTCACTGAATCCTTGTCACGGTGGCCCTTGTTTTACAGAAGGGGAAACTGAGGCACTGAGAGGGTGACTTATGTGCCCCAGGTCGTTGCAGCCATTACGTGGCAGAGCTGGGGTCTGAATTCAGGTCTGTCCCCCCATCCAGCTCATCTTCTTTTCTGCCACACCTCTGCTGGGATGTCCCCTCCATTCTCTGCAAGTAATGATTTCCAGACCTTATTCTGAAAGCGCTGAGGATAGTCCCAGGAAAGAAGAATGGGGGTAGGGCCAGCACAGCACTCTCAAAACCAAATCCATCTAAATTCACTTAAACAAACAGAGGCCCGTGGTGCTCTGAGTCATCCACTCAAACAAACAAGGTGATGTTGAAACTTTGAACCCGCAGAGATCCATGGTCTGAGGAGCTACGGGACACACAGGTTCGGGTGGGGACCCCTGCCTTTCACTAATGCCTTCCTGCACGTACTCCACAGACCCTGCGTGGTATCAGACCTGGCCAGGCCCTGGGACCAAGCCCTCTGGAAGCACAAAGACCCCTGCCCGCCAGCAAGCCCAGAACTGGTCAGCCACGTGGACCAAGGACAGCAAGCGCCGGGACAAGCGCTGGGTCAAGTACGAGGGAATCGGGCCCGTGGATGAGAGCGGCATGCCCATTGCCCCCCGATCCGTGAGTCCGGGGCTGGGGGCCACGGAGACATGGGGCCCGGAGATCTGCAGGGATCTCCACTTTTGTGCATGAGAGTGGGAATGGGGCAATAAGGCCACACCCAAACCATCGCAGACCAGGCAGGGGGTCAGCCATGGTGGGCTTCAGGGGGCCGTGGACCTCATAAAGCTACGGACACCCTCGTGTGTCTGAGTTGCACAACTATTTTGTGCAGGGTACAGATCTGGAACTCCCATCAGGGTCTCAAAGGTAGAGAACCCCTGCTGTAAGGGCTGAGCCTGGGGGGACCCTCTCTTAGTTTCATACCCCCAGGGCCTGTCACTGCACTCATGAAATGGTCATTGAATGAATGAATGACTGGCCGAATGAGTGAGTGAGTCTCGTGTGAGAAGGTCTCTCACTGTGGCAGGCATGGAAGGATCCAGGAGTCCACTTAGGACTGGGGATACTCTGCCCTTTTCCATCCACCTTTGTGTTTTGAACCAGCACCATTTCCTCATATGGAAACTGGAGCTGGTGACATCCCCTTCGTGCCTCCCAGGGCTGTTTTGAGGCTTGGATGAGGCAGGTGACGAGAAACATGCAGCTCACTCTTCCATGATTACTGTCATTGTTGGCTCAGGTGCAGTGGCTCACTCCTGCCATCCCAGCACTTAGGGAGGCTGAGGCGGGTGGAGCATGAGGTCAGGAGATCGAGACCATCCTGGCAAACATGGAGAAACCCCGTCTCTACTAAAAATATTAAAAAATTAGCCAGGCATGGTGGCACGCACCTGTAGTTCTAGCTGCTCAGGAGGCTGAGGCAGGAGAATCGCTTGAACCCAGGAGGTGGAGGTTGCAGTGAGCTGAAGTCGTGCCACTGCACTTCAGCCTGGGCAACACAGGGAGATTCCATCTCAAAAACAAAACAAAAACAAAAACAAAAGAAAAGAAACCAAGAGTTCCAGACCAGCCTGGGCAACATAGTGAGACCCTGTTTCTAGGAAAAATAAAATAAAATTAGCTAGGCATGGTGGTGTATGCTGGTAGTTCCAGCTACTCAGGAGGCTGAGACAGGAGGATTGCTTGCGCCCAGGAATTGGAGGCTGCAGTGAGCTATGATTATTCTACTGCACTCTAGCCTGGGTGACACAGCAAGAGCCTGTCTCCCCTCAAAAGAAAAATGTTCTTTGTAGAAACATTGGACATGAAGAAAAACAAAGAGAAAAAATGTAAATTGCCCCAAATCTCACAACACCGTTATTGTGTACACTTCGGTGGAGATCCTGTCATATATCCTACTTATATAAGACGTATTACATGAAGCCATTGTTATGAAAGAGATCATAAGAGAAACCTTCCCCAGCCCTGCTACGGGGGCTTCAGGGATGGCCAGAGAAAGGTCTCACTGAGGAAAAGCTTTTGTGGCTTGATATGGGGAGGGTGAATAAGTAAGGAGGACTGACTTTGCATTTTCTGATCCCAGAGCGTTGACAGCCCCAGAGACTGGTACCGGAGAATGTTCCAGCAGATTCACCGGAAAATGTCAGGTGAGATACCCTTCCAGGGCCCTCTCCCTGCCAAAGTGGATTCTGGCCTGTGGGACTTGGAGAGACAGGGACAGGGGACTTGGCAGCTCAAGGGGTTCTTCTCCACCTCCTCCCAGGCTCTAATGAGTAGTCCTGAAAATAGGCTGTCCCCTCCCTGTCCTCAGGGCCAGCAGCAGTCTATAGAGCATCCTCAGAAGGACACTGACCAGCCACTGTTCCCCAGTGTCCTCTGAGGGGACTGAGAAGCCATTCCTTTCCTGAAATCCCTCTCTGATTTCCCCGCCAGGCTGGAATGGTACTGCTTGTGGTCATTCCCTTACTGGAAGCATGGCTTTCTTCCACAACTCAAACTGCAGCCACCCCTGGGTGTGCCTGGGAGCTGGCTGCGAGGTCACTCATCCATTCAGCGAGTCCTTGACCTTCTATTGAGCATGTACCACATGCAGAGCACTATTCTAGGTGCCAAAGATCAAAGGAAGTCGCACAATAAACAGACACACCTTTGACATGGCAGACGGTGGAAAGGGCTAGGGAAAAAATAAAGCCAGACTAGGGCAGCGCCCCATGCAGGGAGGCCGCTACTTCACCCAGGATGGGCGGGGCAGCCACTTGTAAGTGGCACTTGATCAGAGCGTGGAGGCAGTGAAGGAGGGGAGACCTGGCAGAGCTGGGGGAAGCATTCCAGAAAAGGGAGCTCCGAAGACCCAGAGGTAGAAGCAAGGAGACCATGGCCTGCAGTGAGGAGCCTGTAGTGGGAGACAGAGGGAGAGACATGGTGGCGTCAGGGCACGTGGGGCCACGTGGGCCATTATAAGGATTTCAGCTTTTACCGTGCAAATGAGGAGGAGCCACTGGGCGGAAGAGTGCCATGCTCGGACAAGTCATGGCTGAAAAGGTTGCCTCTCGCTGCGGGGCAGGGAAGGAATGATGGAAGCAGGGCGACCAGTTCCCTTGCCTGGTAAGGGCTAGGGAGAAAAGGCTGTTACAACTTTGCTTTAATCCAGGCGAGAGATACCATGTGTTAACCAGGGCGATAGCAGTGGGCCTAGTGGTTCACGGCGAGATTCTGAATACGTTTCAGTCACTGGAATTTGCCGATGGATTGGGTATACCATGGAAGAGAGGAGTCAAGGATGGTTTTAAACCTGAGCAAGTTGAAGATTGGAGTCGCCATTTGTCAGACAGAAAAGACTACAGGAGAAGCAGGTTTAAGAGGCATTCAGTTTTAGACACGCGTTCCGTCTGAGTGAAGAGGTGGGGTAGGTGGTCGAATAGCCAAGTCTGTAGTTCATGGGGCAAGGTCTAAAACTGCAGATGGAAATACCTGGAACTCACTCAAAAGAGATTTGGGGACCAGCCTGGCCAACATGGTGAAACCCTGTCTCTACCAAAAATATAAAAATTAGCTGGGCGTGGTGGCATGAACCTGTAATCCCAGCTGCTCAGGAGGCTGAGGCTGACTTGAACCTGGGAGGCAGAGGTTGCAGTGAGCTGAGATTGTGCCACTGCACTCTAGCCTGGGTGACTCAGTCTCAGAAAATTAAAAAAAAAAAAAAAAAAAAAGAGATGTTGATTTAAAGTTTCCCCAGCAATTCTTATGTGCAGCCAAGATTGTGAATCATGGGGAAGAGACGGTGTTTTAAAAGCCCTGAGACTAGCTGGGTGCAGTGGCACACACCTGTAGTCTCAGCTGTTTGGGAGGCTCAGACAGCCCAGGAATTCAAGTCCAGCTTGGGCAGCATAGCATGACCCCCATCTCTGAAAAACAACAATCCGTAAGACTAGACAAGATCACCTAGGGAGACAGACAAACAGACCGCAGGACTGAGCCCCCGCGCACCAGGATGCTTAGGAGTTTGAGAGATGAGGTGGCACCAGAAAGGCAGCTGAGAAGGTAGAGCCAGGGAGGTGGGAGGGAAATGGAGAGATCTCCCTAGGGCCAGGAGGAAAGGGAATTTCAAAAGGAGGATGAGACCAGCAGTGACACATGTAGCTGATGGGTTGAGTAAGATGAAGACTTAGAACTGACCATGAGATTTGGCAATGTGGAGGTCACCAGCATCCTTGATAAGAGGACATCCTTGATGTCCTTGATAAGAGTGGGTGGATAGGCGGCAGTGAGCAAAAGCCTGTTTAGGGAGACGGGGAGTAGGGATTGGGGGATGGTGAGGCCTTTATGGTCACTGGCTACAGTTTGCTGTGGAGGAAAGCAGACAAATCCAGGAGTGGGAGGAGGGCGCAGGGGGCCCAGTGAGGGTTGGTATGGTTGGCGTTTAGGCAGGAGCTGTTGTAGCGTGCGCGCGTGTGTGTGTGTGTGTGTGTGTGTGCGCGCGCACGCCATGGGGTGCAGTCGGTTAGCTGGTCAGTAGCTCCTCCCAGGAAGCCACAGACATTCCCAGCACATGAGGAGCTCAGAGTGGGTCTGGGCAAGTGGGGAAGGAAAGTGTTTGGAAGAGGGTGCAAGTGGAGTTTCCCCTGCCTGAGTGGTGAGAGCAGGTCCACCAAGGTCAGGAGAGGGTGCCTGTGGGAACGGGGAGGGAGGAGCAGGAGGAGGGTTTGGGCAAGGTGGCTGCCTGCTTGGCTCACTTAGGCCCCAAGCCTGCCAGAGGCATTTCAAGCCCTCCAGGGAGCCGCCTTCCTAATTCCTTCCCTCCCTTGGGACATTCTTCAGGCTCTGACTCAGCCTTCAGCCCCCTGCTCTAGGGAGGCTTGGAGCGGCTGAGGTTGCCTCCCAGGGCACCCTGCCCTCGCTTTCTGCCCTGTCCCATGACCTGGTCCTTTCTGCTCCTGCAGACCTGCAGCTGGACTGGACCTTTGAGGAGCCGCCCAGAGGTGAGGGGATGTGGGCACCCACCTGCCATAGCCCTGTGCCTGCATCCGTCCCTTCCGGGGGCTGGAACCTGCAGCCCCGCCTGGCTTTGGGGCTCTCCAGTTGGCTCCGTTCAACTTGAGAGGTTTTTATAGCTCATTTCCAGAGCACTCCAAATCCCCCAGTAGGTGGCAGTTAACAGCCTGAGCCTGCACGGGGAGTGCGCCCTCTACCACTCCCTGACCGGATTTCTCTGGGCCTCCCTTTCCTCATCTATAAGATGAGATCATCACCTACCCGGAGTTATTTTGAAGATTTAGTAAACGTCGTAAAGCTCTGGGGCAACGCACACAGGTTCAGTGTCCCTGAGCACCAACCACTCCTGTCCCCACGAGCCACCCAGGAGCAAAGGGGTGGTGCTGAAATCCTAAATAATCAACCAGGCATCCTCAGCCCGGTCCCAGCTGTCTCCTCGCATTTTCAGTGGTTTCCTCGCGTACCTCCTCTGCAGACCCCAGGCATCCAGGAGCCCAGCAAAGACCTGTCCCCAGGTCCGGCACGGCAGCACCTTCCAGCGGGTGAGCGCGGAGGGGTGCGGCCCGTGGGACCCCATGGGATGGGCGCCCCCTCGTGATCACAGCCGGCACAGCCTCGGAGCAGCAGCCACAAATGGGGTCTGGCTCTGTCCCATCTCTGGGTCTCCACCAACCCCGTAGATTCTCTTCCCCGAAGGGCAAAAGGGGAAGGGTGAGTAGGAGTAGACCTGACACCTGCTCCTGGCCAGGAGCACCTGTGATGTGTTTGCGGTCAGCAGCAGGAACTGCTTGCCCCAAAGATCCTCCGGGTCGGGGCGTGGGGCGGCCAAGGCAGCCGTGGACAGAACCGTTGAGGGGAACTTGGACCTAGGGCCATCCACTTTGAAACCTGAGAGAAAACAAGGGATGTGGAAGAACCCGAGTTCCTGCCTGATACCGCGGAGAGCAGAGCCCCTCGGAGGGATGCAGGGGGACATTCCTTTCCTCTGTGCAAACCACAGGCCCTGCCGGGCTGCTGGGGCCCCGGCGGGGTCAGCACCACCGTGGGAATCAGGATCTTTGTTCTCAGAGTTAAATCCTTGAGTTTCTTACTCCCTCACAGGGAGGGGCTAGCCTCGTTAGCATGGCTGAAACTGGCCGGTGGGTTCGAGCATCACCCATAAGCTAGAGGCAGAGGGCGCAAGATTTGGATGCAGAGTTTTGGGTTTAAGCCTGTGCACTCCCACTAGCCATGTGACTGTGGGCACCTCACCCAGTCTGAGCCTCTGTGTCCCCGTATTTTTTTTCTTTTTGAGACAGAGTCTCGCTCTGTCACCCAGGCTCTGGCGTTCAGCGGTGCGATATCGGCTCACTGCAACTTCCACCTCCCAGGTTCAAGGGATTCTCCCACTTCAGCCTCCCAAGTGGCTGGGGCTACAGGCACATGCCACCATGCCTGGCTAATTTTTGTATTTTTATTTATTTATTTATTGTACAGACAGGGTTTCACCATGTTGGCCAGGATGCTCTGGATCTCCTGACCTAGTGATCCGCCCGCCTCAGCCTTCCAAAGTGCTGGGATTACAGGCATGAGCCACCTCGCCTGGCCTAATGTTTGTATTTTTTTTAGTAGAGATGGAGTTTTGCCATGTTGGCCAGGCTGGTCTCAAAATTCTGACCTCTGGTGATCCACCCACCTCGACCTCCCCAAGTGCTGGGATTTGAGCTGCTGCACCCGGCCTGTGTCTTCATCTTTTAAGTGGGGACCCTAGAAGGGTGTGAGGGCTCAGTGTGATCATGTATATATCATGCATCACATTTCACACATAGCAAGTCTGCGCAAACATTAGTAATATACAGGCTTAATTATGATTACAGCTTCCTTAAGTTAGGAATGACACATGCCATTCTCACGGTCACTTTTATTATTACCAAAATCAGAGTGGAGTCATAATTACAGCCAACAAATCCCAACCCTCAGTCAGACATTGTATAATTTGATAAGCATATGAAGCGGTTCCTCTCAGTGGAAACCTTCAAAGAGAGGCTGGAACATTCCACGTAAGCCAGCTAGGAAGGGGCCCTGGAGGGGAGCTAAGGCAGATGTGGCCATGTTGTACTGCAGTGGCTGGGGTAGTCTCACAGATGGAGTCACTGAAGCTGGCACCCTCATGGAACTAGGCCCAGAGAGCAGAAATAACTTGCCTGGAGCTGCAGGGCAGGGCTGCCTCTGGTTTTCCCGCTTCAGCCTTTGGGGTGGTCTTGGGGGAAGCCAGGCCTTGGGGGGTGGGAGAAGATGGAGAGGCCCATGGGTGTAAGATCACTCAGCCACAGCACCCAGAAAGACCAGCTTCTTCAAACTGCACAGACGCACATAGCCACAGTCATGGGGTCAGACTAAAGGCACGTGCAGGATACTTCAGCAAAAAGGCCAGTGGGAGAGGCTCAGGCCACTCCTGGAGCACATGTATGTGTGAGGCCCTCTCCTGAGCACCACACACCTGGTGTTCTCTCACCAAATCATTCCTATATTACAGGTTTTGAGCCTGAGGCTCTAAGAATTTAGGCTGGGCGCGGTGGCTCGCGCCTGTAATCCCAGCACTTTGGGAGGCCGAGGCTGGTGGATCACGAGGTCAAGAGATCGAGACCATCCTGGTCAACATGGTGAAACTCCATCTCTACTAAAAATACAAAAAATTAGCTGGGCATGGTGGCACGTGCCTGTAATCCCAGCTACTCAGGAGGCTGAGGCAGGAGAATTGCCTGAACCCAGGAGGCAGAGGTTGCGGTGAGCGGAGATCGCGCCATTGCACTCCAGCCTGGGTAACAAGAGCGAAACTCCGTCTCAAAAAAAAAAAAAAAAAAAGGATTTGGTGACTTGTTCAAGGTCACGCCACCACTAAACAATGGAGCTGGAATTTAAGCTTCCACAGTTTAACCTTGCTTCCAGAGTAAAGGCAGGAGCTGTCAGAAGCAGAGTAGACCCTGCAGCAGGGACAAGGGCAGGGCGAGAGGGCTGTGTGATCACTTCTGCCTCAGTTTCCCTAAAAGGAAGCTGAAGAGATGTTGTTCCCTTTCTTGAGAAGGAGCTGGGACCACTCTGAAGAGTTACCTAGAAGCACCTTCAGCTACGGACCTGGAGCATTCTCCACGGTGCTGCAGCCCCCAAATCAGGTAGCTGGCCAGCGTGTTCCCTGGTCGGCCCCAGCTGTATGCTGTATGGCCGAGCCCCAGTGCTGCACTGCCCTTTCTGAATCCTGCGGAGGACGCTGTGGGCCCAGGGGAAGGGCCAGGGCCTGCAAACCTGCATTTTGAGCCTGACCAGTGTTCCAGTAGCCCTCTACACAAGCTGATACCCACTCACCTCCACGCAGGTGCCCAGACGCCGAGAAAAAGTAGACAGTATCTGGACGGAAGAGTCCTGGAACCAGTTTCTGCAAGAACTAGAGACTGGGCAGAGGGTGAGTGCGGCTGGCTCTCTGGTGTGCGCACGCCCTCAGCTGACACATTTTGGAAAGTGAGTTCACCTGCTCTGACACACGCTTCCTACCCTCCAGCCCAAGAAACCACTGGTGGACGACCCTGGTGAGAAGCCCTCCCAGCCCATTGAGGTGAGTGCTGAGGGTGCTGGGGACAGCCATGTCAGGGATAAACCAGGGAGATTTGGGTTTCCAGGGCCGCGGTGACCATGGGTGTTGGCCATGAACCAAGGGCCCTCTCTCCAGTTACATATGGTTTACTTCTGTAATACCAGCACTCCGGCAGTGGCTAGCATAAAGTAGGTGTTCAATAAACATGTGTTAAATATGTGTTGGCCACAGCAGCCCCAGAGAAGGAAGTGGTCAGTGTGCGCTGGGATTGTCAGGAAGTATTCCTGAAGGTGGAGCTGGACTCTGAGAAGCTCGGAGGGCCTGACCGGGCCGAGTTCCCTAGCAGAGGCTGGGAGGCGGCAGCATAAGGGTGGAGGCCCTGGCCCCTGGGGTGACAGGGGAGTCTGGATGGGCACAGTGAAGCCAGGCCTTGGGGGGTGGGAGAAGATGGGAGAGGAAATGGGGAGCCCCATTGGTGCCCGAAAGAGGCATAACTTGACAGAAACTGCTAGGACTCGGGATCCTGGGATCAGGAAGCAAAGGCACTCCTGGGGAGTACAGGGCAGGTGAGAGGCCGCTGCGGGGATGCCCTCCTGGCACCCTGGGCCACACCTCCTGGCAGGAGCCCGGCCCCCGCGCTGAGGCCTGCTCTTACTCCAGCCCCGGGCACCGGCCTTGCTTCTCACAGCCGATCTTTGACCGCTGGCCCCCGCCCCCACCCCCGCACCGTGCGTTGCCCCTCACTGCCCATTCTCTCCCCGCCCGCAGGTGCTGCTGGAGAGAGAGCTGGCCAAGCTGAGCGCTGAGCTGGACAAGGACCTGCGGGCAATCGAGACCCGACTGCCGTCCCCCAAGGTACCAGCCCCCAGGGTTCACTCCGGGGCACGCCGGTGACCGCAGAGTCGGGGCGGGCGGGGAGCCTCGGCGGCTGGGCTGGGCAGAGGGCGGGCAGCCGAGGTTCGGCCTCGGGCCCTCCTGGGCGCTGGCGGCTGGCTCTTCCAAAGAATACAGGGCGTTGACTTTCACAAGTGACCCGGAGGAGCCCTTCCAGGTGGACTCACGTCAGCCCGATGCCCGGCCACCCACCCCGTCCCGCCCCCACCTCAGTTTCGGGGACCCCCGCCCCTTCCCCTCGTTCCCGCCCCGCTCCGGGATCTTCCGCGCGGGCGCCTCTAGGACCCCGCGTCCCGCCCGCCCTCCTCCCCTCCCGAGCTGCAAACTTTTCCGGAGGCAGCGGCCTCGGCTGCTGCTGGGTCCCCGGGGTCGCGGGCCCTGATCGCGCTGTCTACCCGCGCAGAGCTCGCCAGCGCCTCGACCAGCCCCAGAGCAGCGGCCCCCGGCCGGGTGAGAAGGAGACGCGGGAGGAGGGAGGGGGCTGTCCCGGGCCGGGCGGGAGGGAACGTGGCGCGGCCGGGCGGGGCGGGCGGGGGCGATCGTGGGGCCCAGCCTGGGGAGGAGGGACCCGCAGAGCCCAGTGGCCGGAGTGGACCGCAGAGCCACACTCCGCGGGTTGCCGTCCCCGAAACGCCGAGGGCAGCTGGTCCCGAGCGGGGTCTTGCACTCCCGCCAGGCCCTGCCGGGCCTCACCCTTCCCGGAGCAGCGACTAGGGAAGTAGGACATCCTGTGGAGAGCCCGGGACCCGGGAGGAGGCGGCAGGGATGGCGGCGGTGGGGGTCAGAGCAGTCTAGGAGTGAGCAGGGTGGGGCGCGGAGCCCCAGGCGGGAGGCTCACTCTCCGTGCCCCACGCAGCCCGGCCTCAGCCTGGAGCCCCTGCTCCCCGCATGCACCTTACCTGGGTTCCACCCGGTCCCTGAGCCCCCGCAGAATGGCTGATGGAGGAAGCCCCTTCTTAGGTCGGAGGGACTTTGTCTACCCTTCCTCAACCCGTGGTAAGGACCCAGCCTTGCTCTCTTTCTCATGGAGATGCCCACCCACCAGGCATGCTGGTGGCCCAGGGGTGGCAGGTCACAGAGCCCCTTGCTTCTGCTAGTGCCTGCCCTAGGTGAGGGGCAACCCCATCCCTACCCCATCCCCCAGGCATGGCCTCCCCAGGCTGAGGCTGTGCTTCTCCACAGAACCTAGTGCCTCTGACGGAGGGGGCAGCCCAGCCAGGAGGGAAGAGAAGAAGGTAAGGAGGGATCAGGGTGCTGGGGACCTGGAGTGGTCCTGGAACTGCCACCTGCCCGACTGAGGTGGCCCACTCTGTCCTCTCTCCTGCCTAGAGGAAGGCCGCCAGGCTCAAGTATGACTTCCAGGCGCAGTCCCCCAAGTAAGTGCCCTCCTCCCCGTCCCCTTCCACCCAAGGCAGGCTCTGCCATCCAGAGGGGGATGGGGAAGGGGAGGGGGCTGCAGTGGGCATCCCCCGGGAATGGAGAGGACTGGGGTGTACTGGAAAGGGTCTAGAGGGAAGGAGGCTTGAGAGGCCTCAGCTTACCGTGTGGGTCCTCCCCGGCCTGCAGGGAGCTGACTCTGCAGAAGGGTGACATTGTCTACATCCACAAAGAGGTGGACAGGAACTGGCTGGAGGGAGAGCACCATGGCCGCCTGGGCATCTTCCCTGCTAATTATGTGGAGGTGAGCAGGAGACACAGGAGCAAGCAGGGCCTGGCTGGGAGCGTGCAGGGGTTGGGGAGACATGTACTGCAAACCTCCAGTTTCCTAAGACAAAAAATTGTGAGGGGCTGGGGCATGTCTCAGGATTGTCCTTGGCCCCCACAGGGCGTGGCCCAGTGCTCTGCATGATCCCAGGAAATGTTTGCTGAATGAGGGTGGAGCCAGCCAGGGCAGGACCAAGCAGCCCGATCCTCAGCCATGCCATCCACGCCCTAGACTCAGCACTCAGATCCATCTTTCTAAGGCTGTCTTTGGGAATGATCCCGATGGCAACTAGCAAGAGTGGGAATTGTGCTAGTTTCTAAATCACATCTACACACACAGCCTCTTTCAGGTCCTTCTCACTGCCCAGAGAGTGATGAATTATTTCTGTTTTACAGATGGGTTGCCAAGGTTCAGTGACAAGTTATTAAGAAAAAGATCCAGAATCTGAATCCAGGTCTTTTGATTCCAGTGACAGGTTCTGGGCTTGACAGATAAAGAGTGATAGGTTATTTTTGCTATTTGTGACTTTTAAGGTATGTGAGGGCATCCAAATTACTGGCATAAAGGTGTTCATAATAGTCTCTTACTCTCCTTTTAATGTCAGTAAAATCTGTAGTGATGTCTTCTTCTTCTTCTTTTTTTTTTTTTTTTTTTTTTTTTGAGAGTTGTAGTCTTGCTCTGTGTCCCAGGCTGGGGTGCAGTGGTGTGATCTCGGCTCACAGCAACCTCCACCTCCTGGGTTCAGGCAATTCTCCTGCCTTAGCCTCCTGAGTAGCTGGGACTACAGGCAGGTGCCATCACACCTGGCTGATTTTTGTATTTTTAGTAGAGACCGGGTTTCATCATGTTGGTCAGGCTGGTGGTCTTGAACTCCTGACCTTGTGATCCACCTGCCTCGAACTCCCAAAGTGCTGGGATTACAGGTGTGAGCCACCACACCTAGCCTGCTGCTTGATTTTTATGGGCAGAATAAAGCAAAGAGAACATGCGGATTCTGGGTGCCTGCTGGGGTAGATGGGGAGGAGGAACCAAGACCCTGGAACCCAGGGACACCTAGTTCTCAGCAGTGAGAAAAGGGTGGACCCTCGCTTTGGGAACGCTCCTCAGGTGCTGCCAGCTGCTTCGTAGGCCTCATTGTCTTCTGTGGGCAACTTAACCTCTGCGATGGGACTGGCTTACATCTTTTCTCTTGGTGTTTCTCATTCCTGTAATGCCCACTCCACACACCCCTATAGAAAATTCTTCCTCCAGGGAGCCTTCCCGGAGTCCTGTGCATCCTCTAGCTATCCTTGGCTGTGTCCAGCCTTGGCTGCCCCCAGACTTGTGTCTAGTGTTGATATCTTTCCTCTGCCTGGGAGCAGGTCCACCTTCTCTTTGCTGTTTCACGGGAAGCTCCTGTCTGGGTTCTGTTGCTCCCCAGCCCAAATCTTTCTCACGACCTTTCTTGATGTAGGTGCTGCCCGCAGATGAGATCCCCAAGCCCATCAAGCCCCCAACCTACCAGGTGCTGGAGTATGGAGAGGCCGTGGCCCAGTATACCTTCAAGGGGGACCTGGAGGTGGAGCTGTCCTTCCGCAAGGTGGGCCAGGCAGGAGACGGTGGGGTGGGTGAGGGCAGGCAAAGACATAGGTAAATATGTGCACTAAAAACACCTTTTTTGTTTTTGAGACCGAGTCTCGCTCTGTCACCCAGGCTGGAGTGCAATGGCACGATCTTGGCTCACTGCAACCTCTGCCTCCCGGGTTTAAGGGATTCTCCTGCCTCAGCCTCCCGAGTAGCTGAGATTACAGGCACGTGCCACCATGCCTGGCTAATCTTTGTATTTTTAGTAGAGATGGGGTTTCACCACGTTGGTTAGGCTGGTGTCAAACTCCTAACCTTGTGATCCACCTGCCTCAAACTCCCGAAGTGCTGGGATTACAGGCATGAACCACCTATGACTTTTTTTTTTAAAAAGAATCTGATGTACCGCTCTTTACCCAGGATTTCAGAGTTTTCCCCAGTCTCTTTCATTATGCTTCCTTTAGTGTAATCTTTTTTTTTTTTTTTTTTTTTTTTTTTTTTTTTTTTTTTTGAGACAGCGTCTCACTATGTTGCCCAAGCTGGCCTTGAACTCCTGGGCTCAAGTGATCCTCCTGCCCCTTCCTCAGCCTCTCAAGTAATTTTGGCCCATTTTTAAAAGATCATCATAAACTTCCAGAGTTGTATATTTTTTTCAACTGCAGGTTGCGGGAATCATACTCAGCATTTTTAAAGGCATAGATAGAAATGTGAGCAAGCATTGCGGGCAGAAAGCACTTTATCATACTGTTGGCAGTTCTGTGTGCGCACATATATATGTATTCTGGGCTGTTATGAAAACATTTTTAACTATAGATTGGGGTGAAACAAGTTTGAAAAATGCTGTTCTAGAAAGCAGGGAAGTGGTTCGTCTTTGGCTGATTTTGGGAGCAGCGTCCATGCCCCTGAAATCAACCAAGCCAGACCATAATGAATGCCGCCCAGAAGAGCTGGCCCCAGGGACAACGGGGGACAAAGGTGGCTGGTTGGGGAGAGGTGGGGGCAGGAGAGGGAAGGGGAAGGTAAGGGCTGGAGGCCACACTCCCAGGAGGTGGTTCTGCCTAATGTCAGCCAGCCTGTGGGCTTGAGGACTCCCTGCCTGTCCTGGGGAGTATTTTGGATACACTCATGACAGGGTCCTGCAGTGTGAGGCAGAAATGCAGTCGTGGTAGCTCCTGTCCAGCACGTTTAAGGAGTGGACTGTTGATCTCGTTCACACCTCATACTGACAATATGGTTATTTTCACTTAACATAGGAGAAAGCAAGGCTCAGAGAGGCAGATCAGCCTGCCTGAGGCCACACAGCTTGGCCTGGTGGAGCTGGATTTGCATCTGCATTATTAGCCACGGGCTCACCTGTGGTCGGAGCTCTGGAGAGGGACTTTGCTGTGAGCCCTGAGAGGGGATGCACACCCGATCTCAGCCTCAGCCTCACCTGGGCAGCCTGGGCTTGGCTCCTGGCTCCTGCTCTTACTGTGTAACTCGAGTAACCTGCTGGCCCCCTGCGACCCTGATCCCTCGTGTGTCTAAGATGTTAGGCTGGAATGAGACAGCCCAGATAAGGCACCCACGGGTGCATGGCACCAGGAAGGCGCCACAGATGCTGACCCCTCCCCCAGGGAGAGCACATCTGCCTGGTCCGCAAGGTGAACGAGAACTGGTACGAAGGCCGCATCGCGGGCACGGGGCGCCAGGGCATATTCCCCGCCAGCTACGTGCAGGTGTCTCGCGAACCCCGGCTCCGGCTCTGTGATGATGGCCACCAGCTCCCCGCGTCTCCCCGTCTGACCGCTGCTGCCCGTTCGGCCCGTCAACCCAGCTCCCCCTCAGCACTGCGCAACCTAGCTGACCCCACCGACTGGGGGGGGTTGACCTCCCCCCGCCGCACTGGCTTCTCCTTCCCCACCCAGGATCCCAGACCACAGACCCAGGTGAGGTAGCCTGCCTCCACCAGAGAGCCCACCTGCTCCCCACTGCCTGTCCCCACCCCCCATCCCCACCCCCATGGCTCACCCACTCTTAGGGATCCTTCCCGGACAGCACTGGGTCAGAGTAGTGGGGTGGCAGAAGCCGACGCGGCAGCCCCACCCTGGCCTGGGGGCCTCAACCCACCCAGCTGTAGCCCACGGAGCACTGGGCCAAATCCCAAAGCCGGCCCAGGCTCCTGCCCCTGGGGGTTCCTGGTCCATCTGTGCTGGAGTCCAGAAACCCAGCCACTCACCCTACTTGGGCCTCAGCTTTCTGGCCCCTATGAAATGAAACAGTCACAGCAGGTGTCCCTGTGCCCTGGGGGTTTGGGGGCCAAAATGAGGCTGTAAGGCGTGCTGGCAGGTGGAGTGGGAAGGCACATTTGGGGCCTCCTCCCTCAGACTTAGATGTACCCATCGCCTTCCTCCCTCTGACGTCCCTTTCCTCCTGTCAAGCCCCAGAATCTTGGCACCCCTGGGTCAGCTCTGTCCCAGCCTCGAGGTCCCAGCCATCCCCTGGACCTGGGAACCTCCTCCCCTAACACTTCTCAGATACACTGGACTCCGTGAGTACCATCGAGGGCGCTTGGTCAGGCGTGGGGGGTCACGCAGGCAATGGCACATAGTCCTTCCTCCCCCAGTCCCCACCTGTAGATGTGGGAAACTTCTACCAGGTAGCCCTTGTCCTCAAAGAGTTTATGGTGATTTGGGGCAGGGAGGAGGCGCTGGTCCGTGCTCTTGCCAACCCCTCCTGGCAGCTGTCTGGCCTTATGGCCACAGTCTCCTGATTAGGTTTCTAGCTCTGAGGTCAATGGGTGTCTAAGTGAAGTGTGGAACTGGTAGAATGGACGGGAAGGCACCGGCTGCTCAGAGGAGGTGAGGGTTTGGTGGCTCAGGGCCCAGAAGACAGGAGGCCGGCCTGGGGAAGATCGCACCCAGCCCAGGCAGAGCCGCTCTGAGGAGCTGGGTCAGGGGCTAGTGAAAGTATGAAGGGACCCTGGGGTATTCACGGAAAGTGGCAACACTTGGGGTCAGAGCCGCTGGGCCCATTCTCTGGTTGCCATGACGCTTCTCGCAGGTACCGGGCGATGTACCAGTACAGGCCCCAGAACGAAGACGAGCTGGAGCTGCGCGAGGGGGACAGGGTGGACGTCATGCAGCAGTGTGACGACGGCTGGTTTGTGGGTGTGTGGGCACCCTGGGCACACTCAGGGCTGCAGGGGATGTGGGTGGGCTGCTGCTGCCTCCCCGTGCTGCTTCAGCACAGATTTGTGGCCAACCACCCTCCGCCCGGCTTCTGACAGGGTTACTGGGGGGCCTGGCACCTGATGCTTCCCCAAAGTTAGCACTTCTGCTGACTGCCTTCCTTCATACCCTGAAGAGGGCGAGGCCCAGGAGGAAACTGGCACCAGCCCAGGGTCACTGATGGAGTCACTGGGGACCCAGGCCAGGGCCGCTGACCTCCAGGGCCCCGCCCCTTCCCCCTGCACACCCCCGCCTCTGGAGCAGCCCTCTGGGAAAGCTCCTGGTGGAAAGGACCAGGGCTGACACCTGTGTATCCCCCACCCCCAGCTGGCTCCTCCAGCCTGGGAGGACGAGGGAGTGGAGAATTCCCAGCCCCTCAGGACCGATCCAAGGGCAGCTCTGACCAAGGCTAAAGCAGCAAGCCTCAGGTCAGCCTTGGCCCGGAGCAAGGTGACCAACACACCAGGCTTCCCAGGGCCTCTTTCCCCAGAGTGGGTGGGCCCTGCGCAGGCCTCATCTTCAAAGGTTAGGCTGTCCCCAGAGAGAAGTGAATGGCCAGAAGCTCTCCGCCCCGGGGCCAAAGCAGGCTTTGAGGCCTGAGAGTCTGGGGAACTGCTTGGGCAGCTGCTTGACCTGGCAGCCCACCCTTCCTGATCTGATCCCAGTACAGCTGCCGGCCAGTCTCCTGACCCACCCAGGACCATTAAGCGCTAGCCTGTGAACAGCCCCTACCTTCTGCTGGTGGGGCGGGGAGGGAGGCGGTGCTTGGTGCATTCAGATTTACTTGATACACTTTTGCTCTGGAATTTTTTTTTTTTACAAATTCTAATAAAGTTTTGCAACCCTATGCAGACAGGAAAAAAAAGCACCACTTTGTGTTATGAGCGGTAAGTGCTTGGAGAGGAGCGGGTAACACCTGTGCGCCCTCCGGTACGGCCGCCCCTGGCCTTATGCAGCTGTTTACATGGAGTTCAAATGAGATAAACATTCAGTTTTAAAAATTCACGGGCATATCTCAAGTACCCAGCAGCCACATGTGGCGAGTGGTGACCATTTTAGGTAGTGCAGGTCAGGGAAGGATTCCTGAAGGAAAGGAGGGAGCTGGGCCTGGAAGGGCAGGCGAAGGATTTGGGGAGGCTGAGAGGAAAGGGAGGTACTCGGGGCAGAGGAAGAGGGTGTGCGTGGGACGAGCATAGGCTGCCCCCCCAGGAAGTGAGGGTGCCAGCCTGGAAGGGGAGGCCAAGGATCATCCATTTACCCAAGGTCAGGAGTGACGTTCATTTCAGTGTATATTCCTATTTTTCTATATATAGAAATAGAATATTTATGATGTTTCTGTATTCCTATATTTCTCCACTCCCTCGTCCTCCCAGGCTGGAGGAGCCAGCTGGGGGTGGGGGATACACAGGTGTCAGCCCTGGTCCTTTCCACCAGGAGCTCTCCGTCGGGGCTGCTCCAGAGGCAGGGGTGTGCAGGGGAACGGGGCGGGGCTCTGAAGGTCAGGAACCCTGGCCTGGGTCCCAAGTGACTCCACCAGTGACCCTGGGCTAGTGCCAATTCCCTCGAGGGCCTTGCCCTCTTCAGGGCATGAAGGAAGGCAGCCAGCAGAAGTGCTGGCTTTGCGGAAGCACCGGGTGCCAGGCTCCCCGAGATGCGCTGCCTGCTAGGGTTCCCCCTCCTCCTCTCCAGGACACAAGTTTCTGTGGGGCTGTAGCTGACCAGAGGCCTGGATCGGAGTCCCAAGCCTACTCCTAAACATCGGGTGCTCTTGGGCAATTCACTCAGCCTTCTCTTAGGCCTTCCCACCCATCTCTAAGTGAGGGTGCCCTATGTGATTCCTCCTCCTGCGTCCTCACTTTGCGGAGGAAGGGTGGAGTGACTCGGTGCTGTGTGCGGAGTGGTGCGCATCTGTTTATTGCTCGGATTCTTTGGTTGTCGAGTATGGGAAGTGTAGCTTTGCTCATCTGAGCTTTTGCCGCTAGGGGGCAGGAAGGAGGAGAGCAAATCCAATCTCCTCCCTGGGAGAGGAGCTCCCCCTGCAGTTCTAGGCACTGCCGGCAGGGGGCAGGCCTTCACCCCTGCATCCCAGTTAAAGAAGGGAGTGGGAAAAGCTCTTCCTGCCTTTCCTCTTTCAGGTGTCTCCCGGAGGACCCAGAAATTTGGAACGTTCCCTGGAAATTACGTTGCCCCCGTGTGAGTGGTCTCCATGGCAACTTGGAGCCAACCAGGACGGGGTGGGGAGCCGTAGCACTCGTGGGAGGGAGAGAACCCCCCACATCCTCCTTCCCCAGGACCTGAGCTCCTGGCATCTGCAGATGATCCCTGCAGCTTTTCCCGCGGACCCCCCTCGAAGCCCCCTGGACTGATTCCCACCCACGACTCACAGGCATTCCTCCTACAGCCCTTTCATTTCCTCCCCACCCTACTCCCCAAATACAGAGGTCTGCTTTGAAGTGGAGACCATTTCCAGGCCTTATTGAGACCAGACCCCAAGCCCCCAACCCCCATCCTGCTCCAGCGTTTCCTTTAACAGGGACCAGCTCCCCGCTTCGCCCCCACGGGGTTCCTCTAACCAGGACCAGCTTCCTAGCCTCCTAGAGACCAAAGGCCACCCCCACCTTCTGGGGTTCCTCCCACACACCCCAGCTTGCCGGCTGCCCTCTGCCTTCTGGCCTCCAGCTGCCGCCAGGAGTGGAGCAAGGCGAGACACTGTCCCAGCACCTTCTTAGCAATCCAGGCCTGGCAAGAGCTCTGGCCCCAAGGCCACCTCTTCCCACGGGCTGCCAAGTCCTGGGCCTGGGCCTGGCATATCTCCCTGCACTGTGGGGCCAGGCACCACTGGCCTGGCTCAGATGTTCCTCAGGGAGACTGCTGTGTGCTGCCCACTGCCTACCAGCTCTCCCCCAGTGCCAAGTCCCCTCTGGAAGAGAATGTCAAATAAACCTGCATACCAGGGACCTTGTGTCTGAGGGCTTTTCCTTGGGGTGGGAGGTGCCTCCTGTTGTCTAGGAAGATGGGAATTCCTTCTGCGGGTGGCTGGGCTGGGAGACACGTGGGGCAGGTGTGTATGTAAGAGCAGGGTGGAAAAACACCATTGTGACCTCCAAAGATCTCGGCCCTCGGGTGTCAGGCAGGCTGGGCAGCCACCAGGATTGGGCAGTTGTTTGATAAAAAGTGCTGGGCCCTGGTGGCAGGGAGACACTGGAGATGGCGGACTGAATGTGCCTTGTTTGCAGACTGTTTTGACTCCGGAGCTGCCACCGTGGGGTTGCTGGGCTAGAAGAGATTTCTAAGTATTCTGCTGCTTTCCATCTCTGTGCTCCATTTTTACACCGAAGCCCTGCACGTTTGTTTATTTTCCTCTTTGGGCTCAGGCGCTTGAGCAATCCATTGTGGGAAGCTGGGAGTGGTGGGGCACAGCCAGCCAAAACTACTCTTGAACAAGGCTTATTTATTTACTTATTTATTTATTGAGACGGAGTCTCGCTCTCTTGCCCAGGTTGGATGGAGTGCAGTGGCGTGATCTTGACTCACTGCAGCCTCTGCCTCCCGGGTTCAAGCAATTCTCCCACCTCAGCCTCCTGAGTAGCTGGGATTACAGAGTTGTGCCACCACGCCTGGCTAATTTTTATATTTGTAGTAGAGACAGGATTTCACCATGTTGGCCAGGCTGGTCTCAAACTCCTGACAGGTTGATTCACCTACCTCAGCCTCCCAAAGGGCTGAGATTACAGGCATGAGCCACTGTGCCCAGCCTTGAACAAGGTTTTCTAGTCCTGAGGCTTTCAGGTCCCTGTGGGGTGGCAGTGGTGACACAGTCCAGGTGTGGCCACTCTGCCAAGAAAGGAAGCCCTGTGTCTCTGCTGCTTCGGAGGGGTGAGCAGAGCACCGGGGGTTCCCGTGTGTTTCCTTGCCTGAGCCTCACGTGGCAGGTTATGTTTCCATTTCCAGACGGAGAGAGCCAGGCTCTGGGGAATGAAGTTGTCTAGGTCACGTCATTATTAAATGCTGAATTCAGGTCCACCTCACTTCCTGAAATCTACCAAATGCCCAGGCAGCCCTTGACCATGGGCCCTTAGAAGGAAGGGCATGTGTGAGGTCAGGGACTTCCCTAGGGTGGCCCAGGGTTGGGCTGCTTTTATGCTCTTCCTGGCAATCCTGTCTTCTAGGCCTGTCACCTGAGGCAGGGGGGAAGAGGTGGTGGCTGGAGTGAAAGGTGGTGGTGCCCAGTTCTGTCGGGACAGAGGGAGGGGGCTCGTTGTTGACAGGGCAGTGGCCTAGCCCTGGCAGGTTTCTTGAACCTGGGTGCGGCCTGGGCCCAGCAGGGGTTAAACAGCAGCTGGAAGAACAAGTACCCCGTCTTCCTCCGTCCTCATCCTGGTCTGGTTCTTCATGGGCAGGTCCAGCCCGTCCTGGCCTGGAAACAACCATTCCTCAAAACCTGCTGGCCTGGTTGCCATTCCCCCATCGCAGCTGTTTTTTTGTGAACTCCCTGATGTCCTCATAAAACATATCAGGGTAGAGGCCTCCTCTCCTTGGGATAGAGATCAAGTCCACACCCTCTCTTTGATGGAGCGCTGGCACCTCCCACAGCTAACAAACCCTCCGACCCTGGGCTGCCTGAGAGATGATCACTTCTGTGCCTTGACCTGGCCTCAGTGGGGAGGGGAAGGGAAGATCAGAGGCTGCTGGGGATGGCTCACCCTTTAGAGAGGGGCGGGCGGCAACGTGGCCTCCTCAGGGCCGCAGAGAGGCTACCAGCAGGACATGCCCCTTCTGTGCCACAGAGTCGTGCCCTGCCTGGGTCTGCTGACTGGTCTTTATGGTGCGTTTTGTGAATTCACAACCCACCCATCAGAAAGCCCTGCCAGATGAACCTGGGGTTATTTGTAGAGTCTCCAAGGCCTGCAGGAGGGGTTCTCTGAGGAAATTATGGCTTTTCTTTGGTTCACTCTCCAGTCCCAGAGGCGAGCACGGTGCCTGGCACTCAGTATTCACTGAGTGAATGTTGTTGGAATGAATGCATGGAAAAGCTGAATGGATGAACGTCCCTTCCTTCACATCCCTTCCTAGGAGTCCCCTCCCCATTAGAGTCAGAGACTCTGTTTGACACCTCTGTGCCAGCCTTGGCTTTTGCCTGTGGCCGAGCAATTTTTCTTTTTTTTTTTTTGAGACATAGTTTTTGCTCTTGTTACCCAGGCTGGAGTGCAATGGCACGATCTCGGCTCACCGCAACCTCCGCCTCCTGGGTTCAGGCAATTCTCCTGCCTCAGCCTCCTGAATAGCTGAGATTACAGGCACGTGCCACCATGCCCAGCTAATTTTTTTTTGTATTTTTAGTAGAGACGGGGTTTCACCATGTTGACAAGGATAGTCTTGATCTGTCGACCTCGTGATCCACCCGTCTCGGCCTCCCAAAGTGCTGGGATTACAGGCTTGAGCCACCGCGCCCGGCCGGCCGAGCAATTTTTAGAACAGGACTTTAAGCGGTACATTATCCCCATTTTCCACACGGGGAAACTGAGGCCCAGAGGAGCCAAGGAAGTTGCTGAAGGTCACACAGCTGGTGAGACACAGCTGTGTGCTTGGGGCTAGGTCCGTGTGCTCACTCTGCCTGTAGCTGCCTCTTCCCTCAAGGGGCTTCCAGCCCAGTCGGGGAGGTAGAACAGGTGCATCAGGCCAGATGGCCATGCCAGGAGCCCCGAACCAGCCAGCGGGAGAGCAATGTGCACACCTAGGACAGAGGCTGTGGGTGGAGCGGGGCTGGAGTGTGAACTCGCGGAGGCTGAGATGTGGACACAGGCAGGTGAGGGCGTGGGGAGGGCACTCTTCACAGGGCGAGAGTGGAGGGATGACTCACACCTGAGGCAGGTGAGGCACAGCTGCGCCCTCAAGCGTCCCTGAAAACACAGCAAACCTCACAGCCAGAGGCCAAGTGGAGACACGATGAGAGGCAGCTCCGTGGGCCTGAGGTCCTCGAGGAGAGGGTTGCCAGGTACGGCTCCTCCTCCAAGAGCTGTCACTTGGGTCCCCTCCTCGGCTGTCCTCTCATCCTTACAGCCTGGGCTGCAGGTGCTTGACAGAGGACAGGGGAAGGTGGGGAGGACAGGAAAACGGGAGGGGGCGGAGGGGGGTCAGGCCTGCAGAGAGGGTTAGGTGAGGGCCCGCAGGAACGGGGCAGGAACGGGAAGGTAGCAGCCCGGGGGTGGGGGTGCCCAGTGGACCCCCCGCCAGGGGGCTCTCCCTCTCCCCGTCTCCTAGAACGCCGGCGGGCCCCACTTTGCTGGCATTCCAGGCAGAAAAGTTCTGTGCTGCCGAGAAGCCAGCGTTCAGGAAGGGAGTTGCGGGGGGCGGGGAGGAGGGCGGCCTTGGTTTGGGATTTGTGGGTGTCAAGGCCGCATCTGCGCCAGCCTCCGAGCCTGGAGTGGGTGGAGGAGCCAGGCGGACTGCAGACGTACCCAGCCAGCCCACCCTGCCCGAGACCTGGGGATGCGGGGCTCAGGAGCGCGGCTGCCCTCTGGGCCGTCTGCAAAGTGGGGCGAGGGGCCGTCCCTGGACCGGCTCCTCTCTGCTCCGGGCGGTCGGGGGAGTGCGGGCGCTCCGGGGAGGATGCGGGCGCCACCGAGAGGCCGGCCGCAGCCTCGAAGGAGCCCTGGGGACAGCCCGCCCCATCCCCCCGACGGGTTCGGGCCAGGTGGCAGCGCCCGGGCTCGTCGTGTGGAGGCGGCGGCTTCCCTGGCCAGGGGCGGCGGCAGGGGCGGCCCCGGGATCACATGGGCGGAGGCAGGTCCCGGAGCCCCGGGCGGGCTCTCCCCAGAGTCGGGCAGACGGCAGCAGGAGCGACATCGTCTCCTCGCCCTCCCTCCCTCCCCGGCCTGGGCGCCCAGCCCGACAGGTGAACGGCAGCCAGGTGAGCGCGCCCACCTGCGCCCCTCCGCGCAGCCCGCCCTTCCCGGCGCCGGGCCCGTCCCCGCGCCACTCTCGGCGCGGGAACCCGGCCTCGTCCGCGGCCCGGCTCCCTGCAGCCTCGCCTCGGCGGGGGCGCCCCGGCGGGCTGCGCTCTCCCCGGCCTGCGAGCTCCGTCTCCAGCCTTCGACCCGCACGGTACTTTGCCCTCGGAGCAAAGGAGGCTCCAGAACTGGGAGAGCCGGGCCATCGGGCTGGGCACCTCCCCGCGGCGCCCGCAGCGCGGAGTCCACTGACCGGCTCAAAGGTCTGGGAATCTCAGGGCTGCCGTGAGCCGCCAGTGCCGGCCTCGGGGACTGGGGTGGGGGCGGTGCTGGGGACAGAGGCCGGGCCTGGGCCCAAGGGGAAGCCGGCCAGGGATGGAGACGGCAGACTGCTGGTGCTCTTGATAGAGTCCCGTAGCACTTGCGTCCCCCGCGGGCAGCCTCAGGATGGGTGCTGGGCAGGGTGGTGCCCAGCTTGGCACCGCGGCTTCCTGCCCGGTTTGGCTCCTGGCTCCAGAGCTAGAGGCTCAGGAAATCCCACAAGGGTCTGCCTGCAGGGGCACTCCCTTGCCCAGCCGAGAGCTTTTGGATGGGAGGCCTGTCACCCGCGCTGGCAGGCAGCATCGGGAATCTGGGGAGTGGGTGTGCACAGCTTGACAGATGAGCTCTGGCCTCTTTGCCCTGGCAGCAGGCCCCTGGGGGAGGTGGGGAGCCTGGTTTTGTCCATGTGAGCCACGTTGCCAAGAGCGAAAGAGGTGGGCAGCTAGGAGGCCCCAGTGAAGACCTGGCCTCACCCCACCAACCCCTCACCTGGCCAGGGACTTTCGTAGTCCGTATTGGTGCCACCTGGTTCCTTGACTTGTCACTCCTGCTCCCTGAGCCCTGCTCTCCCCAGGCCACTCACCCACCCTCCCCCAGAGTGGAGAGGAAGTACCCTGTTCTGTGGGTTTCGGGGACAGGAAGCAAGAGCTGGCGGGACTGAGCCCTGCTGGTGGAGGAGGGGTGGCCGGGGGGTGCTGGCCTTTCCTCCACTTGCCAGCCCCTGCCCCCCATGCTTCAACAAGCTCCCCCTCCAGCAGCTTGACAGCCCCCTCCTGGGAGTCACTCCCTGGGCTGAAGATGAACGGAGAACCCAGAGGCATGGCTTCCCAGGGTGGGGGGAAGTGAAACTCAGGGGTAAGGGGGGGAGTTAGCCACTTCCTCTACCCACCCCAGGAGCTGTTGTGCCTCTCCTCCCTTCGACTCCTCTCCTGCCGCCTTACAGTGCCCCCGGGGCCGAGTGGGGACACAGACTTCACCTCCTGGTCCTCTGTTCCTCAGGTATGGCGCTGACAGTGGATGTGGCCGGGCCGGCTCCCTGGGGCTTCCGTATCACAGGGGGCAGGGATTTCCACACGCCCATCATGGTGACCAAGGTAAGGGTGGCAGCTCCAAGAGACAGGGAGTTCCCTCAGAATTGAGGCCAGCCCTGTCCATCCCCGTCTGCGCAGATGGCTGGCTTTTTCGGTTCTGGAGCTGGGGACCTGCTGCTGCCTGGCATGCTGGCTGCCCAGGAGCCATAACCCTTTGACACAGGGATGTGGCGGCCACTTCAGGAACGGACCTTGGGAGTGAAAGGGAGCTGGGCCGAGGACAGGGCCTGCTCTTGCCTCCCAGTTGCTGTCCCCATACCTGCAGGCAGCCATTTTGAGTGGTTACTAGAACGAGAGCCCCGGAGTTCTTGGCAGTCTCTGCCTGACCCGGGCCCAGGCTGGGAGTGTCCTCAGGAGGGTGTGCAGGCAGCCACCTGCAACGTGTGATTTGCACGGGCAAGGCTCTCTATCCAAAAGTATTTCCAAGCACAGTTCCTGAAATTCTGCTGCTGCACATTCTTTGGGAGGCCCACTAGAATGCCAGCGTGAGGAGGGCGGCTGCCACCCATGCTCGTGGAGGGGACGGCTGATCAGCTGGGTGCCAACCATGAGCAGGCAGAGGGCCGTGCAGGAGGTAGCAGGCTGGCCTTGGTCAGACCAGCCTCTGTGTTTCTTGGGCAGCAGAGCGGGAAGTCCCCCCTCCTGGGGTGGGCCCCGGTCTAAGCCTGCCAGCTCCTCATCCCTACAGGTGGCTGAGCGGGGCAAAGCGAAGGCTGCTGACCTCCGGCCTGGAGACATCATTGTGGCCATCAACGGGGAAAGCGCGGAGGGCATGCTGCATGCCGAGGCCCAGAGCAAGATCCGCCAGAGCCCCTCACCCCTGCGGTTGCAGCTGGACCGGTAGGGCCTCCCACTCCGCTAAGTCTGGGCATTCCCCCTCCCATGCTAGCCCATGGAGCAGCCCTCGCTCCTGCTCACAGCCTGGAGCTCAGCCCTAACGCATCCTTCTCAGGCCCTGTTCCTACCTTGGGGAGAATGTCCTGGGCTCTGCTTCCTGCAATAGGGTGAGCTGAGGGGTGTTCTCGTGCCTGGCTGGGTGAAGGTGGGCACCAAGCTGGGCATGCAGCCACAGGCTGGGCAGGGCGAGCTGGCAGCAGCCACCTGGAAGCCCGGGTTTGACTGGTTCCCAAGAGTGTGCAGGGCACAGGGCGTGGGCGTGAAGTGGGTTGAAGAGGGGAAACTTCTGGGAAAGGTACGCCTGAGGTCGTGCCCCTAGGACTCCTGCCTCCAACAGGGCATGACCTTTGTTTAGTCCCCAGCTGGAGGTGAGGACTGGGGTGCTCATTCCTCACAGAGCCTGCCCCTTCCTCCCCATTGCGGCTCTGGACCCTGCTGGTGAAGGAGGACTCCTCATCCCGGCCTTACTCCTGTGGTTTTGAGCCTATAAGCCACAGTGGGGCCAGGGTGGGGCCCAGAGGCCAAGATTTAGGGGGAACAGGTGGCTCCCTTGGGTGGGGCATGGAGGTGAGTCATGGATCAGGAATGCTAGGAGATTCCCGGGTCGGGAGAGCCCTCTGCACGGACCTGGAACCTGAGTCAGACACCTTTTGCGTGCTGGCCACCCCCACATTGCCCAGCTCTCTCCAGCTCTACCAAGCCCCTCCTCCTCCAACTGCTCCGCCCTGCCCTGCCTTGCTGGAGAAGCTGGCTCCCTTCTTGTCCCTCAGGTCCCTGGGTGTTTGCAGGATCGGGATCCCAAGGAGGAGGGTAGAGAGCATCTCATGGCATCTGAGAATGGGGCCAAAAGCAACAGGGCCTGACGGGGGAAGGGCGGGAGCTGTGGACATGTTTCTTCCACTGGGGTTCTCTGGAGGGACTAGGGCTCAGGCCTCTGGTTCCTCACCGGGCAAGCCCAGACTCCAGTCTCTTAACTTTTACTGATGCCCGCCCCCCACCTCCCGCTTCCTAGTCCCCAGGTGACCTCTTTGGCATTCAGAAGCCCTGAGGCAGGAAGCAGAGCTCGTGGCTGGAGCCAGGGCCTGAGCTCCCTTCACTTTTCCTGGGAAAGCCGAGGGTCCTGTTGCCCTCTGTCTCTAGAAGTAGCCTGATGGCCAAGAATGTGTGGCAGGAGGGGACCAGGCAGGCTGTCCCTCAGCCCAGACTCCAGTGGCATCCCGCTCAGGGCTCTAGCTGGGCTCCACTTTGGAGGAGGATACCCAGGGAGCTGGGACGAGGAGCCCTTCCCGCTGGTGGAGACCTGGGTCTGCTTGTCTGGGAGGAAGTGGATGGGTCTTGCCCTTTGTTTAACTGGGGAGAGCCCTGAGGAAGGGATCAGGGGTGACACTCTCAAAGGCACCCTGGCCTCCGGTGGGCAGGGCTACCAGTCACCATGGGCTCTAGAAATTCAGGCAGCTCGCTTTCCCTCTCTGGGCTTCAGTTTCTCCATGAGTTAAAATGTAAAGGAATATAAAGGATTATTTATTTTTTTCTTTGTTGTCGTCTTCTTTTTTTTTTTTTTTTTTTTTTTTTGAGATGGAATCTCATTCTGTTGCCCCAGGTTGGAGTGCAATGGTGCAATCTCAGCTTACTCACTGCAACTCCTCCCCACCCCTCCCCTGGGTTCAAGTGATCCTCCTGCCTCAGCCTCCTGAGTAGCTGAGATTACAGGTGCCCAACACCGAGCCTGGCTAATTTTTTAATATTTTTAGTAGAGATGGGGTTTCACCAGGTTGGCCAGGCTGGTCTCAAACTCCTGATCTCAGGTGATCCGCCCGTCTTGGCATCCCATAGTGCTGAGATTACAGGTGTGAGCCACCATGCCCGGCTATAAAGGATTATTTCTATGTAATCAGTAATCGGGCTGAAAGGTGGCTCACATCAGTAATCCCAGGATTTTGGGAGACCAAGGCCGGCAGATCACCTGAGATCAGGAGTTGAAGACCAGCCTGGCCGACAACATGGCAAAACCTAGTCTCTACTAAAAATACAAAAATTAGCCAGGCATGGTGGTGGGTGCCTGTAATCCCAGCTACTTGGGAGGCTGAGGCAGGGAGAATTGCTTGAACCCTGGAGGTGGAGGTTGCAGTGAGCTGAGATCGCACCACTGGATTCCAGCCTGGGTGACAGAGCGAGACTCCATCTAAAAAATAAAAAAAAATCAGTAGTCTTTCTGTCTTCCCCTCAGATTAATCTACAAATCTGAGACAGTGACAGTGACAAAGTCCAGACCAAAAAAAAAAAAAAAAAAAAAAGGCAGGGTAAATATGAAGACTCTCTAATAAAACTGAATCTTTGAACTTTCTGCTGAAGATGTGTATTTTCTAACTTTTAGAACCAAACTATCCTTTTTTTGTGTGATGGAGTCTCGCTCTGTCACCCAGGCTAGAGTGCAGTGGCGCCATTTCAGCTCACTGCAACCTCTGCCTCCCAGGGTCAAGCAATTCTCCTGCCTCAGCCTCCTGAGTCCTGGGACTACAGGCATGCATCACTATGGCCCTGCTGCCTTTTTTTTTTTTTTTTTTTTTTTTTTTTTTTTTTTTTTTGTATTTTTAGTAGAGACAAGGTTTCGCCATGTTGACCAGGCTGATCTCGAACCCCTGACCTCAAGAGATTGGCTCTCAGCCTCCCAAAGTGCTGGGATTACAGGTGTGAGCTACCATGCCCAGCCTTGGTGGTTTTCTGAGGCAGTCTCACTCTGTCACCCAGGCTCAAGCGCAGTGGCACAATCATGGCTCACTACAGCCTCCTACTCCTAGGCTCAAGTGATCCTCCCACCTCAGCTTCCCGAGTAGCTGGGACTAGAGCCATGCACCACCATGTTCAGCTAATTTTTAGAAAATTTGAGTAGTGAGGAGGTCTTGCTATGTTGCCCAGGCTGGTCTTGAACTCCTGGGATCAAGGCATCTTCCTGCCTTGGCTTCCCGAAGTGTTGAGATGACAGGCATGGACCACTGTGCCTGGCCAACTGTCCTTTCTTTTTTTTTTTTTTTGAGATGGAGTTTTGCTCTTGTTACCCAGGCTGGAGTGCAATGGCACGATCTCGGCTCACCGCAACCTCCGCCTCCTGGGTTCAGGCAATTCTCCTGCCTCAGCTTTCCTGAGTAGCTGGGATTACAGGCACGCACCACCGTGCCCAGCTAATTTTTTTGTATTTTTAGTAGAGACAGGGTTTCACCATGTTGACCAGGATGGTCTCGATTTCTCGACCTCGTGATCCGCCCGCCTCAGCCTCCCAAAGTGCTGGGATTACAGGCTTGAGCCACCGCGCCCGGCAACTGTCCTTTCTTTTAAGGAACCATGGTGGTTGTTGATGATAGTTGTTTGTCTCGAGTTTGGCAACGTGAAAAGTTGACAACCTGAGGTCCAAATTTTCTGTAGCTTTTACTGGTGTTGAGAACTAGATCTGAGAACAGTCGACTCTTTTGGGGGTTGCGGGGTGCAGGGCCCCTGTGACACTCTCCTCCCTCTGTTGCCTCCTCAGGTCTCAGGCTGCATCTCCAGGGCAGACCAATGGGGACAGCTCCTTGGAAGTGTTGGCAACTCGCTTCCAGGTAAGCTGGCGCCTTCCCCTGGGAGCCTGGGTACCCAGATCACTGGTGCATGAGAGTGAGGCCCAGGCTGCTCTTCCTGACACCGCCACTCTCCACAGGGCTCCGTGAGGACACACTCTGAGAGTCAGTCCTCCCTACGGTCCTCCTACTCCAGCCCAACCTCCCTCAGCCCGAGGGCCGGCAGCCCCTTCTCCCCGCCACCCCCCAGCAGCCCCCTCGCTGGAGAGGCGGCCATCAGCCGCAGGTAAGTGCGCCCATGGGTGGGCACCCTGGTCACCTGGGCTGCCAACTCCAGGCTGTCTCTTCAGAGTCTCTGGAGCTCTGCTCAGGGGAGCCTGGGGCACCATCCTCCCTGGGCAGGGTGGGGATGGCCCCGCTCACATTTTTCCTGCTTTCAGTTTCCAGAGTCTGGTGTGTTCCCCAGGCCTCCCCGCTGCTGACCGCCTGTCCTACTCGAGCCGCCCTGGAAGCCAACAGGTGAGGGTGCCTGGGGGTAGACAGGCTGGAGGAACAGAAGCACCCCCAGTTCCTGCAGGTTGCCAGTGCTCAGGGGCTGCAGGTGGTCAGGCCCACTTGGGCAGCCAGGGCCTCCTTCTCCTGGCAACAGGCGTGCTCCTGAGCCAGAGATGCCGTGCTCTGGTCGTGGGCCACCTGTGCTGTACCCCAGCCCTGCCCGGCAGTGCCCAGTGGCCCATCCGTCTCCTGTTCTCCTTCTGCCCCCCTTCCCCCCCAGTCCCCTCCCCTCTCATCCTGCTGACTTCCTCCCTGCCCAGTGTGTTTCTTTTGGGCTGCGGCTGAAATAGTTTCACTGCTGTTGTTGGGATGATTCCCTTTCGGCTCTGGCTGCAGCTCTTGAACACATTCCTCCCCATTCCAAGCCCCGGGCCTGCCCAACTCCCACCCCCACCCGCTCTTCCTCCTCTGACTCAGCCCAGAGATGCCCCAGTGGGACCACGGTTCTGCCTGGAGATGCTCTTGGCTCATTCCATCTCCTCCTCCCTACCCCCAACCCTGCCACCCTAGACTCTCCTCCACCCAGGTCCCAGGACCACTGGTGACAGCCTAACTCCCTTCCTGGGTGGTATTTCTCCTCTTCAAGGGCGAGGGATGGTAAAGGAGTTGAGGCAGCCAACAGCCCTGGGGAAGGCTTGGGGGGGCAAGTGCAGCCTTTGGGGTGACGGGGACACAGCCCAGCTGCTGAGCCCTATCTTCGGGTTGATTCTGCATTCCAGAAAGCAGAGCCTTTACGGGTGGTCAGGGAGGGCACGAGATCCTGGGGGCTCTGGAGGAAGAAGGAGCAGGATCTTTCTGGGGGAGGGGGCCTCCCAAGAGGGGCTCCCTGGTGACTCACTTCATGCCCACCCAGGGGCCAGCCTGGTGCCATGGCCATACAGATGTATTCCATAGGTCCCCTTCATTAAGGAATTGAAAATGTAGTTACAGAGATAAGGCAAACTTGCAAAACAATTTTGGAGCAATTAAGCACTAAGCAGTGTGGTATTAATTACAAAGGCAAGAGGCGTTCTGGGAGGGGAGGGAGGAGTGGGCGGTGGGCAGGAAGGCTGTGTCAAAAGTGTTCCTGGACACTGGAGGTGGTGGCGGGTAGGGTTCAGGGAGGCCGGACGCTCGGGAGGTGGCGTGTGGGGGCTGGGGATGTTTAGGGGCCTGGCGTGTGCGGGCTGGGGATGTTTTGGGGGGCCTGGTGTGCGGGGGCTGGGGATGTTTTAGGGGCCCTGGTGTACGGGGGCTGGGGATGTTTTGGGGGGCCTGGTGTGCGGGGGCTGGGGATGTTTAGAGGGCCTGGTGTGTGGGTTAGGGGCCCTGGTATACGGGGGCTGGGGATGTTTAGGGAGCCTGGCGTGTGGGGGCTGGGGATGTTTTGGGGGGCCTGGTGTGCGGGGGCTGGGGATGTTTAGAGGGCCTGGTGTGTGGGTTAGGGGCCCTGGTATACGGGGGCTGGGGATGTTTAGGGAGCCTGGCGTGTGGGGGCTGGGGATGTTTTGGGGGGCCTGGTGTGGGGCGCTGGGGATGTTTTTGGGGGCCTGGTGTGGGGGGCTGGGGATATTTCGGGGGGCCTGGTGTGGGGGGCTGGGGATGTTTCGGGGGGCCTGGTGTGTGGGGCTGGGGATGTTTTGGGGGGCCTGGTGTGCGGGGACTGGGGATGTTTTGGGGGGCCTGGTGTGTGGGGCTGGGGATGTTTTAGGGGGACATTTTGTTCAGAGATAAGCCAGGAATGAGCTCATCTGAAGAGGGCTGGTCAGTGTCAGTCCTGGCTCCCTTCCGAGAAGCCTCTGTCGGGTTATGGTCTTAGCAGGACCACGTGCTCAAGGGCAGCCTTGCTGAGCTTCCCCCTCGCGTTGTCCCCGGTCCAGGAAAATGAAGGCTGTGGGAGGCACAGGGGCACAGTCCCCAAACCAGAGGCAACACCTGAGAACTTGCTGGAAATGCAACTTCCCAGGCCCCAGCCTACACCCACGGAGTTGGGTACGGTGTTTGCGGCGCATGAGCCCAGGGCTGGGTGCAGGAAGACCCACCTGGTCGGTCCCACTTCTGCCATGATGGCTTCATCCCTCTGCCTCTCCCTGGGCCTCAGGTTAGACTAGACACTCTGAGCTCCCTTCTTTGACCTTGATGACTCTGCTCATTCTTTCGGCAGCTGCTTCATGTCAGACGCTCATCTGGGCTCTGGGGAGGCATTCGTGGAAAAACAGAGTGACATCTCTGACCCTTTGGAGCTGACGTTCTAGTCTACAAATGAGGCTGTGGTCCCACAGCTGCCTCCTGAGAATCACTGTGAAGCTGGGTGCTGTGGCACACGCCTGAGTCTGGGTTACTTGGAGACTCAGGCGCGAGGATTGCTTGAGCCCAGGAGTCCAGACCAGTTTGGGCTACATAATGAAACCCCTATCTCTTAAAAGTCACTTACACTTGAGAGTCTTAAAGGCTCTAAGAAGTCCCATGAGAAAGAAATCCACTTGATTTTTCTTTTCTTTGTTTTGAGATGGAGTTCCACTCTGTCGCCCAGGCTGGAGTGGAGTGGTGTGATTTTAGCTCACTGCAACCTCCAACTCCCAGGTTCAAGCGATTCTCCTGCCTCAGCCTCCAGAGTAGCTGAGATTACAGGCATGCGCCACCATGCCCAGCTGTTTTGTACTTTTTTTTCGTTTTTTTTTTATTTTTATTTTTTTTATTTTAAGTAAAGATAGGATTTCACTCTATTTGCCAGGCTGGTCTTGAGCTCCTGATCTTGTGATCCTCCCACCTTAGCCACCCAAAGTGCTGAGATTACAGGCGTGAGCCACCACACCTAGCCTTAATTTTCCTTTGCATCCTAAACTTGTTGAATGGCAGAATTTCTCCTGGATTTCTCCCCCTGAGCCCCCTGCCCCACCCCCAGGAACATTCTTGTGTTCTGGAGAGGTGTTGCCTGCAGACAGCCTGTTGATGGGCGGCTTTTTTAGATTTGGAGATAAAAGGTTTCTTCTGTGAAGGCAAGGGTCCCTAACCCCTAATCGCCTGGGAGGGATGGAGGGAGGAGAAAGGCATTGCCTCTCCCAGCGGGGAAGCTGGGCTCCTTTTCTGGGCCTGGTGGTCTGGCGGGAGTGCCTGGGAGGAAAGCTGTGAGCTGGAGGGTCGGGGCTGCTGTGTCCTTGTGGCCTCCTGACATGCCCAGGGCCACAGAGCCAGAGGCACAGGACGCCCTCACGGTCTCTCTGGAAACGGCAAGTTCCCCCTGCTGGTAGGCACACGCCTTGGTGAGCAGAGGCCAAGTGGAAAAAGCCCCTTTCCCTCTGGCCGAGAATGAGGACTTGGCTCATGAAGGGATCCTGGGCCGGCGCCCCAGGCAGGGCCTGTGGCGGCTTGTCTGTGGATGTGATGTGGCTGTTGAGTACCTGCGGAAACTATCTCTGGGTCCTCCAGGTGACCGAGTAGCCCCCAGGTTGTCCTGCAGTCCAGGTGTGGAGTCCCGGCCCTGCCTCTGATGCTCCAGGTGGTTGGCCCGGCCATTTTGCCCTTACCTACAGAACGTTTTACCGAAGAACCCTGAGAGCAGAGGGCTGCAAGGCTGGAAGAGGCCTGGTGGGGCGAGGGTCCAGGGCTGTTTTCTTTTTTGAGATGAAGTCTCACTCTGTTGTCCAAGCTGGAGTGCAGTGGCATGGTTACGGCTCACTGCAACCCCCACTTCCCAGGTTCAAGTGATTCTCCTGCCTCGGCCTCCCGAGTAGCTGGGACTGGGACTGCAGGCACACACCACCATGCCCGGCTAATTTTTGTATTTTTAGTAGAGATGGAGTTTCACATGTTGGCCAGGCTGGTCTCAAACTCCTGACCTCATGATCCACCTGCCTTGGCCTCCCAAAGTGCTGGGATTACAGGCGTGAGCCACTGTGCCTGGCCAAGGGCTGTTTTCTTAAAAACCCAGAAGTTTTTACTTTAGCTTAAGGATCTCTGTGCAGTTTTCATCTGGCTGCATAATTCATCCATGACTTTGAATTTTAAAACGGAGAGAAGCTGGCTTCCCAGGAAACAGTGCCCCTGGCCCTGGGCACCGGCCCGCCTGGTTGTCTCCAAGGCTCTCCTTCCCGGTGGCTGGTGCGGGCTCCTGGAGCTCAGTGGAGTCCCATTGGGGTGGCAATGGAAAGGGGGCAGGGGAGCGGGCAGTATGAGATGCAGGCTGGAAACTGCCCTTCAGGAACAACTGTGAGGCTGAAGGTGAGATTTCCATGCAGGGAGCAAATGTAAGAGCCCCCGATGGACAGGGCACGCCTGGGGAGGGGCACTGCCGCCAGAGCCTGGCCCAGGGAGGCCTTCGCTCCCCAAAGCTCCATGGGGCAGGCCCAGACCTTCCAGGGCAGCAGGGACAGGCTGGTCAGCCCGGATCCCCACCTCTCGGGAGAGGAACCAGCTCTCCTTGGGAAGAGTGCCTCTGCCCTGGCCGGCCCTGGCTCCCAGGGAGCCTCGACCCCCACGATTCATCCCTTTGTTTCCATCTCCTTAGTGCAAAAGGGCAGCATTCTTCTTCTCTGCTGGTTCCGTAGGATCTTGGCCAGGCCGAGTGTGCAGTGTCTCTGCACACAGATAATAGCATGCATGGCATAGGAATCCGTGCTTAGCTGTCACCTGGTGCCTTCCTGCTGCCTGGTCCCCGGCAGAACCCACATGGCTCCCTCCCGCTCTGGACCTGGCCGTCCCTGTGCCCTGGCTCCAAGGGCAGGGGCAGGGGGCCCGCTGGTCAGTGAGGGCCGGGGGCCCCCTGGTGTCCGGCCGGGGAACAGTCGGGCTGGGCCCTCCTGGGTGTGTTGGACCAAGGCTCTGGCCCTGACTCCTCCCCGGCTGCCTCCTCCCCACAGGCTGGCCTCAGCCGAGCTGGCGACTCAGCGGTGCTGGTGCTGCCGCCTTCCCCGGGCCCTGGCCCTCGTTCATCCAGGCCCAGGTACCAGCAGGCCCCGGAGGGTCGGGTGGGGTTTTGGAAGACTGGGAGGGGCAGGAGGGAGACTGGCTTCCCCGACAGGGATGGGACCCCAAGCCCAGATGGCTCTCCACCTCCCAGATTCCTCCTCCACCTCCCAGATTCCTCCCCCTCCCCCATGCTCCTCTCCTGCCCCCCACCCTCTTGGTTGCCTAAGCCCCAGCCAGGTACCCTCATTCCTGGCTGCCTCCCACCCCAGTGTGAACTCAGAAGGGGGCAGCCTCCTCCTGGACGAGGACTCGGAAGTCTTCAAGATGCTGCAGGAAAATCGTGAGGGACGGGTGGCCCCCCGACAGTCCAGCTCCTTTCGGCTCCTGCAGGAAGCCCTGGAGGCTGAGGAGAGAGGTGAGGCACTGGGGTTGGGGGGCTGGGGAGAGAAAGGAGGCTCCCTTAATGAACCAGTGTTCTTAAGCGCCTGTGAAGCGCTCACCCCGGGACTAGGCTCTAAGCCCCAACCCTTCCTGTAAGAAGCTGACAGTCTGGGGGTCATCAGCATGCTCCCAGACGGTAGTGGGCAGTAGCCTAGCCGGCTGGGATGGGAAAGTGCCATCTGAATGATAAAGGCGGTGGTGGGGCCTGGGGCTGGGCCTCCAGGGAGGGCTTCTTGGTGGAAGAGGGATCTGACTTAGCCTCAGAAAAAACCATCAAGACTTAAATAGCACGACGACGGTGGCAGGAAGCACTGTGGAAAGCGGATGCTGGGAGCCAGAGGGCTTTGGGGTGTGAGAGTGAGAGAAGGGGGCCTGGTAGCATGGAGGGTGCCAGTGGCGGCCGAGTGCTTGTAGTGAGAGCCCTCGGGAACCAGGCGAGGAGTGCCCTGACGCAGGAGAGGCACTAAATGCAGTGCCAGGTGAGCAAGACATACGGAGGCTTGCCAGAGTTCAGTTCTTCAGGTGACAGGTGCCATGCCTATCGATGCAGCAGGTGTGTGCAGAGCGTGGGGATAGAAGGTGGTCCTGCCTCACACCTGCCCTTGGGCTCTGTTCATTGGGGCAGATGGGCCTGGCCAGCTCCCATGAAGTGTGCGCTGCTGCGGGAGCTCCTGCAGGCGCTGCGCACCAATGCCCTTTAGAACAGCGGGGAGAAGGGGAGGAGATGACAGGACAGGCAGGAGAGTGATCCGAGAGGGCCCGTGTGGCTGGTTCTAACGCTGACTTTTAGCTCCAGGGGGCATTTGCACAGGGATAGGGGGTGCGGTGAGAAGGTTTGGAGCACATCTTGTCTGTTTTGACCCTGGGGCCTCAGAAGGTCCCAGGAGGCAGCACAGGGAGAGGGCAGTGCCTTCACCAAGGGAGCCTCAGCGTCCTTAGCTGCAGACAGGGTTGACAGCTGCCCCACAGCCCCAAGCTTCATCTTAGCGTGGCTTGAGAGCTCAGATGCCATACGCATGGAAAAGCCCTTTGAAAGATTTACCAAGGCGTTACACTCCTGTTACCATCTTGGGTTATTATCTATTCACACTGTCATTACCGGGTCACTAGAGTGGGAACACCTGCCTCACCTGCCATGTCACACACTGAGCACAGATGGCCCCGCGTGGCCTTAGATGGGCACACTAGGCCTTGCACTTGCCTCTTTTAGGCCCTTGTCCAGCCTCAGCCACAGGTCTGGCAAGATCACCTTCCTCCTTACCCGGTCCCACCCTCAGTGTGACTTTAGGTCACTGACTCAGGGTGCTTTCCCAGACCACCTCCTCAAAGCGGCTTTGGGACAGGGCTGTGGTTGGTGGGTTCTCACCATGTGTCTGTCTGCCCCGCCCCCAGGTGGCACCCCAGCCTTCCTGCCCAGCTCACTGAGCCCACAGTCCTCATTCCCCACCTCCAGGACCCTGGCCCCCCCTCCCAAACTCCACACCTGTGAGAAGTGCAGCACCAGCATCTCGTGAGTGTGGGTGTGGGGGAAGCCTCGGCAGGGGGGTGGGGAGGGGGACATAGCACTGGATGCTTTCAGGAAGGGCCAGGCCCATCGGGGCTAGCACTGGGCACACAGTCAGGGACCCTAGGGGAAGCAGTGCCCCACAGCCTTGGGGGCGTTAGTTATAGGCTTCTTAGGAGCCTGTGCTAACTGCTTCCGGCTGCATCTCCCCCCTCCCTCTCTTCCTTTCCCTTCCCTTTCAATTTCTCTCTGAATAATTTTAAAGCCTCTAAAGCAGGTGTCCTCAAACTTTTTACACAGGGGGCCAGTTCACTGTCCCTCAGACCGTTGGAGGGCTGCCACATACTGTGCTCCTCTCACTGACCACCAATGAAAGAGGTGCCCCTTCCTGAAGCGCGGCGGTGGTGGGGGGCGCTGGATAAATGGCCTCAGGGGGCCGAATGGTAGTTTGGGGACGCCTGCTCTAAAGATCTGTCCTGAGGTGCAGCACCTCCTCCCGCAAACTCCTCCTCTTTCCCTCCCTCCCACTTTGGAGCAGGCTGGATTTTCCCGAGGTGTGCTCATTTTTCTTTTTCTTTTTTTTCCTTTTTATTTTTTTGAGATGGAGTCTCACACTGTCACCCAGGCTGAAGTGCAGTGGCGCAATCTCAGCTCACTGCAACCTCTGCCTCTCAGGTTCAAGGGATTCTCATGTCTCAGCCTCCTGTGTAGCTGGGACTATAGGTGCACACCAGCACGCCCAGCTAATTTTCTGTATTTTTAGTAGAGACAGGGTTTCACCGTGTTGGCCAGGATGGTCTTGAATTCCCAACCTCACATAATCTGCCTGCCTCGTCCTCCCAAAGTGTTGGGATTACAGGCTTGAGCCGCCACACCCAGCCAAGGTGGGCTCATTTTTCTCAGTAGGTGGCATTTATAATGCAACCACATTCTCTGGAAGGTTGCTGACCCCTCCCCCAGGTAAATTTCTGAAGTGTGCAGCGTGGAGGCGCAGGTGATGGACTTTAGGCAAATCCCTTAACCTCTCTGGGCTTCAGTGTTTTCATCTGCAGAGTGGGAGAATATCCACTTGCCCTGCTGGATAGAGATAAGAAATGCGTGTTTAAAAAGCATGTGTTGCCGGGCGCGGTGGCTCAAGCCTGTAATCCCAGCACTTTGGGAGGCTGAGGTGGGTGGATCACGAGGTCGAGAGATCGAGACCATCCTGGTCAACATGGTGAAACCCCGTCTCTACTAAAAATAAAAAAAAAAAAACTAGCTGGGCGTGGTGGTGCATGCCTGTAATCCCAGCTACTTAGGAGGCTGAGGCAGGAGAATTGCCTGAGCCCAGGAGGCGGAGGTTGCGGTGAGCCGAGATCGCGCCATTGCACTCCAGCCTGGGTAACAAGAGCAAAACTCCGTCTCAAAAAAAAAAAAAAAAAAAAAAAAAAGCATGTGTTGCCGGGCGCGGTGGCTCAAGCCTGTAATCCCAGCACTTTGGGAGGCCGAGGTGGGTGGATCACGAGGTCGAGAGATCGAGACCATCCTGGTCAACATGGTGAAACCCCGTCTCTACTAAAAATACAAAACATTAGCTGGGCATGGTGGCCCGTGCCTGTAATCCCAGCTACTCAGGAGGCTGAGGCAGGAGAATTGCCTGAACCTAGGAGGCGGAGGTTGCGGTGAGCCGAGATCGCGCCACTGCACTCCAGCCTGGGTAACAAGAGCGAAACTCCGTCTCAAAAAAAAAAAAAAAGAAAAGAAAAAAAAGCATATGTTTTCCATCCTTCATTGGGTCCCTTGGAGGATTTGTTAAATGCTGATGGCTGGGCCATACCCCAGAGCCTTTGCTCCAGGAGGCCAGCAAGCCTGAGAATGAGAATTTCTTTTCTTTTCTTTTTTTTTTTTGAGACGGAGTTTCGCTCTTGTTACCCAGGCTGGAGTGCAATGGCGCGATCTCGGCTCACCGCAACCTCCGCCTCCTGGGCTCAGGCAATTCTCCTGCCTCAGCCTCCTAAGTAGCTGGGATTACAGGCACACGCCACCATGCCCAGCTAATGTTTTGTATTTTTAGTAGAGACGGGGTTTCACCATGTTGACCAGGATGGTCTCGATCTCTCGACCTCGTGATCCACCCACCTCGGCCTCCCAAAGTGCTGGGATTACAGGCTTGAGCCACTGCACCTGGCCAATTTTTAGTTTTTTTAAAATAGGGTTTTGCTCTGTTGCTCAGGCTGGAGTGCAGTAGCGATGTCATGGCTCACTACAGCCCTGAAGTCCTGCGCTCTAGTGATCCTCCCATCTCAGCCTCCTGAGTATTAGTATCTGGGACTACAAGCATGTGCCACCACAGCTGCCTAATTTTTAAATTTTTTGTAGAGATGGGATCTTGCTATGTTGCCCAGTCTGGTTTCAAACTCCTGGCCTTAATCTATCCACCTTGGTCTCCCAAAGTGCTGGGATTATAGGCATGAGCTACTGTGTCTGGCCACCCATTTTTTTTTTTTTTTTTTTTTTTTTTTTTTAAATTAGAGATCCCAGCAGTGGCAGTGGTGGTGGGGATGTGTGTGTGTTAGGGGCTTTGTCAAAGTGAGATTCCTGCATGCCATTTCAAGAGTCAAGTCTCCAGCCTGGTGTGGTGTCTCATGCCTGTAATCCCAGTACTTTGGAAGGCCGAGGCAGGTGGATCACCTGAGGTCAGGAGATCGAGACCATCCTGGCTAACATGGTGAAACCCCATCTTTACTAAAAATACAAAAATTAGCTAGGCATGGTGGCACAACCCTGTAATCCCAGCTACCTGTGAGGCTGAGGCAGGAGAATCGCTTCAGCCCAGGAGGTGGAGGTTGCAGTGAGCCGAGATTGCCCCATTGCACTCCAGCCTGGGCAACAAGGATGAAACCCCATTAAAAAAAAAAAAAAAAAATCAAGTCTCTAAGAAGGCTTTGGGTTCTTCCCAGGTCGTGATGCTAGGGTGGGGACCATGCCCCCTGGGAAATGGTGGCCTTCTGCCTAGTGCTGCAGCTCTGAGCTAAAGCCTCTCCCTCCCCTGCAGGAACCAGGCCGTGCGCATCCAGGAGGGCCGGTACCGCCACCCCGGCTGCTACACCTGCACTGACTGTGGGCTGAACCTGAAGATGCGAGGGCACTTCTGGGTGGGCGACGAGCTGTACTGTGAGAAGCATGCCCGCCAGCGCTACTCTGCACCCACCCCCCTCAGCTCCCGGGCCTGAGCCCGCCATGCCCTCAGCCTGCTGCACTGCCGGGCCAGGGTCGTGCCCATACAAGTTGGCATGGCAGGGGCAATTGTGGGCATCTGCTCTTACGTGAGCTAAGTTTGGGGACCTGAGGCCCCTTTGTCTTCACTGGGTGGGCCAAGGTCTGGGACCTGTCTTGGGCTGCAGGAGCCTCACCCTCACCCTGCCAGGACCCTGTCCCCTGCAGGACTGGCACTGTGCCAGTCTGAGGTGGCTGCTGCCTTTCATCAACCTTTGTATGCCAGGGTCTAAGCAGGGTGGAACACAGAAGTGGGAAGGAGAGAGGTGGGTCAGGGGCTGACGGTGTCACTGTGTAACATTTTTGACATATGAGCTCTATAAATGCATGAATATGGACACAACAAAGTAGACGTGTCTTCCTTCTCTTTCCCACCACCAGCCCTGGGTATGAGCTGCTCCCACCACCAGGTGGAGGGTCTTTACTTAGGAAACATGCATTTCCTCTTATTTTCCCTCCCTCAAATCCCACCACTGCTGTTGCCTGCACCTGACTTTTCCTATGGAAGGGCCTTGCCTCTTTTGGGATGGAGTCGTGTTTTTCCTTAACCCTTTTGTAAAGATGCCTGTTTTACCAGAGGACCCTTGTGCTATGGTGGGAATGAGGTGGTCACTGGGAGCTTTGGAGGGGTTGGTGGAAGGCCAGGAGATCCACCCAGCCAAGCCAATGAGACAACCTCTGGCCCACCAAGGGCTGGGCCCCTGGGGCCAGGTTGATCTACTGATAACTTCTGCTTCTGCAAGTTTTTCTTTTTCTTTTTCTTTTTTTTTCTTTTTCTTTTCTTTTTTTTTTTTTTTTAAGAGGGAGTCTCTCTCTGTTGCCCAGGCTGGAGTGCAGTGGTGCAGTCTCAGCTCACTGCAATCTCCATCTCCCTGAGTTAAAGTGATTCTCCTGCCTGAGCCTCCTGAGTAGCTGGGACTACAGGTGCACGCCACCATGGCCAGCTAATTTTTGTATTTTTGTAATTTGTATTTGGATTACAGGTTTTCGTTATGTTGGCCAGGCTTGTCTCGAACTCCTGATCTTGTGATCCACCCACCTGCCTCAGCCTCCCAAAGTGCTGGGATTACAGGCGTGAGCTACATTGCCTGGTGAAACCTTCCACTTCTTTCCTGGGAAACTCTGCTGCCTTAATTGGTGACTGATTTGGGGGGAAAAAGGCAGGCTAGGTAGGGTGGCTCAGGCCTGTAGCCCGAGGTACTCAGGAGGCCTGAGGAGCACTTGAGCTCAGGAGGTTGAGGCTGCCTTAAGGTATGATTGTGCCACTGCATTCCAGCCTGGGAGGGAGAGAGATCTGTCTCTGAAAAAAACCAAAAACAACCCAATGCATGTGGCCAGTGCCAGGTGAGCTGCCTGGAGGTGCACTTGAGTTGAGGCAGGAGACAGCGGGGTCTCCCCGCTAGCCTAGGATTTGGGCCTGATTCCCCCACTACCCCTAGTGGTAGTCCGAGAGGATGCTGGGGACTCATCCCCATCCCCATCAGCCCAGCTTGGCCGCAGCCCCAGCTCCCTTTTCAGAGAAGATCAAATCTGGGCTTCCCAGGGTGCCTGGCTGGTCCCTGCTGGCAGCTTTGTGCTCTCTGACTCTTTATGGAAGGAATCTTGGCGCAGACGTTTGTGTTGCCTCTTCAGGCACCTGTTGATATAATTTACACCTTGATATCGTTGTCTAATCTTTTGCCTGGATGGCTGCCTGAGACGTGTCTTTATTTTTATGGAAAAGATCAAGGCTGTCGGGCTCAGGAACCTGTGGGCCCCCTGGCAGCAGGTCAGAAACGGGGTAGCCTCTTTGGCGCCACCTAGTGTCCGGTGCAGCCCATGACGGGGCCGTGAAAAGATCTCAATCACCGGGAACCACTGGGTTTTTGGGCACAGCAGGAATACAGGGTATGAATGAATAAGACGATGTGTCAGTGAGCGCTAAGGGCTACCTTGGAATGCCCAGAGGAGCGTCCGGTGAGTTCAAAGCAGTGGCCATGATGCGAAAGGAGGGCTGGGTCTTGGACAGGTGGAGGAGAGGAATGCTGAGTGATGGGGTGGCTGCCCGGGGATGCTTCGCTCAGATCAGTGGCTGATGGGGACACAGATAAGATCAGAAGGGAGCCGTCAATGCCAGAAGTAGTTTGAACTTCACCTTGAGGCTCTGGGGACACTTTGTTTTGAGACAGGGTCTTGCTCTATTGCCCAGGCTGGACTGCAGTGGTGCAATCTTAGCTGACTGCAGCCTCCACCTCCTGGGCTCAAGAGATCCTCCCACAGCCTCCCAAGTAGCTGGGACTACAGGTGAGCGCTACCACACCTAGCCAATTTTTAAGTTGTTTGTTTGTCTGTTTTTTGAGAGAGTCTCGCTCTGTTGCTCAGGCTGAAGTACAGTGATTCGATCTTGGCTCCCTGCAACCTCCGCCTCCTGGGCTCAAGCGATTCTCCTGCCGTGGCTTCCCGAGTAGCTGGGAGTACAGGTGCCTACCACCACACCCAGCTAATTTTTGTATTTTCGGTAGAGACGGGATTTCATCATATTGGCCAGGCTGGTCTTGCACTCCTGACCTTGTGATCCGCCTATCTTAGCCTCCCAAAGTGCTGGGATTACAGCACTGGGCCACACCTGGCCCAATTTTTAGATTTTTTTTTTTTTTTTTTTTTTTTTTTTTTTTTTTTTTTTTGAGACAAGGTCTTGCTCTGTTCCCCAGGCTGGTCTCAAACGATCCTCCCAACTTGGCCTTCCAAAGTGTCGGGATTACCGGCCTGAGCCACCTCACTCGGCCTTTGGGAACACTTGGAAGGTTGTTTTTGTTTTTTTTTTTGAGACGGAGTTTCGCTCTTGTTACCCAGGCTGGAGTGCAATGGCACGATCTCGGCTCACCACAACTTCTGCCTCCTGGGTTCAGGCAATTCTCCTGCCTCAGCCTCCCGAGTAGCTAGGATTACAGGCACGAGCCATCATGCCCAGCTAATTTTTTGTATTTTTAGTAGAGACGAGGTTTCACCAAGTTGACGAGGATGGTCTCCATCTCTTGACTTCGTGATCCACCCGCCTCAGCCTCCCAAAGTGCTGGGATTACAGGCTTGAGCCACCGCGCCTGGCTCCACTTGGAAGGTTTTTTTTTTTTTTTTTTTTTTTTTTGAGACGGAGTTTCGCTCTTGTTACCCCGGCTGGAGTGCAATGGCGCAATCTCGGCTCACCGCAACCTCCGCCTCCTGGGCTCAGGCAATTCTCCTGCCTCAGCCTCCTGAGTAGCTGGGATTACAGGCACGCGCCACCATGTCCAGCTAATTTTTTGTATTTTTAGTAGAGACGGGGTTTCACCTTGTTGACCAGGATGGTCTCGATCTCTCGACCTCGTGATCCACCCGCCTCAGCCTCCCAAAGTGCTGGGATTACAGGCTTGAGCCACCGCGCCCGGCTTTCCACTTGGAAGGTTTTAAGCAGAGAAGTGACAGGTTGGAAAAGATGGTTTGGACGTTTGATGTGGACTGATTCCCACCTGTATGTAGCAGGCCTTGCTGGGCCCGAAGTGTCAGAGGAGCGGAGGAGAAGTGGGGAGAGGGCACATGTGAAATGGTGAGTATTCCAGTGAGCTGTGGGATGCTTTCCGAAGGCTTTGCTAGGTTCCAGTTCAAATCCTGCTCTGGCCCTTGTTTGGTGTGGCAGCCGGTTCTCCTTCCAGGGGTCCTGAGGATTTCAGCACCAGGTTCTCTGCAGCTGCACAATCAGCCCAGGCTCGGGAGGGAACTCCCCCAGAGGAATGGAGTTAGGAGTTGGTCAGCAGAGGAGGCTGGGGCAGGCAGTCTTTGGTTTTTCAGCTCTGACCTCATCCCCACCCTAAACCAGCTAGCTGAATGCTCCCTCTCCCTCTTCTGTCTTCCTGGACTTTGTCCCGTGCAGTGCCCTCTTCCCTCCCTGCATTGAGGAGAATAACTGCAGAAGTGACAGATTTGAGTTAGAAGTGGCCCAAAGGAGCATCTGATACAACCCCCTTTGGTTAGAGAAGGGAAAGTGACTTTTCCAAAGCTGCACAGGGCAGTCATAACGGCAAAGCTTTGGGAGAAGTTTTGGTGTGCTAGGAGGGATTGTTTTCAAGGCTTTCACTCACTTAATTCTCACAACCTGGAGATAGGTACTGTTACCCTCTCTGCAGATGAGGAAACCAAGGACTGAGAGTCCGTAACTGGTCCAAGGACTCCTACCTAGTTAAAAATGGATCTACAGCCTACCTCCGGGGTTTCTGGCTTGTGGGGGCAGAGTTTATCCCTCTGTCATCAGAGGCAGCCTTCCAGGCACAGCTCTGGCCACTTCTGGTCACAACTGTAGGCCACCTGAGAGCCCTTCCCAGCCCTCTCTAGGCTCTTAGCTTTGTGCTTCCTCCCACAGGGACTAGCTCCAGCTGAGCTTGCAGGAAACCTGCTTCCTGGAGCCAGAACTTAACCATGGGAAGTGCAGGGGCCGCTGGGCACTGCTGGCCTCTGTCTGAGGGCTGACTCTGCTCGGGCCACTGTCTGTCTCAGGAACTCATGGTGGTGGCTTCCCTTGTCAGGAGCGTGTGGAGGGACTGGCTGTGCTGCCCCTCTCATTCCTTCAAGCACAGAGAGCTCTGGCTTGGGGCTGTGGCTGCCACCCCACTACGAGTGTTGGGTGAGATCCATCAGATACCGCTCCCCCCACCCCAGCCCCCATCCCTGCCCACCTCCAGGGCTCAGGCTGCTCTGAGCTGGTCCCAGCCAGGACACATCTGCATGTGGGAGTGGGAGGGTGGGGGGGTGTGCCACAGCCTGGAGGGGTGTGTGTGTGTGTAAGTTCTTTTGAGTCACACACAAAGAGTTGTGCTGAGACATTGCATTCCTGCTGGCTGGGCTTCCTGTTTCCAGATGCATTCCTGCCCCAGAGTCACCACGGAGACTGTTTGGAATCCTGCCCCACATTCTCCAAATTCAGGGCGCGATCTGGCAAAGGCTCCCTCCCCACCCTTTTACTTTGGAGGGAGTCTGGGCTTCCTCCTACCCAGGGAGGGCTGGCAGGGCTCTGGCACGGCCGGGGGTGTGATGCCACACATCTCGCTGGCCTTGCATGAGGCAGTTCCTGGAGGCCCAGCACTCTGGTTCCCTCTGCCTGTGAGGAAGCAGACTGGGGACTGTCTAGGAGGACCGGGCTGGGAGGGGGCAGCCCAGAGGACCCATGGCTACCAGGGAAGGGCCTGGGCTAGAGCAGGACAGTGCTGAGACATGGCCAGCAATTCCTGCACTTGGCTCTTATTCTGCCGGCTTACGCAGAGCTTTGGCTGTGGGCCTCAGTTTCCCCGTTTTATAAAATTTTAAAATCTGATAGTTTGTGGCTCTCGGATGGAGGCCCCACAGTGGGTGTTTGGGGACAGGTTCTAGAAAGGAGCAAAGGGAAGGGGGTGCACAGACTGCTTTATACCTCTCAGTTAACAGCCACTTCCTTTCAGTGGCTCTGGCTCCAGCCTCCCCCTTCCCAGGTGCAAGTCTGCACGTCCGCCTGCTCCCTTATCTGCCTCAGGGGATTTGGGTCCCGCTGGGATTTTTCCAACCCTGGCCCCTCCCTCTGGCGGAGGCCCTTTCCTTTAGAGGCCATGGGCCCCAGTCTGGCCACCATCTCTCTCTCATTTTCAGTAGCTGCTTGGGCTCCTTTTAGGAGCGGGAGTGAGTGGTGGAATACCACGAGCCAAAGCGGGGAGGGGAGAGGTGGGAACTGGGGGACATTTACACTTTGGCCCAGTGTCCAGGCAGCTCCCCACTGGCTCGCGTCTTTCCAGACCTTGAGGCGTATCCAGTCCGCAGCTTTAGGGAACCCGGGACGAGAAAGAGGCACGGGACCGGGAGGGGGTTCAGATCTTTCCGAGGACACACGCGCGTCCTGCAGTTGTAAAGGATTTCCCAGTGGGCAGGAATCGTTTCCCCTCCCATCGCCCAGGTTTCCAAGCGCCCAAGAGACCGGCCCCAAGCCACAAGGCTGGGGAGGCCCAGGTGCCCGCGTCCTGTTCAGCGCTCTTCCCACGGCCGGGACGTGGGGCTCCATTTCCTTCCGGGCTCTTGTCCAGTCCTCCGGCCAGCCCCACCGGCTCCAAGCCCGCGGCAGGAAGACAGACCCTGCGTGTGAACCCGGGGGGCCAGCTCCTCGCAGAACAGCGGATCTGGACCCTTATTTTGGCCTCAGCCAGAGTTGGGGGCGCTGCCCAGTGCGTGCCTTCGGGGTGCTGGTCGAGTCTGCCTGTGCTTGGCGACCACGCCGCCTGCACCCTCTACCTGGCGCCCTTCACATCCCTCGCCTCGCCGCTCCTCTTCCTCTCCTCGCCCTTCCCCTCCCTCTCTTCGCCCCTCCCTTCCCTCGTCTCGCCCCGCCCCTCTCTCTTTTGCCTTTCCCCTCCCCCTCATCGCCCCGCCCATCCCTCCCCTCGCCCCGCCCATCCCTCCCCTCGCCCCGCCCATCCCTCCCCTCGCCCCGCCCTTCCCTCTTGTCGCCCCGCCCTTCCCTTGTCTCGCCCCTCCCCTCTCGCCTCGCCCCGCCCTTCCCTCGTGTCACCCCGCCCCTTTCTCTCCTTGCCCCTCCCCTCTGTCTCCTCCTTCCCCTCGCCCCTCCCCCTCGCTCCTCGCCCCTCCCCTCCCTCTCTTCGTCCCTCCCTTCCCTCGTCTCGCCCCTCCTCTCCCCTCCCCCTAGGCCCCGCCCCCCTCCGCTCCGCCCTCCGCCCCCCAGCCCTGCTGGGAGTATCGGGGGGCCGCGCCCAGCTGGGTCTGGACGCGCGAGCGCTGAGCTTCCTGAGCGCGGCGGGGCTTCGGGCCGGGATCCTCTGGCGGCTGCAGCGGCCGGGGCCGGGAGCGGGCCATGCTGGGCCGGCGGCGCGCCTTCGCCGTGGACGGCCGGGGTGAGTCGCCCACCCCCAGGCTGGCCGGGACCCCTCTGCCCCGGAGCCGCCTCCCGCCCCCAAGCGGGCCAGCCCCTCTCAGCTCCTCGCCCAGCGCGGCGCACCCTGCGGGCAGCTCCTGCCCCGCCGCCCCTCCCTCGCCGCCTCCCTCTGGAGGGGCGGTCGTCAGGGGACGCCTCGCAGGCTGGAGCCCCCCTGGGCTCTGGCGTTAAATCACCACCGCCTCCGCCCCACTTCCTCAGCCTCCGCTGCCCTAGCCTTCCCGCTCCGTCTGAGGATGTGGGAATCCGCCCGCGCCCCAGCCGGCAGTTCCGCAGAGCCCCCTCCGTGGCTGCGGACCCCTCTCCCGCCCAGTGACCTCCTGGCCCACTTCCTTGCTCAGACGGGCCAGGGTGGGCATCCGGCTCCTGCGTGCCCCGCAGCTCGTCCCCCCCAAGCCCGTTTCCCGCACCCTTCATTCCGCCGGGACGCCCCGTTGCCAGAGGGCCTGCGGAGGTGCCAAAATCTTCACTATTTCTCACTTAGAACAAAAGCCCAAATCGGTTCTAGCTGTGACTTTTATCCTCCTCCCCGTGAGCTGCAGGAGCGGCTTCATCTGGCATCCCGCGGAGGCCCCCAGAGCAGACTGGGTCCCACGCTTTCCTCTTTGTACCCCCCACCTCTCCCTGAAGCTGGGCACAGTCCCACCCCCGCTTGGGGAGCAGTGGAAGAGCCTGTGGCTCCCCACTTCTGACTTGGAGTTCGCGGGCGGATCCTAGCTAGGTGGGGGACACAGGCCAGGCCGTCTAAGGGATTGATGGACGTGGCCTGCCAGGGCTTTGCCTGCCACACAGCCCAGAGCAGGGGTTCCCTGTCGCTAACACCTATTGTGAAGGGAATTCCATCCACACATCTCCCAAACAGCCGTGGCCATGTCCGGGCCGCCGTGGCTGTCCAGTGGCCGTCCTTCCTCACTGGTCTAGGACACTCCTCCCTGGGGCAGTCCTGTCAGCCGCCAGGAATGCTGGGGGTGTTGGGGGTGGCCTGCCCCGCCTGACACTGACTCTCCCTGCAGATGGGGCTGGCGAGGGCCTGGCACGGGGCTGCATAGTGCCTGGAGTCACCAGCACCTACAGACGGATCCCAGAGGCTGCCCACGGGTGCTCATCCTGGGAGAGAGGTGACAAGCTCAGTGGTGTCGGCAGGGAGGAACAGTTTTTCAAACTGGCCTCCCGGGACTCAGGAGTGGAGATGGCAGTTGGGGACAGCTCCCTGGCCGCCTTACCGCGCCTTTCTCAGGACTCCCTGGACTTTGAATCCTCAGGGAGTCCTGAGCCCCTAGCCCGGGTAGGTGGGCTCCTGGCCAGCCAGAAGCTGGAGCAGGTGCTGGAGCGGTCCCACCGGCTCCCTCCCGCCGGCTTATCAGGACACCGCCCCCTGCAGCCGCCAAGCAAGCCAGAGCATGAAGTGCCCCTTTTTGGAGCAGGGGAACAGGAGTCCACGGAGGCAGACACAGACCTAGAGTCAGGCCTGGAAGAAGAGGCTGTGAGTGCCGATTCTCAGCCTGGGTTTAAGAGTGGGATGGACAGCCTAGCTCCTCTGGTTCTCCCTGGAGCTCTCGGGGTGGGGCACTCCCTGCCCCTAATTGATGGGTTATGTCATAGCTTCCTGCTGCACCCCACTTCCAGTTGTGAACAGCCACCCCCACAGAGGAGCTGCGCAGCTACAAGCCCTGCCTGGCGTGCCCCCCTGGGCAGTGGGGAAGCCGGCTGCGTGTGTTCCTCCTTGGGGCCCACTCTGCTCCCATCTGCTGAATGAGCCCAGCCTGGCTGCTTGGGGCAGGACAGGAGCCAGGCTGAAATCCCCCTATCTCATGATGCTCCACAGGTGGGGGGCCTGGGGCCTAGAGCCTGGGCCTGCCTCCCCGGGCAGGGTCTTCGATATCTTGAACACCTGTGCCTCGTGCTGGAGCAGATGGCGAGGCTCCAGCAGCTCTATCTGCAGCTTCGGATCCAGAGGCCCCCAGGGGTGAGTAAGATGTGAGTGGGGACAGGCCAGTGAGTGGGGGCGGGGGCAGAGGACAGACGGGACCCCGGGAACTGGGGCTGCCGTCAGGGAACCTGTTCTGAGGTTATCAGGCGCTCAGAACAGCCTCAGCCCTCTAGCCAGACCCTGATCACCTGTCTCTTCCGTGCACAGGATCCCGACGGGGAGGAGCTGGCCCGAGCCCCTTTACCGTCCCCCTTACACACCCAAGGCAATGGGGGGCAGGGGCCATGGGAGCTGCTAAGCCAGACAGAGCAGACAGGTGAGGGGCCACCGTGTCTCCCTTTGTCCTGCCTGCCTGGGGTCCCACCAGCAGGTCCTCTGAGTTGAAGCTGGATGGGGGGTTTTCTGGCCCTCGCCCTGGGTAACTTGACTCTCTTTCTAAAGGGGCAAAGGCTGCTTCACCCCCAAAGGTGCAGGTGCCCAGTGCCAACCCTCTCAGGCTGCCAGAAGCCCCAGTGGAGCCAATGTACCACTTGCCATCTTCCCAGGGATACAAGGTAGGGGACGGGTGTATGTGGGCAGGTGGTGGGGTGGGGGGGAGGGGTGGTGGGGATGCATGGGCACCCTGGGGGCCAGCAACTCTGGTAAAGTGACAGGATTGATTCCTGTTTGGAGCAAGCGACTCATCCTAGCTGTGGTGACAGCTGTCTCTGGGAGCTTGGTCAGGGGTCCGAGTGTGGGAGGGGCTCTTGGTGACCCCTCGTCCTCTGCTCAGCGGGATTTCTCCCACTGGGACAAGGTCAAGGGCCTGCTCAACCGGATCTGCCGGAGAAGCCACCAGCACCCTGAGCCCCCTGCCCCTCCTGATGGCTCTGGCCCCAGGTGAGCCCCGTGCCTAGCCAGGTTAGGGCAGGGAGAGGATACTGATGAGCCAGAATGCTGAGATTGTTATGCCAGTTACCATTATTGCCCCTGAGAAACTGGAGAGGCAGTCTGGAAGGGGGTGCTGGAAGAAACAGAAAGTAGGTAAAACACCCCGTTTACAGATAAGGAGGCTGGGTTCTGGGTGGGGTGGGGGGTAGTTTCTCTTCCGAAGCCACGTGCAGAGTCAGCAACAGTCAGGACCAGAATGTGGGAAACCTGCCTACCCTAGCTCAGCAAGCCCTCACCCCTCAGTGCTGACATTTAGGTCGCCTGACAGGTTTTTGGGGAGAGCAAGGTGGAGCACAAAGGATTTCACAGTGGGTAAAGGCCATCATGCTGAGGGGCTTATATACTGAAGAGTTCTCCAGGGGGAAGAAGTACCAAGTCATTTAACAGCCCCAGGCCACACCCCCCATTGCCTCTCAGCCAATACATAAATCATGTTCTGTCAACTCTGGGGCCGTTGTTTTATTTCCTCCTCCTGGCCTAATGTCTTTTTTTCATTTCCACAAGATCAAGTCCAGGGACCTCCCTGAAAGGCCTCAGCGCCACCCTCACCGGAAGACCTTTATGCCATCATTAGTGGTTAAGAAGCAACGAGCAAAAAACCTTTCTGTATGCTGAGACCTCTCGGTGCACCTGGTGACCCTGGGTGAAGGGGACTTGATGCGAAGTCTTCCTCGCCCTTTGCCCTGCTGCTGCTTCTCTGCACTGCCAGGAAAAGCTGCTGATGCCTGCCCTCCTCTCTGAGTCGAGGACTGAATCTTTGTCCTCTAAGCAGTCTGGTCAGGAGCCCTGGTTTCTTGTGAGCCTCCCGAGATGCAGCAGCTGCAGGGCTCCTCCTCCTCACCAGAAATCCCTGGGCTTCCACAATGTGAACTCGCTCATGATCAGGTGTTTGTGGAGTGTTTTTTGGCACGGTGACCTGTCTGGGCCCAGCATGTTGCAGATGTGTATTTATGCACAATGGTATGCACATCTCTGTGTGACTGTCAGTGTTGTAAGCTGGCTGGATCCAACCATCTCTTCTGATTCAATACATCCAAAGGGTTGATAATATGGGTAAGGTCACTGCAGAAGGATGGAACTGACCTTTATTCCCCAGTGGGCAGTTACTGAGCTTTCCTCCCCAGAGCCAGGCAGCCCTGGGACAGAGAACAGTGTGGCCTTGGCTGCCTCTGCATGGAGTCGCCCAGGAGCCCTGAAGACTGCACCAGGAATGAGGAACATCAGGAACAAGATGGGAACAGAAGAATAACTTTCAAAACCAGTGCTCAGCTTTTCTGCTCCGTACTAGCGTTTACTGGTCCTAACTCAAACCAGGTGCCTCTACTAGTTCTTAGACCCTAAGTTAACCTTTCTGAGCCACAGCTTCCAGCTGGGAATAATGATGCCTGCCCTACCTACCTCACAGACTTGTTATGAGGATAAAGTGAGATTAAACTGCCTCAAAGTACTTTGTGAACGTTAAGTGAATAGGAAAGGGCTGGAGGGATGATGAGATTGGAGGATAAGGGGAGCCTGGGATTGCTAATGGGGACTAAATAGGAAAGGGCTGGAGGGATGATGAGATTGGAGGATAAGGGGAGCCTGGGATTGCTAATGGGGACTAAAATGGCCAGTCTCCTGGCAAGATTTTGAGCAGGTAATTTCATTGAGGCCTCGTAGGTTTCATCTTTGATAATTAGGGCACTGATTCCTGACTGCTTACCCACCAGGGTTGGAGTGGAGTGCGGTCAATGGAACAGCAGTCTAGGCATGCAGGTCACAGGCTTGAGTCAGACACAGGAATGTCTTTTAGAAATGGCCACTGATAGGCATCCTCCTCCTACAGTCAGCGGGGGCTGGTTCTCATGGCAGTTCCAGTGTCGACTGCCAGAGGGAGGCGGGAGTGGTAGGCAGTCGAGGGTTCTTTGTGTTTGGGGGGTCCCAGCTCCCGCCGCTTTTGATCCCGGAACCAATGATCCGAGGCCGTCTTTTCTGATGGGAATTCTTTGGCGAGGACACTACCGACGCGCGACTTCCTAACGAGCATCCGATCCGGGAAGGCGCACTTCCGCTCCCCAGCAGCCGCGGGCTGGCAGGCCGGCGTGGGGGAAGGGAGAGGTCGGTGGAGAAGAGGGAGGGACCATATCCGGGAGAGTGGCAGCTTCCGACCAGTGGTCGCGCTTCCGGAGAGGAGCTTCCGGTGGCGGCGGCAGCAGCGGCTGTGGTGGTTCCGGGTGTCTTTGTCCCCCCGGTGTCGCGGCCCTGGCCCGCAGGTGGGTTGGAGGATCCCCCCGCCGCCCTTCTGCCCCTTCGCCCCTCCGCCCCTCCGCCCGCCGAGGGGCTGCGAGGGCCGGGCGGCGAAGATGCGTTGGGCGCGGAAGGGGCCGAGCCCCTCTTCGGACGGCAAGTCCCGTCTCCCTGGCAACGGCCTCGGCCTTGGGGGCGGGCGGGAGGAGGAGAAACTGCGCGCCTCCGTCCTCCCCCGGCGGCCTCGCCGCGGCCCTGCCGGGAGATCTGGCGCTGGCGGCTGCTGAGGCCGGAGCGGAGGGCCCAGGAGCGTGGGAGCAGGAGGGTGGCACGCAGCCGGTTTCGCCTTCGGTCGGCCAGGCAGCTGCCTTCCCACCAGCCGGTCGGGGAAACAACGGGTCGGGCTTCCGGGGAGAGGGCCCGCAACATCTCCTCGCCCGCACCGGCCTCCTCCATTTTTCCGGGCCCTTCGTGGAGGGTTTTGGCGGATGTTTTTGAATGAAAGAATGTCATCGGGGCTGTCTCCAGCCCCTCACCCCACCAACTACTCTAGGGGTGGCGTGGCATAGTGAGAGGAGCGCTAAGTTTTTGGGAGACCTGGGTGTGAGTAGCAGTTTTGTCACTACCTGGTTATGTAGCCCCGGCAAAGTCTCTTATTCTCTCTGAGCATCAGTTTTCTCTTCTGTAAAGCAGGATGACAGTATCACCCACCACTAAGTTATTGTGAGGGCAAACTGGAACAATGTAATTTGTTGTTTGGTTTCTTACTTCTCTGTATTCTCTCTATCCATTACCTTCATTCATTCTCATTACCCACCTCCCTGCTTGCGTTAATATCCTTACTTCAGATTCCCCACCTTTCCAGGGGTAGATGGAAATTTCCCGTATGAGCTGTTAACTTCTCTTTTTTTGGATCTAAGGCTTTTCCCCACGACTCTGAAAGAGGACAGCGTTCCCAATGTCCCAGTTTAAGCGCCAGCGGATCAACCCGCTTCCAGGGGGACGCAACTTCTCAGGTGATCACTTTCCTCCCTACCTAGCCTCATACTGGGAAGTATGTGCTCTGAAGTTAGCTTGGGGTTTCCCTGGTGGAGAGCAATTTGCTGCTGATGTTCCTTTGGAAAACAGGAGATGCCTGCATTGGCTGCCAGTGAAGCCCTGTGGAGGAGCTGGCTGGAGCTCTAGCCTTTGGATTTACTGCGCCCTTTGGTTGACTCTAGTGCTTAAGGTGGTAGGTGAGGTTCTTGGAGTTGGAGTTTGCTTTTCTTTCCCCGTAGGCACAGCTTCAACATCTCTTCTGGGACCTCCTCCTGGTTTGCTCACTCCTCCTGTGGCCACAGAACTGTCCCAGAATGCCAGGCACCTTCAGGTAGGTTGGGCATCCCTCGTAGTGAATTTCAAGCCTTTTGGACTGAATGCGTGGAGGCCTGGTGCTCCTCATCTCTTATATGATAGTGTTTATCATTCCTGACCCTTCTCCTGGAAGTGGGCTAGTGTGGGGTTGATTAGATAGCCTTCAGCCTGGGGCATCTTCATTTTTGATGCCAGGGAAATCTTTATAGCACACCTCTTGGAATTAAAGAACTGGAAATCCCAGAAGCAGCTTGTGGGTCAAGAACCAGCTCAAATCTACTCCAGCCCCTAATGATGGAGTACGCCCAGCATACACCTGTGCTTCACTCTGTGTGAACTCTTGATGCAGTATGCTGAGCCAGGGCATGGATCGAGATGAGACCTTCATGGCACCGTTTGATTTTGTCCAGCTTCCTCCCTTTTACTTTTCTACTGCCCTCTTCTCTTACAGGGTGGGGAGAAACAGCGGGTCTTCACTGGTATCGTTACCAGCTTGCATGACTACTTTGGGGTTGTGGATGAAGAGGTCTTCTTTCAGCTAAGGTAGGCTTGAGGCTGGTCCCCTACTGGAAATGCTTATTGAGTTCAGTTCTGTTACCTTGCTGGTGTTGCCCCCACCCCACTCAAAGCCATTGCTTTGCTGTTTTTGTGCAAGGTGTGGGAAATATTGATGGGAGAGGCCTCATAGGACAGTTAGGGTGGCTTGGCCGGGGTCCCTCTCCTGACCGGGCCTCCTGGCTTGTGTGCTGGCAGTGTGGTGAAGGGCCGGCTACCCCAGCTGGGTGAGAAGGTGCTGGTGAAGGCTGCATACAACCCAGGCCAGGCAGTGCCCTGGAATGCTGTCAAGGTGCAAACGCTCTCCAACCAGGTATTCATCTTTCCTTAGCACGTGTGTTGGAAAGGGGAGGGATGGAAGCCCCTGTGCCCCGACAGTGGGGCAAAACCCTGACTTTTGTCAAGGGGTTAGGACTGCATCTTTCCAAGGTAGTGAGTGCCTCAACCATGGGGTCTTCTGAATTTCCTGGCTCCTGTTCTGCAGCCCCTACTGAAGTCTCCGGCACCTCCCCTTCTGCATGTAGCAGCCCTGGGCCAGAAGCAAGGGATTCTGGGAGCTCAGCCTCAGTTGATCTTCCAGCCTCACCGGATTCCCCCACTCTTTCCTCAGAAGCGTGAGTATGAGTGGCACTGTTGTTGGGTGTGGCTTTATGGGGTACTCTGGATCAGTGGACTTGTCACTTTCAGGTTGTTCTCAGCAGAGTGGTGGGTACTTCTGTGTACTGGAAGAAAGGTGGGCGATCTGGACAACTTTTTAGGGTTTTTCAGTCACCGGCCATTTCCTTTCTGCAGCTCTGAGTCTCTTCCAAACATCCCACACACTTCACCTGAGCCACCTCAACAGATTTCCTGCCCGGGGCCCTCATGGACGTTTGGATCAGGGCCGAAGGTAAGAGGATGATGTCCCTTTTTTTGTCCACTTTTTGACACTAATGTTCTCTTTATTTTTTTTGCGTTGGCCAGGCGGTGAACCCAGGTCAACTGTTTGGAAGGTGGCTATGCTTAACCACTAACATTCTTTGTCTGCAGCTAGATGTTAGGCCCTTTTCTCTGAAGTATGTAGACACATTAAAATGCATATACAAACACTGGAACTTTATACAGTGGTTTAGTAAGCAGGGAGTCGATATAGTTCATCTTTCAAAATGTCAGGTTGAGATACTTCTTAAATATGATCCTCTTGTTACTGGTCCCTAAGTTGAGATGCCAAGAATGGAAACTCTTTAGTAGTAACATATCAAAAGTAACACTGCAGTGTCTGTTTTAGTTGTCTGTTTAAAATGTTTCTTTATAGACACATTCTTAAGTATGCTCTTGGAAGGTGTATATTGCACTCTGTTTGGGAGTTTGGGCCTCCATGCCTTGGATACTCAGTTACCTTTCTCAGCCATGTGAGGAGCAGGCATGGCTGATTTGGGCCTTTAGGGTATCCTGGGTGATCCTATCTCATCTGTAGCATTGGGGACCACCAGGAACATACTGTCCCGTCTCCTCTCCAGTTCACATGTTCCTTTCTCAGTCTCACTCTGAGAGCGTTTTGCTTGTATCTCTAAAAGTTAAGCTCTAGACTAATTTAAGACCTGGTCTAGTTCATTTTAAACTTCTTACAATGGAGAATGTCAGTACATGCAAGGTAAACAGAAAGGTATGAACCTTATATGCCCATTACCCAGCTTCTTCAGCTATCAGCTACCGTTTTTCATCTCTACCTTCGTCTGCTCACTGATTGCACTTGATTTTGTTAAGGTAAAAAATTTTAAGGTGGAACTTACGTAGACTGAGATGCAGAAATCTTAACTAGACAATTTCGACAAGTGGGAAATCTCATGTAACCGTTACCCGCGCCCCCCCCCTTTTTTTTTTTTTTTTTTTGAGACAAGGGCTGGAGTGTAGTGGCATGATCATGGCTCACTGCAGCCTAGATCTCCCTGGTTGAAGTCTCCTCCTGAGTAGCTGGGATTGCAGGTGTACACCACTACGCTTGACTAATTTTTTTTTTTAAGCCAGAGTTTCATTCTTACTGTCCAGTTTGGAGTGCAGTGACACAATCTCGGCTCACTGCAACATCCACCTCCCAGGTTCAAGCGATTCTCCTGCCTCAGCCTTCTGAGTAGCTGGGATTACAGGCATGTGCCACCACGCCCAGCTAATTTTGTATTTTTAGTAGAGAAGGGGTTTCTCCATGTTGGTCAGGCTGGTCTTGAACTCCCAACCTCAGGTGATTTGCCCACCTCGGCCTTCCAAAATGCTGGGATTACAGGCGTGAGCCACGGCACCTGGCCAACTAACTTTTTTAAAGCCATTCTTTGTAGGTCGCGGTGGCTCATGCCTATAAATCCCAGTGCTTTGGGAGCCCATCTCTACAAAAAATAAGAAATTTATTTATTTTTGTGGGGGCAGAGAAAGGGTTTTGCCATGTTGCCCAGGCTGGTCTCAAAGTCCTGGGCTCAAGTGATCCTCCCATCTCAGCCTCCCAAAGCGCTGGGATTACAGGTATGGGCCACCATGCCCGGCCCATTGTGAATTCTAAGTAGGGGGAAGCTTTGGGATTGTTTGCCATGGAGTTTCCACTGTTTGAAACCCTGTGTCCCATTCTCTATCATGGACACCATATTCATAAGCATATAAGCATCTGCCAGTCTCTGGTGTATATTTTGCGTTTCCCTACTCTTGTTCTCTGCATCTTCCTGGTCCTCAGTTTCCAAGACCTTCTACCTCTCACATGTGTGAGTTTATTGAAGGTTTTGTTACAAAATCACAGCAGGTGCCTTCTGAGATAACGTGGCCTAGGTGAAGTTCTGTGGCTGCTGTGGACTTTCTGCTTTAGGTTTAATTTCAGGCTTTCTCTAGTCAGTTGCATTGGATTCTCCTGGCTGTGCTGAGGCCCATGCAAAGTCTGTTGCATTACTTTGGCCATAATGCTTCAGTGGCACAGCTTCTGGAGAAAGGAGGTACAGGTTGAGCACCCGAAATCCTAAAACCCAAAATGCTCCCAAGTGCAGAACTCTTTTGAGTGCTGACATGGTGCTCAAAGGAAATGCTCATTGAGCATTTCAGATTTGGATTTTTGGATTTGGGATGCTCAGCCAGTAGGTTTAAGGCAAATATTGCAAAATCTGAAAAAAATTCCAAACCTAGGATGCTTTTGGTCCGAAGCATTTCAGATAAGGGGTACTCAACCTGTACTACCACTGGGAGGGAGATAGTCTATTACCATCGGTCAGTAGAGAGAATGTGCAGAGTGGGGCCAGGGGTAGTAGGAAGTAGGCCACTCTGGGGCAGTGACTTTTATTTTTTTATGTAGTTTCGCAACTCTTCATTTATGAAGGACTCTGCCACATTTATGTTCTGCATGGAAGCCAAGCTTTATTTTGAATTCCTGGCTTTGGGATGCAGAGAACATTGTCTCCATTGAATGGCTACTGCTGAGCTGAGGTTTTTAGACAGGTGTACGCAGCTGGGCTCTGCTGCTGCGGGTCCTGAGAGGTCAGCCCCCAGTGCTGCCCTATGACCTCCCCATAATGTACATGAAGGGGAGGAGAGTGGCCACACAGTGTACAGCTTTGAGCGGAACATACACTTTAGCTGGAAGCCGACAGCATTGCTCTGTGCTCGAGAGTTGTCACAGTGGCTTTTGCATGGGTGTTGTTAGAAATGGGCTACTGACATCCCATTAGGGATAGAGAGGAAGGCCACTTTTGGATGGAGATGCTTATGCCCATGGAAGTGACCCAGGCCAACAGAAGAGAAAAGAACAGGACTTATGGTAAATCTGTTGAGCCTAGCCACGGGGGTGTGATGAGTAGGGAAATGGCCCAGGCAGGTGTAAAAGGCAGAACAGAAACCTCTGGTAAATACAATCAAGTCAGTTACCAAGGCACAGAGTTGATTTTATTTCTGTCATGCGTCATGGGGCGGTTTCCCTCTTATCAGTCTGACACTTTATAATGAATGGTTAAAGGTTTGTTCTTCTCTATTATTTTTATTTATTGTACCCATATCTATTGTACTCACCACATAACATATAGTATGATATTGTAGTAAATGACTTACTATAAAAATGTGTAAAGTAGTACATGCTATTATGTAAAAATAATATAAATATGTAGGCTGGGCACAGTGGCTCACGCCTGTAATCCTAGCACTCTGGGAGGCAGAGGCAGGTGGATCACTTACAGTCAGGAGTTTAAAACCATCCTGGCTAACATGGCGAAAACCCGTCTCTACTAAAAATGCAAAAATTAGCCGGGAGTGGTGGTGGGCACATGTAATCTCAGCTACACGGGAGGCTGAGGCAGGAGAATCACTTCAACCTGGGAGGCGAAAGTTGCAGTGAGCCCGGATTGTGCCACTGCACTCCTGGGTGACTGAGTGAGACAGCACTCAAAAAGACAAAAAATAAATAAAATAAATACACACACACACATTTGTGTGTGTGTGTGTGTGTACAGTTTTCACCTTTCTCTTTAAAGGTAACTGTTATTAACAGGTAGGTATGAAATAATTTTAGAAAATTTTGAAAAGGAAACTCAGGCTGGGTGTGGTGGCTCACGCCTACAATTCCAGCACTTTGGGAGGCCTAGGCTGGTGGATCACGAGGTCAAGAGATCGAGACCATCCTGGTCAACATGGTGAAACCCCATCTCTACTAAAAATACAAAAAAAATTAGCTGGGCATGGTGGCGCGTGCCTGTAATCCCAGCTACTCAGGAGGCTGAGGCAGGAGAATTGCCTGAACCCAGGAGGCGGAGGTTGCAGTGAGCCGAGATCATGCCATTGCACTCCAGCCTGGGTAACGAGTGAAACTCTGTCTAAAAAAAAAAAAAGGAAACACTCTTGCCACTTTTCTCCTGTGTTCTAGTTTTTAATCTATACACGTGTATACTTTTTGCAATTTTAATCTGAGTTTAGATTATTTTTCTGTATTTATAAAGTTTTCCATATTGTTTGTTCCAGTCCTGATTGTTTTAATGGCTGCATGATTATTATTATTATTATTATTATTTTTTTTTTTTTTGAGACAGAGTTTCGCTCTTGTTACCCAGGCTGGAGTGCAATGGCGTGATCTCGGCTCACTGCAACCTCCGCCTCCTGGGTTCAGGCAATTCTCCTGCCTCAACCTCCTGAGTAGCTGGAATTACAGGCATGCGCCACCATGCCCAGCTAATTTCTTGTATTTTTAGTAGAAACGGGGTTTCACCATGTTGACCCGGATGGTCTCGATCTCTTGACCTCGTGATCCACCTGCCTCGGCCTCCCAAAGTGCTGGGATTACAGGCTTGAGCCACCGTGCCCGGCGATTATTTTTATTTACTATGAAAATTTGGGTACTGCTGAATATTTATTTGGCTTTTTTACTCTGTTTATGCTGCTTCGTATTTTCCCACTATGTGTAGCCTTTTTTCTTCTTTTGAATTAACTTTCTTGGATAAATTTTCAAGAGTGGAATTATTGGAGCTACTGGTTTGAATATTTTTATGACTTTAATGTGCATTTTTAAAGATTTGTAATTTTGTTTTTTGAGACAGTCTTGCTCTGTTGCCCACACTGAAGTGCAGCGGTAATCTTGGCTCACGGCAAACCCTGCCTCCTGGGTTCAGGAGATTCTCCTGCCTCACCCTCCTGAGGACCTGGGATTAAAGATGTGTGCAACCACACCTGGGTACTTTTTTGTATTTTTTAGTAGAGACGGGGGTTTCACCATGTTGACCAGACTGGTCTCAAACTCCTGACCTCAAGTGATACACCCGCCTTGGCCTCCCTAAGTGTTGGGATTACAGGCGCCACTGTGCCTGGCCTTGTAACTGTCTCTTCTAACAAAATTTATAGAATGCATAGCATGGATCCATATATATATATGTCTCTTGTTTTTAAAAGAAAAATCAATTTCTCTTTTCAAAAAAATCACGTTAACTATAATTTACAGAACTATAATTTACAAAAAAAAAAATAAATTTTTTTATTTCTATTTACAAAGAAAAATAGAAGAAAATTATCTGTAAGCTTACCAGAGGCTTCCACGATTAATACTTTCTTTCAGTCTTCTAAAGCTGTTTTTAGAGTAGCTGAGGCCTACTGTGTATAGTGTTGTGGAGTGTGCTTTTTGCTTAACAGGAATGTTTTTCTATGTTATTAAGTGTAGATATCCACTTAAATACCTTTGTAATGTTCTGTCATATGGCTGTTAGTATGGCTTCTTTATCCATTTCTTGGATGTGAGGGATTTAGATTATGTCCAGTTCTTTTGGTTCATTATGTATTGAATACATGTAACAATGTGGCTTCTTACTGTTGGTGATGGGTCAAACTCTAGTGATGACTATGACTCCAAGAAACGCAAACAGCGGGCTGGCGGAGAGCCCTGGGGTGCTAAGAAGCCAAGGCATGACCTGCCTCCTTACCGGGTCCACCTCACTCCCTACACTGTGGACAGGTGAGTGGTGAGGCTCAGGCGGGCTGAGAGTTGGTGCTGATAACAGTTTCTTATGTAAATGAGATGGGGTCCATGCAGGTGCATGTGTGTGTTAACAGCCTTTTATAACAAAACAAAAAACACATGGAAACCTGTTGTACATACTGTTTGGTGGTTTGCCTTTTCACTGAATGTACTTTAGATTTCATTCCATGTGAACGTTTATTAAATCCATTTTTTTTTTTTTTTTTTTTTTTTTTTTAGCAACTACACAGTATTCATTGAATGGATGAACCATTATTTATTTAACCAGTTCTCCATTGCCCTCTGATTACCCTAAATTCTCTTGGAATGAACATCCTTCTATCTACACCTTATGTATTTGTTGAGATCAGTTCCCAAAAATGGAACAGCTGGTTCAAAGGCTTTGCTTTAAGCTTCCCTAGCTCCCGAAGAGGCTGCTGTGCCCATTCTGCTCTCCCCAGTGGGGTGTGGAGTCCTTGTTCCCCACGCCTGTGCCAACACTGTTAGCAGACTTTTTCATCTTTGTCTAGTTGGTGACACAGGATAATGTGATTTGTATTTTATTTTATTTTATTTTATTTTTTTTGAGACAGTGTCTTGCTTTGTTGCCCGTGCTGGAGTGCGGTGGTGTGATCTTGGCTCACTGCAACCTCCACCTCCTGGGTTCAAGCGATTCTTCTGCCTCAGCCCCCTGAGTAGCTGGGACTACAGGCATGCACAGCCATGCCCAGCTAGTTTTATATTTTTAGTAGAGACGGGGTTTCTCCATGTTGGGCAGGCTGGTCTTGAACTCCTGACCTCAGGTGATCTGCCCGCCTCAGCCTCCCAAGTGTTGGGATTACAGGCGTCAGCCACCGTGCCTGGCCATGATTTGCATTTCTTTACTTATAAGTGAGACTGAGCATATTTCATGGGCTTTTAACTATAATGTATTTCTCTGAAGAACCTATGGATGTCAATTTTCTGTTCTCTCTCAGGCTTTTGAACTTTTTGTTAACTGACTTTTGAGTTCCTTTATATTAAAGCAATGACCCATTTCTCTGTCATGTATTATAAGTGTTTTCTTTTTTCCCTTTCCCAGTTTGACTTCTGCCATCTAGAGGTTGTAAATTAAGTGGTCAGATCTGATCTAGTTTCCTTGAGAGTTGCCTTATTTCAAAAGTTCTTTCTCAGACTGAAAAATAATTTGTCCATTTTTTTCAAGTCTTTGACTGTTTCATTTCTAATGTTTTAGTCTTTGCTCAGTTTGGGTTCTCTTGCTGTCTTCCTGTAGCCCCATCTGTGACTTCCTAGAACTCCAGCGCCGTTACCGCAATCTCCTGGTCCCCTCAGATTTTCTGTCCGTGCATTTGAGCTGGCTGTCAGCATTCCCTCTGAGCCAGCCCTTTTCCCTCCATCATCCGAGCCGGATCCAGGTCTCTTCCGAAAAGGAGGCAGCTCCAGATGCTGGTTCTGAGCCCATTCCTGCAGACAGTGACCCTGCTTATAGTTCCAAGGTAAACTGACAGGCGTCTGCTGCTTCATCTGATTTCTGGAGGCTGAAGGCAGCTCTGAGTGTCTCCTTCTGCACAGGTACTGCTGCTCTCTTCCCCGGGGTTGGAGGAGTTGTATCGTTGTTGCATGCTCTTTGTGGATGACATGGCTGAGCCAAGGGAGACGCCAGAGCATCCTTTGAAGCAGATTAAGGTAAGAGCTGGAGGGCAGGAGGTGCATTCACCCCAGAAACAAAGCATCTCGGAGCCGAACGCCCCTCATTTCACCCAGGAGGAAGGAGGAGCTCAGAGCTGTTGTGACTAGTCAGAACTAGGTGGCTGGTTCATGTTAGCAGATCAAGACCCCGCTGTGTGGTGGACTTCACTGCTTCCTGCTGCCTTCATTCTGCTGGGTGGCAGCCTTTCCCTGCAGTGGGAAACCCAGGAAATGTAGTTTTTTGTTTCATATCCCTGATCTCTTTTTTTTGTAGTTTTTGCTGGGCAGGAAAGAAGAGGAGGCAGTGCTGGTTGGGGGTGAATGGTCTCCCTCCCTGGATGGCCTCAACCCCCAGGCTGACCCTCAGGTGCTGGTGCGCACCGCCATCCGCTGTGCGCAGGCCCAGACTGGCATTGACTTGAGTGGCTGCACAAAGTGGTGAGTGGCTTCCCGAGCCTCAGCGACACCAGCCCACCGGGTTGGAGGGGTTTTGCTGGGGAGGCCTGGCCCCTGCCTCTTTCTGCCAGTGAGCTCTCTACTGCCCCCCAGTTCCGCTCCTGCCCTCTCCTCTGCTGCCTCAGGCTAGGGTGGAGTGTATGCGAAAAGCTAGCTAGGCCCCCAGGCTGTGTTGTCCTTGCACCTTGTACGGTGCCTGTGTCCTTATGGCCTTCCCACTGACTGACTGTTTTTTGAGGACTTGGTCTGTAACTTTGCTGTTGTGTTTTCAAGTTTGGCTCGCAGTGTGTGCTCACTGAGTGCTGATTGGAAACTGAAGCCCTGGCCTCTGAACGTGGTGTCTGCGTGGAGTTGTCACTCAGGAAGTTAATATTTATTTCCTTTTGCCGTGTGCAGGTGGCGCTTTGCTGAGTTTCAGTACCTGCAGCCAGGGCCCCCCCGGCGGCTGCAGACAGTGGTGGTGTACCTGCCGGATGTCTGGACCATCATGCCTACTTTGGAGGAGTGGGAGGCCCTGTGCCAGCAGAAAGCTGCAGAGGCAGCTCCCTCAACCCAAGAGGCGCCAGGGGTAAGGCTCTGCCTTAGCCAGCAGCGGGGGAAGTAGGTGCCCTGATCCCAGGACCCAGAGGGTCTCATCTCGGCTGTTGTCACAGGAAATGGAACCTACTGAACAGGCACCTGACGCCTCAGAGCAAGTGGCAGATGCTTCTAGACGGAATGCAGAGACTCTAGAGGCCACCACTCAGCAGGAAACGGACACTGATCTTCCAGAGGCCCCTCCACCGCCACTAGAACCTGCTGTCATTGCACGCCCTGGCTGTGTGAACCTGTCCCTCCATGGGATTGTGGAGGATCGGAGGCCAAAAGAAAGGATCTCTTTTGAGGCAGGTGTCAGAGTCTTGGGGAGGCAGTGGGCTGGGATGTGTGGGCCTGGAGGAGCCTTTCTTTCTGATGCTCATGGACCCTGCCACCTCCCCATCAGGTGGTGGTGCTGGCTGAGCTGTTTCTGGAGATGCTCCAGAGGGATTTTGGCTATAGGGTTTATAAGATGCTGCTAAGCCTTCCTGAAAAGGTCGTGTCCCCACCTGAACCTGAGAAGGAGGAGGCGGCCAAGGAGGAAGCCACCAAGGAAGAAGAAGCCATCAAAGAGGAGGTGGTCAAGGAGCCCAAGGATGAGGTACACAATGAGGGCCCGGCTGCGGAGTCAGAGCCCCAGTTGGTGAGTACCCTCCTGCCCCAGGCTGCCATAGTGCTTGCCATGACCACGCACCTTCACCCCGGGCTCTGTTCTCACTGCTTCCCGCGCCCTAGTACATTACCCACTCCCTTGCTCAGCACGGACTGAGGCTGCATAGCTAGCAAGTGGCACATGTGGCATGAGGGAAGATGATAGTACAGGGCAGTGTGGCTGAGTGGCCTGACTGCACAGGAACCCCAGTCACTGAAAGGGTTTGACAGAGTGGGGTGCTTTGCTTGTCTGATGGTTAACTAGAAAATTTGTAAACGTTTTCTAAAACATGAGTCTCCTTTTTTCTTTTTTTGAGGTGGAGTCTTGCTCTGTTGCCCAGGCTGGAGTGCAGTGGTGCGATCTCAGCTCACTGCAACTTCTGCCTCATGGGTTCAAGTGATTCTCCTGCCTCAGGAGTAGCTGGGATTTCAGGCACCCACCATCATGCCCAGCTAATTTTTCTATTTATGTAGAGATGGGGTTTCACCATGTTGGCCTGGCTGGTCTTGAACTCCTGACCTCAGGTGATCCACCTGCCTCGGCCTCCTAAAGTGCTGGGATTACAAGGCATGTGCCACAGTGCCCAGCTGCTGCTTGTTTAAATACAATAAAGTAAATATAATTTCTTCTGGGACCAAGATCAACACCTGAGGAAAAGCCCAGGTGTTTGGTGATGCCCTGGCATGCTCTGAATGACAAGTAATGGAATTAAATACATGAAATGAGAGAGTGTCTGTAGAGCCCTCCACAGTGCCTGGGGCATAGTTGATATTCATGTGTCAGCCATGATTACTGTTGGTAATTACGGTAACTGCCTGCCTTCTCATCACCTTGGTCTGCTTCCCTAGAAGGAAGATGGGCTTTTGGCCAAACCACCCTCTGCTGGGGGAGAAGAAGAAGAAAAACCCCGGGGCGAGGCTTCCGAAGACCTGTGTGAGATGGCCTTGGACCCAGAACTGCTGCTTCTGAGGGATGACGGAGAGGAGGAGTTCAGTACGTAGAGTGGTGGGAGGGGAACTTGCAGGCTCGGGATGTGGCTTTCCTGTGGCCTAGCTGCTTTTCATTTGCAGACTGGGGCGGTCGTGGGCCCTGCTCTCCGTTTATCTTGGGCTTTCTGTAGCAGGAGCAAAGCTGGAGGATTCCGAGGTCCGTTCCGTTGCCTCAAACCAGTCAGAGATGGAGTTCTCTTCACTTCAGGACATGGTGAGTCCTCCTGTCAACCTCTCTGGGCTGCAGGGGTGCTCCTGGGGGAAGGATGCTTACCAGTGACTTTTCTCAATGGACCCAACACACAGTGTGGCCCTTGGCTTATGAAGGGCATGTTCATAGGCCAGGAGAACATCTCCATGTCGGTTAGTGAATCGGAGAGTAGTATTTGATCCTCTCTTGAAAGAGGAGCACAGGAGGTTCTTTTTTGAAAGTGCCCCAGAGAGGAAGGCTGGCTTGGGTGTGATGAACATCATCAACCAAGGCCTTGTTTTTTTGTTTTTTTGTTTTTTTTTTTAAGAGACGGGATCTTGCTATGTTGCCCAGGCTGGAGCACCATAGTTGTTCACAGGCATGAATGGGCTCAAGTGATCCTCTTGCCTTAGCCTTCTCAGTACCTGGGACTCTAGGAGTGCATCACTGCACGTGGCCTGAGCCACTGAATCCGGGCAGTAGAGCCACTGAGGGAACTTCCTATTTGCAAATCCTGCTCATCCTTGTTTTCTTTGCAGCCCAAGGAGCTGGATCCCTCTGCTGTGCTCCCCTTGGACTGTCTGCTTGCTTTTGTGTTCTTTGATGCCAACTGGTGCGGCTACTTGCACCGGCGAGACTTGGAGAGGATCCTCCTTACCCTTGGGATCCGGCTCAGTGCAGAGCAGGTACCTTTTTCTCTTTCCTGCCCCCAGCACACGGGCACAGGCCTGCACTTACTCCTGCTCCAGGTTCCTGCACACCGCTGGGGTCAGAGATGAGGCCTTCTGATTGGCAGGTATCTGAGGGTGTGTTTTCTGCAGGCCAAGCAGCTGGTCAGTAGGGTGGTGACCCAGAACATCTGCCAGTACCGGAGCCTTCAGTACAGCCGCCAAGAGAGCCTGGATGGTGGCCTTCCAGAGGAGGTGCTCTTCGGTATGTCCTGGGGTCCTGCAGCCTTCCTGGGGAACTGGCAGGGCAGGCTGCCGTCTCCTCCTAGGCCCCATCCTGAAATCTTTTGCATGGCTCCCTCTAGGAAACCTGGATCTGCTGCCTCCTCCTGGGAAAAGCACGAAGCCAGGTGCCGCCCCCACAGAACACAAAGCCTTGGTGTCCCACAATGGCAGCCTGATCAATGTGGGGAGTCTGCTACAGCGTGCAGAGCAGCAGGACAGTGGGCGGCTCTACCTGGAGAACAAGATCCACACACTGGAGCTGAAGCTGGGTGAGGGCCTGGGGCTGTGGCCACCACGGGGGCACGTGCAGACCAGTGGGGAAGCCACCACTTAGGCTCTGCCCTATGCTCTGGGACTTGATCGAGCAGTGTCCATTTTCCTTCTCCACCTCACAGAGGAGAGCCATAACCGTTTCTCAGCCACTGAAGTTACAAATAAGACGCTGGCGGCAGAGATGCAGGAGCTGCGAGCCCGGCTGGTGGAGGCCGAGGAGACCGCCCGGATGGCAGAGCGACAGAAGAGCCAGCTCCAGCGGCTGCTGCAGGAGCTCCGCAGGCGCCTGGCCCCCTTGCAGCTGGAAATGCAGCGGGTAGTGGAAAAGGTAAGGTGGGGTGGACCAGGAGGCAGTGTAGCTCCTTTACCTGAGCTCCAAAAGCCCTCGGAAGGGCGCCTGCCACCATGTCCGGAGTTACCAGAGGGCCAGCAGGCACCGGCTTCTTCCTTCCATTGCTTGTCAGGCTGTGTGGCCCCGATTGCAGGTTCTCTGAGAACTGAGCAGTCAGCAGTGGGGAGCTTCCCAGCAGGAGGCAGTACGAAGTCCTCAGATTGCCTTGCCAGGACCAATTCTGGGTACATCTGTTTCAAACAGGCTGACAGCTGGGTAGAGAAGGAGGAGCCGGCACCTAGCAACTGACGGCCTTGCGTGGAACTGCCATCCTGTGAGGGCAGCGGTGGCACCTGGCAAAGTTGGAGCCCTTGCGGTACCAGAAAGCAGCGGGAGCAAGACCTAGGAGCCAGGGCAGGGGTGGCTGACCCTGCGCTCAGCCTCTAGGGGACGGCAGGCCATCAGGCTGGGGGCTGTGCTATGTGGGATGGATGCGTGAGGAATCCCGGTTCCACTTACAACTAAATACAACATCTTTTGCACCCCTAGAATGTCATTTTGCCCTCCACCTTGGAATTTCTCCTGGGGCCCTTTTAGTCTTGTGCTGACTTTCTCCTGTCCTCTTCCAGTTTAGAATAAGACAGGGGAGAAAAAGGCTTTTCAAGTGTGTGACAAGGTCTGCTGTCAGTGAACTGAACTGAAGAGACAGATGTGGAGCCTGGTTGGGGCTAAGCGCCCCCTCCTCCGGATGGCACAGGCCCTGCTAGTTCCGGACGCAGGCTTCGGGGGGAAGGGTCTCCCTTGGCCATCCCGGGAATGGAGTCCGTGCTAGAAAGCACTCAGTGTTGGGCTTTGTTTGCCAATAGAACACTGTGTTCCAGTCACCCCAGACTCACCGGAAGAAACCAGCACTTCTTTCCCGCGGCTCCTGTGTTCAGAATGTGGTATTGGCTCTGGCCCAGCCTTCTCCCCTGTTCCCCGTAATTCTTGCCTCTTTCCATAATCCGTGGTTTCAGTTTGACTCTGTATATAAAGTTGGGTTTTTTTTTTTTTTTTTTTTTTGGCTTTTCGTTTTTTAAATAAACCAAAGTCAAAAACAAACTGAGCGTGTCCTCCACAGCTCTTCCAGGCCTGCCTGCATGTCCTCCCGCCCAGGGTCTTTGCTGGACCATGGTGCAGTTTGCCTCAGAAGGTGGAGCAGGGCAGGGGAGGTGTGCATAGCTGGGCTGGAGGGTGTCCCTGCATGAGGCCACAGGGTTTCCTCTGCTCACCCTAAGTTAACAGCACAATACCATGTGGACGTTTCATTTAAAACTTTACTTGAAAAAATAAAATTCCAGATATTCCAGTGAGACACAAACCCAATGTTCTTGCTTTGAGGCCTAAGAATTAACATGGGACAGTTGCGCTGACAGTTTGAGTTCCCGAGGTAACAGTTCTGTTACCTTGGGAACCCCAGGGACTTGGGACGTGGGTCCCAAAGCCACGAGGGTAGCTTTTGTCTTGCTGGGAAGCTGGCTGAGGGCCTGCCAGGGCTGGAGGACCAGCTCGCCCTGGTAGGGCTCAGGGGCTCTCCCAGAAAAAAGCAGCTTTGAAGTGAAAAGGCAACAAGGGGCCAGTAGGCTCCCCAGGATGAGTCCTTTGGAGGTAGATTTGCTCCCCACCACACATGCAGGGCTAAGACCCCCACCTGAGCCAACGAAGGCCATGCCCTTGGAAGGGCTGCCGCCTGCTCAGGCCATGAGCCGGGATGCACAGTGGACGGTTCTCCAAATAAGAAAGCCCCCAGGGTTTGTCTACACTGCTTACCTGCTGGGGCTGTGAATGGGGAGATGGCGGCCTGCCTAAGGCTTCTGATGCTGGGCTCGGGAAGAGTCACTCATTGCAAAGGGCTGGCAAGTGAACCAGGGCCACCTCTGTCCCCAGCCTGTGGGAAGAGTGGGACCCTAGCCCTGAGAAGGGCAAGAACGAGCAAGGCTGACCGTGTCACAGAAGTCCTCCGAGTGATGGGTTTTCAGTCATCAGCCACAATGGAGAGGGCCCGCAGCTCACTGAGTTTGGCCTCGTTCTCCCGTTCCCGCTGCTCGTCCGAGTGGCCTGGCTGGTCAAGCTGCTGGGTCAGGTCTCCAAAGATCTTGTGCATTTCCGAGTAGTATACCACCTGGGGGAGGGGACAGGTTGGCATGTGCTGCCTCCAGGGAACCACGTGCTTCAGGGTCCCAGAGGCTGCCACTCCTGCCCACTCTCACCCATCTGGAGCTGCGCAGCAGCGTGCCTTTGGGGATGTGCAAGACATGGAAAGGCACTAGCTGTGACTGAACCAAAAGGAGGCAGGGAGCAACCGGGCCTCTGGCTGCAGATGGAGGCGCACCTGCTTCGGGCTCCTGGTTCCCCCAGCAGCAGTGCAGGAAGGCACTGGCCTCCTAGGGTGGCTGTGGAATGATGGGCACCGTGACTGGAGTTCTACTGCTTTTTGTAAGCTAAGGGAGAATCCAAATCCAAGGCTTTTTGTCCATGGCAGAACGAGGGCATGGTAGGCTGGTGGCTTCCAAAGCCCTAAGCCAGCTTTAGAAGCACAGGTGAGAAAGGGGATGCCCTTCCAGCCTTCCGTTGCCTCCCAACTCGTATTCCACCCTTGCTCATGGCCCGAGCTGCGTGGCCAGGGGCACAGCTCAGAGGCCAGGCTCACTGCCAGGGGTCCCTCTAGGGAGGCACCAGAAACGGGGCAGGGGGATGGGGCACAGGAATGAGGGTGGGGTGGGTAGAGGAATGGGGAAGCCCGTCAGCATCCCCAGATGGTTGAGGACCAGGCGCTTTTCCAAGGACAATAGGGGCTACTACTGCCTCAGTTTCTACCTCATGAACCAATGAAAGCATGCACTTTCCTGAAAGCTTCCACGCTTTATACTCTACACACGAGGTGCTCTAGACAGGAGGGGACCTTGTGGGAAATGCCAGGTGGGGCAGGGACCCATGGCCGTGACCCCCACAGTGAAGTTTCCACTGGCCAAGGTGGGGCTAAAGTGAGCAGGTCTCAACACACTACTGTCACCTCTGGGCTGGGGGTGGGCCACCCTACCCCCACTCCCTGCCCAAGCCACTGCATGGTGAGTCACTGGGAATGCTTACTTCTTCATGACTAATGGCAGCCGGGCGGGTGAGGGGGAGGCTGGGGCCTGGGAGGCAGCCAACAGCCCCCAGTGATGCTGCCTGGTTACAGGGCATCCCTGGCCTCCCATCCTCTCCAACCTGGGCACGCGGGAGCCTGGCACCTTGTGGCTTCCCCCTGTTGGCAACAGGAGGGAGGGTGCAGGGGAACACCCAGGTGACAGTGAGGAAGGGGCAGGCCCAGGTCTCCACTGAACCCAGCGGGGTGGCGAGAGGGAGCCCTTACTATAGGAGGAAGTGTTGGGAGAAGTCCCTCACCCCTCCTGCATGAGGCTCTAGTTCTCACTGTCCCCTAGAGATGGCACAGGACCAAGGATGTGGGTAACTGACAAGGCCCAGCCCTGGCATGAACCCTGCCCAGGCGTCCTGATTGGGGCAGGTGGTCACCCTGAATTTGGCCCAGCAGGGCCTGCAGGAATGGCCGCGGCCACAGGAGGGTGCCAGACGCCCAGCCATGCTCACACCGCAGGGGCTGGGAGGCACAGAGCCTGTGGCTTGAGGATCTGGCACCAAGGGGTGCCACAGGTGCTGGCGTCCCGAGGCTGTCGCTTAGCACAAGCCATCAGTGGGGTCCTGCGTGGAAGGGACCTGCTCTTGGCATGGGCGCCCACCCTCCCAGTTGGGGGAACAATCCTTGCTAAAGGCTTGAAGACGGAGGAGGGGGAAGAGGGGGAGGAGGGGGAGGAGGGGGAGGAGGGGGAGGAGGGGGAGGAGAGGGAAGTGGGGGAGGAGGGGGAGCAGGGTAGGGGGGGTGAGGGGGGCAGAAGCCACAGGTGCTGCCACTCTGTGTCCTCCCACCCCAACTGGAAGGAGACGCTGGGGCCTGGCCCATGTCTGACCCCCAGTGGTGTGGCCCCATGCTCCCAGCAGCAGCCCAGAGTGTGGTTCTCCCCAGGGTTCTGGGACCCCTTCCCTGGTGGCTCCAAGGCAGGACTCTGCCATCTCCTGCTAAAAAGAGGACATGCTAGGGGTGGGCGGGGCAGGGAGCTGGGTCCTCAGAAAAGGCCTCCACCCTTCATATCCCTTCTCTGCACCACTTGGGCCAGGAGCCTGCCCACCTGAGGGTGTGGGGCGGAGGGGGTGCTTATAGTGAAATGCAGGGAGACCCAGGGAGGAACGACTAGGCAAAGGGGTACCTCAGCCATTCCTGGTCTGGGATTCATCAGAGAGCAATGTCAGAACTCAAAAGAGCAGAGAGTCAGGGCCCCTGAGTTGCCAAGCCTGGCACTCTGGTACTGGAATGAATTCCTTCGGGGCCATGCCTGGGGTGGAGAATGACTAAGCCACCCTTCCAGCATGGGTCACAGGGAGTGGCACGAGATACGTCCACCAAGCCCGGCAGCCTCACCTGCGCTCGGATGAGGGACTCAAAGCTGGGCTGGAAGTAGTCAAGGCGGCTGCCATAGAAGCGCGGCATCTCCTCCAGCAGCTGCCTGTTCTTGGCTTCAAAGTCCTCCCGCACGGGCCGCAGCTCCTCTCGTGCCTAGGGAACAAGACCCTATCTCTGCTGGTGCAGGATACAGGATGGGTGGGGTGGGGACATGCAGTCTCGGTCCTGGTGCCCCCAGGTGAAAGAAGGGACTTTCCACAGGCGATCATGAAGGCCTGTCCGTCCACCCGCTGCCTGCCTGCCCTCCCTGGTACCTGGTGGAGCTTGGCCAGCACTGGCCCCGTCTTCTCCTTTTCCTCGTACTTCTCGACCTTGGCCTGCAGCCTCCTGTAGTCCTGCAAGGCCTGTTCCCGCCGCTTCACAGCCATGTTGAGGCTCGGGAAGACGCTGCCAAACCTGTGGGACGAGCTGGCTGGAGGTGGGCCTGCTCTTGGAGGGGTGGCCTGACCAGCACTCACTTATTCAAAAATATGTCCTGAGCACCTACTAAGTGCCAGACCCTGCTCTAGGTCTTGGGGAGTTCACTGTGAACAAGACAGATGAGGCTCTGTCCCCTGCAGCTTGTGCGAATGAGGATGTCGTGGAGTTAAGGACAGATGAGAGGAGGCAGGGCTGTGGGCCAGGTGCCGGGAGCCGGGCAGCATAGGGCCCTGACCCCCACCTCCTGTGAGCTGCACCACACAATGACTAGAAGATGGTGGGGAGGGTGCTTTGAAGTCATCTGGCCAACACTTCACTTTTAAAAAGGAGGGAAACTGAGGACAGAGATGATATGTAACTCAATCAAGGTCACAAGGAGGCAGAGAAGGTCCAGAAGAGAGCACAGGTGTCCACATTCTCTGTGTGGCACCCTTTCCAGCCCTCACAGTTCCAATGGCAGGTGACAGAGCTCAAATCTTACTCTGGCCCAGGGCACCTTCTCCTTCAAGGCGTCCTTGGCAACTTGAAAGCAGCAGAGCCGGGCATGGTGGCTCAAGCCTGTAATCCCAGTACTCTGGGAGGCCGAGGTGGGGGGATCACAAGGTCAGGAGATCATGACCATCCTGGCCAAGATGGTGAAATCCTGTCTCTACTAAAATACAAAAAAAAAAAAAAAGCTAGCCGGGTATGGTGGCACATGCCTGTAGTCCCAGCTACTCGGGAGGCTGAGGCAGGGGAATCGCTTGAACCTGGGAGGCGGAGATTGCAGTGAGCTGAGACTGTGCCACTGCACTCCAGCTTGGCGACAGAGCAAGACTCTGTCTCAGAAAAAAAAAGCAGAAGTCCTATAGTTCTGCCACTGATTAGAATGGCCAAAGCGCCAACCAGCTGCTTAAGGAAAATGCCCTGAGGACCTCTTCCTACCCCACTATGACTAGAAGGGACCGCGTGGGAGACTCAGAGGAGTGGCCCCCAGAGACAGCAGCAGTGGACGATGCAGCACTGCAGGTCCCCAGGGGCCTCATCTGTGACCCATGTGGCCTTTAGCGACCAGGAGCACTGCTCTCCTGAGGCTCTCGCTGCTGCTGGAGGGCTGGCCCTCAGTGTGACAGCAGGGCAAGCCCGAGTCCCAGGAGTGCTCGGGGTCCAGCTGTGCAGCGCAGGGAGCCCGTGACTCCGTGGCCATTTGGAGGTGAGCCAGTACCAGAAGAGTTGGTTCCTCCTGGAGGTTTTTACCATGAACCCAGAGAGGAGGAAAGATGAGGGCAGGAAGCAGTTACTGAGGCTGGGGTCAGCCTCTCACAGGCACTCAGAGCTGAGAGGATGCCAGCAGGCTCACTGTCAGCTTCTAGGAGCTCAGACACAAGGCGGAGCAGGACTTCTCAGATCTGCCTCTCAAAGGAACATGACCATGAATTTGATTTTGAGATGGAGTCTTGTTCTCTCCATCAGGCTGGAGTGCAGGGGCATTATCTCTGCTCATTGCAGCCTCTGCCTCCTGGATTCCAGTGATTCTTATGCCTCAGCTTCCCGAGTAGTTGGGATTACAGGTGTGCACCACCGCGCCCAGCTAATTTTTGTATTTTTAGTAGAAACAGGGTTTCACTGTATTGGCCAGGCTGGTCTCGAACTCCCAAAGTGCTGGGATTGCAGTCATGAGCCTGGTTTTAAAAAGCCTCAGCAAATCAAGTGTCCAGGTGAGTTAAGAGTAATGAACAATTTTGCCAGAGAGTAAGATATAAACTTTACCAAAGCATTAAATGCCCCAAACTAAAGCACAGACCCAGGGAGTAGACTTTGATGAAACAAAGGTCTTATCCCTAAGAAAGGCCACTAACATGAATCCTCCATCTCAAGTATCCGTCATGGGCTCCCTGCCTAAAAAAGTGCTAAGTGGGTGAAGCCACCAAAGTGCCCTGAATCCTCAGCCATGCCCTTAGACACAGTCATCAAACCAGCATCTGAACAAATTGCTAGGCAGAAGCCATGGGCCTCCCAGCACTGCCCATGGAGAACGCAGGCCCCCTCAGCACTGTGGAACTGAGAGGAAGCAGACACCACCAGGACGCATGGCCACCCATGGCGTGGGCTGGAGTGAGACCGCAGGGAGGAGCTGGGCTTGATGCTTTCACCCAGGGCAGCTGCTGTGGATCTGCAGCTGCTGGGACGCCCCGCCCCCCTTCCTGGGCAGCTGAGAGGCACGTGTTCAGGCAGCAGGTGCAGCTGGCCTCAAAGGCTACCATGCCACCTCTCCCTCCGCCCCAAATGGCCAACGGACCACTGGCAGCCACCCCAGTCCTCACCCTGGACCTTGTATTGGAAGCCACCTGCTGCCTGCATGGTCCCAGTACCTCGGCCCTGTGGGTGCCTGGGAGCTGCGGGTTGGGTGCTAGCACCGGGACAGGGCAAAGATCATAAGCAGGCAGGAGGCAGCAGGTGGAGGACTCTGGCCCTGGCCCCAATCCCACCACGCTGAGCTCACATCCGCAGGAAGGAGGGCATCACAGGATGAAGCCACGTGTACACAAGGCACCTTCCACAGCGCAGGATGGGAGGAGCTGCATGCTCATTGCTCCAGCAGCCCAACCCCCAACATCCCTGCGGCCCTCTCAGAGCCCCCTTCCCACAGCTGGGACTTACTATTTTCAGGGCCAGGGTCAGAGCCACCAGGAGCACTGACTACAGCAACAGCACCCTCAGTCACCAAGAGGCTCTGCCTGCTCAGGCCACTGGAGGTGATGGCTGATAAATTACCACCGAGGTAGGGGAGGTTGGATCCTGGAATTGGGATTCCCTAGGGGTAGAGACAAGGGTCACACCCTTCTACATTCCGAGAAAACTCACATCAGTCAGGGTGGGGTGAAGCCTGCCTCAAGGTGGTTGAAACGTGGGGGACCAGGACTCTGTCACATCTGCTCTGGTCACTGACCTATTGAGGCCCCATCTGTCTGTTTTCTACTTCTCAGCAATGGAAGACTTTGCCAAAGCCCAGGGGTGGACGGTGGATGTGCCATGGTGCTGCGCAGGACCTCAGCTCAGGGCTCAGGGTGCCGACAGGGGAGGTGGAGACACGTACAGGATAGGCCCCTGTGCTGACCCCTCTCAGATATGCCCCCGGGACACCACAGAGGCCTTGCTGACACCACCCAATCACATGGTGGGGACCTCTCCCCAGGAGCAAGGCCAGGACCCAGGCTTCACTCTGCTGTCCCAGCGCACTTCACCCCTCCTTTCTCCTTGCCCACCTCAGCCCACCAAAACCTCCTCTCCTACTCCTAGATGCTGACTGTCCCATTCTGAGAAGTCAGTTTGGCCCTCTCTTTCCACATGTGAGGAAACAGACTCCCAGGCTGGGTGGGGGCAGGTGGGACAGGCCACCCAGCATGCTTTCCTCCATAGTACTGTACCACGCTGGCACTGCCACACCCACCGCTGACTCGAGAACAGATCGTGGCTGTCCACTACACTGTAAGCTCCTGAAGTTTCCTTTACATTTATCCTCAAATAACAGGGCCAGGCTGGGCCCAGGCCAGTGATCAAAGCAACACTCATGATCACTGCCAATTCTTGCCTGTCTTAAGGCTCAATATCAAACTCACTCCCCTGGGGATACATGGGGCAAAGAGAAGCAGAACAGGGAGGGAGAGGGAGGCCGGCTGGGAGGTGGGCTGGGCGCAGCCAGCACTGGTGGGGAATGCCTGCCATGCCTTGGTCTGTGCCCACGCGGCCGGGAGCTTCCACCCACCAGGAAAGGGAAATTGAAAGCATCCCCATCCGACATGTGAACACAGCCCAGAGATGGGATTAGAGGCCGAGCCCCTGCGGGGAGGCTGGGGGCGGTGGGGTGGCCATGTGGCCATGATCTTCATCAGAGGACAGGAAAGCTGCAGTTTCCTGTTTCTGGTGCTGGGGTCCCTGGGAGCTTCTCTTCTGGCAAGAGGAAGCCAATGGGGAGGAGGCTGCAGGCTGCGCGGTTTTATGTGGTCGGGGGAGATCGTATGTCAGCTGTGGGGATGCAGGGAGAAGTCAGCCAGGCAGGCCTGAGGGCTCACGCAGAGGTCAGCGGATCTGCAGCGGAGATGGTGCGCCCCCTCTGCCACGCCCCCACCTTCCTGGCAGGTGGTGGGCCACCAGGGTGTTGGGAAGAGGCCGGGGTTTCTCTCCATTTGGGCTCCAGAAGCCAGGGATCAGATTTCAAGGGCGCCTTGTTGGCACTGAAATCGAGGTGGGAGTCAGTCCCCCAGTTCTCTGAGCTGTGTCCCTGCCTCACTCTGCCAGCCATGGGTGCCTGTGGCAGCCTCTGTGTCCGGCTCTGGGACCCCTGCAGCCCTGGCACAGAAGAGCCCTCTGTGGGCAGGGTCTTCTTGGCTTGCGTCCTTCCCAACCAGACCTGAACCGTCTGTCCTGAAGCCCAGGACTGAAAACCACAGCCATGGAGCTCCTTCTGCACCCAAGCTCCCTATACAACCCCGTGGCACAGGGCTGCACTGTCACCAGTCACCAGCAGGCAGGGGGTGGTGGATACCCTCTAAGGAGGCTGCGGGGCCAGGCCCAGAGTGGGAGGTGCAGCCCCTTCCCTCCCTGCCATCACTGAGCCTCCACAGTACTGGCTTAGAAACAAGAGCTTGCTGGCCGGGCGCGGTGGTTCAAGCCTGTAATCCCAGCACTTTGGGAGGCCGAGGCGGGTGGATCACTTGGTCAAGAGATTGAGACCATCCTGGTCAACACGGTGAAACCCCATCTCTACTAAAAATACAAAACATTAGCTGGGCGTGGTGGCGCGTGCCTGTAATCCCAGCTAGTCAGGAGGCTGAGGCAGGAGAATTGCCTGAATCCGGGAGGTGGAGGTTGCGGTGAGCCGAGATCGTGCCATTGCACTCCAGCCTGGGTAATAAGAGCGAAACTCCGTCTCAAAAAAAAAACAACAACAGCTTGCTAGTGACAGGCGGGCCTTTTCCTAATCCCATACTTCAGGCCTGCACAGTCGACGAACAGCTCAGCAACCCCAAACCCCAGGGGATGCAGGATCAAAACTGCTCCCCTCATCGCCCTCTGGGCCCTGGGCCAGGCCAGTGATAATTAGGCAGAGCCTCATTACCCGGCCCTGGCAAGGCAACTGCCCAGGACCACCACAGAAGAGGCAAGGAAGTGCAGCTGGGCAAGCAGGCGCTTTCTAGGTCACAGCCTGCTCGGGAGAGGCCAGGGAAGATGAAGTGATTCGGGGCTTCAAGGCATGGCTCTGCCTGTTCCCCGCCCTGGGGATCGAGGGAATAGGCCTCTCTGATCACCGACCAGGGCCTGCCTGACAGAAGATGAGTCTCACAGAAGCATTCTTAACCCTGATAGGTCACAAGCTAGGGGACCTTCCCAGGCCAGACCCTGTTGCCGCACCCCTCCCTGTGTGCGGCCACCCCCACATTTCTAAAGCCGAGTGCTGCAGGCAGCTGCTCTCCCAATCCGGCAGGGCAAGATGAAAGGCCTTGCTCATGTCCGCTGAGGGCTGGCCAAGATCTCTGCTAGCTCCATTCAGCAAGCCTGGCCCCACTGGCTCTCAATCCAAAGGAAGCCATCAAATGGCCACCGGAGCAGTGGCCGATTGCTTGTGGGGGGTGGCGAGGAGGGGTCACCTGAGCTCACCTGGGCCATGCAGGTGCTCTAGAGCCCACAGTAGCACAGACCTTTAGGCCACAGGTCACAGAGCTAACGTCCCCAAGAGTTTCTTGTTAGTCCCCATGGGAATCTGGGGACAGGCTGTTAGAAATGCTGTTCAAGCTCCAAGTGGCCGCTGACCTGCCTCTCCCGAAAGTGCCGCGAGGCCCCCAGGTAACATTTACTCACTTTTTTAAGGGCTCGATCACAGTCTTCTGAATTTGGTTCACCTGTAAAAGAAAAGCCCAAAGACATTACAACTGGGGGCGCTGGGGAGGGGAGGACAATAGGCAAGGCCGGGCCCCTAACTACTGCTGGACCAAAAAGCCCCAAGGACCACAGGGTACTCTCCTTGTCCTGGGCCTGAGCCACAGAAGGCTCAGGGGCTGCATGAACAGGACCACCATAGGCGACCCTCACAGTGAGTGATGTGAGCTCTTGGAGCCTCAGGAAGCAGGGAGAGCCAGGGCAGAACGGTCTGGGAAGAGCCCCGTGGGCCTGCGGCACAGTGCAGCACACGAGGCTGGAGGGCTAAGTGCCCTGAGAGCAGAGGGAGTCCACTCAGGCCTCCCCACACAGTCCCTCCAGGGAGAGGCCCACCCCAAACCAAGACCCAGTCACCTACCTTTTCCTGGTTGAAGGCATCCATCCGCTTCATGGCAGTATCCAGGGCTGTCACCATGTTCAGAAGGTCCTGGTCTTGTTCACAGAGGGGATTGGAGAGTAAATCCACGGATATCTTCACAGCAGATTTTGACAGGGCTGTAAAAAGTCAAAGCTCAGTGAGCCTGTGAAGAGACAGGTTTCACTGGCTTCTCTTCAGCACCCTGTCCTCCTATGGCCAGAGGCCTGCACCCTGATGACCTCTTCCCACCACCACGGCTGTCCGAATGGCAGAGTGCCACACAGCCATGAGCTGCTGATCCCCTGGTTTAATATTCATTCCCCATACTGACACTGTTCTGGGCGATTCTTTTGAGGAGCTTTACCTGTTCTCCAAACCCTGGGTTAGAAAAGGACTATCTGGGTGGGAGGCTATAATATAATGCTTCTGGCTCCAAAGATTCTAATTCAGTAAAGCTGGAACCCAAGAATATGCATTTAAAACCGCATCTCCAGGTGGTTTGGACGTAAAGCCTGGTTTGGGACTCCCACATGGACAAGAGTAACAGTACTCCAGTTTACACATGCTTTCACTACAAAAGGCCCAACCGTAAACAGTTCATGCTTTGTGGGCCGTATGATTTCTGCTTCAACTTCTCAACTCTGCCTTGTGCTGTGAAAACAGCCAGCCACAACACATTAAAAAAAAAAATGGATGTGGCTGTTTCAATAAAACTTTATTGACAAAACTAGGTCAGATTTGGCCAGCAGCTGTAGCCTGCCAACCCCTAGTTTCCTGGATATCCAGTAGGACGAGATACACTGGAAAACGTGTTTTCCCCTGAGACTCGCCTGGACACTCTGCAGCTGGCACAGACGGCACTGGGCCAGCATGGCCCTCCTCCAGGGTGTCTTCCTGCTCCTCCAGAATTTTGTTTGTAAATAATGGAGATCTGGGAACTTGTACAGGACAAGGAGCCCCAAAGCTTTCAGCAGGTCCCCATCTTGGGATTCTGTCAAGGTTCGGATACACTCTCATTTAGAGCTCAAACAACCCAGGGAACATCTAGGGGAAATTATTTTGGTTCCATTTGAGAGAGGAGGCAAATCAGGTACAAAAGGGTTTGTAATGTCTCCAAGGTCAAATGGCTGTGAGCGCCAGCTGGGCCTTGACCCTTGACCCTGGCCAGCTGCCTCCCTGTTGACTGCTCTCCTTGTGATCTGGCCTGGAGGAAGCCGGCGGACAGGTCCACGAGGCTCTGATGGGGCATCCACTCATGTGTTTCAGGCGCCCTGGTACCCAGTCCCCACGAATGTGCCACCCACCCCTCTGTGCTCCTCCCTCCTGTGTTGACATTCCCTGCTGGGCAGATGGAAAGCCTGGGAGTCACAGGCGGCTCAGAGGCGGGCTGGAGACCTGCTGGCAGCTTTGGAGCTCTTGGTCCTGAACATGTTTTCAGGCATCCATTATTTCTAGAGTCTAGAAACAAAATTCTAGAGGGGCAGGAAGAGGCCATGGAGAAGGGCCATGCTGGCCTGTTGCTGTCTGTACCAGTGTCAGTGTGTCTGGGGCAGGTCTCAGGAGAGAAGACACACTGCAAGGGAATTTCTTTTATTTACACGTTACTGAATTTAAGATGCTCTTCGTTATAAGACACTCACTTTAAAAACTACTAAGAAAAAAAACTGCTGTCAGTCAAACCAGGCTACACTCTCAAGTGTTATAGTACTTTGATTTCAGAGATGTTAACTGTGGAAACTGTCTTGACCCATGACATAAGGTTCGCCTCCCAGTTAATTACAGATGTGGCCTTGCCTAGCACTCCAGGGCAGGAGCCCGACCCCTGACCGTGCTCTCCCTGAGGAAGGGACCACCTCCCCCAGGCTCCTTCACCAGCCAGCAAGGCAGCGCTGAGTAGACAACTAGCCAGCCTGGAGCATCCTCCTGGGATTTTTCTGGAATTTAGGAGAGTGCTACAGTCACCCAGCAAAAGGGCAAACTGTGGGAGAAGGCTGGAAATGTAAACTTTCCAGAAATGCTGAGGAAATGGAGGAAAACAGACACCTCTTAAATTCTGTGAAGTGACTGTAGGTTTAGGAACAAATGTGTAACTTGATTTGATTATGAAATGATCACATAATGGCATAATAGAAAGATAATAAAATTCTAGATAAAGCTGGAAATGTTTCTGAAAAATGTCTTCTATTCTTTTTAAAATATCTGAGGAAAACAATCCAAAAAGCCAGAGGATAGAGGAGACATTCTTCCCACTTTTTTTTTTTTTTGAGACGGAGTTTTGCTCTCGTCGCCCAGGCTGGAGTGCAATGGCACGATCTTGGCTCACTGCAACCTCTGCTTACTGGGTTCAAGCAATTCTCCTGCTTCAGCCTCCCAAGTAGCTGGGTAATATTACAGGCGCCTGCTAATTTTTGTATTTTCGGTAGAGACGGTGTTTCACCATGTTGATCAGGCTGGTCTCAAATTCCTGACCTCAGGTGATTCACCTGTCTAGGCCTCCCAAAGTGCTGAGATTACATGCATGAGTCACAGGGCCCAGCCGCACTTCCCCCACTCTTTCCTAAAGCTGTTGCATTGTCATGAAGTCATGGAACTGAGTGGACTCAGTGGCCGGCCCTGGGCAGAACTGGGTCTGGAATCCCTGCCCAGTGATGCCCCTGATTCATGCGCGCAGAGCAGAGCTGGGGTACATGACACCAAGAACACCATGGCCTTGGCTGGGCGTGATGCCTCATGCCTGTAATCTCTGTGCTTTGGAAAGCTGAAGCGGGAGGATCCCTTGAGCCCAGGAGTTCGAGACCAGCCTGGACAACATAGCAAGACCGTGTTTCCCCTCAAAACAAAAAACAGCAGGTCTCCATGCCCCACTGGGCCTGTGGTCCCTGCTCTGGCACATATCCCTCCTCATTGTTCCCTGCAGGGACTGGGAGAGGGGCACAGTCAGCCTGGCCCACATCGGGAGGCTGGTGATCTTTGAACCTTAGAGAAAGTAAGAGTCTTGGATCCCATCTGGATCTCTGAAGTCCTGATGCAGCCTCTGGAATGTAAGATTCAAAGATCCACCAGAGCACTGTGAAAGTAATGTTAAGTTTCTGAAAGAAAGGTCATCTTTTTTTAGAATAACTGGGGATTTTCCACCTTGCTGGGGAGCTCAGGAGATTCCACACTCAGGAAAGGCAACCTTCCATTCCCCTCAATTGTCCGGATCAGTGGTGCTCACAGTGTGGGTCTCCAGCATCATCTGGGAATTCCAGGGGCACACATTTTCAGGTCTCGCCCAGCCCATGAATCCGAGGCTGGAGGTGTGGCCCCACAGCCTGCAGAACAGCAAACCCACCCACAACGCTGACGCCCGCCCTGTGCGGAAGACTGCTGTGGCTGTCAGGCTCACCTCCGCCCCGCAACCAGCACCACTGCTCTCCAGAGGTGCCGTCTCTGCCCACATCCACTCCTGACTGAGGACAGTAATCCTAAGCTTCCGTAGTCACCCACTGAACCCTGGTTTCTCTGCTGGAAAACTAAGTTTTCCACAGCCACAGACGGCGCCTCATGGACCCCTGATGCCCTCCTTGGTTCTGGAGCAAGCCGCTGTGAACACAGCACAACCTAGCTTCATTTCTGCTCTGACAATGCAGCTGTCTGTAGAAGCAGGAAAGAAAGGAAGCAATGGGTCACAGCAGCTCCAGAACTGGAAAGGCAGTGGGGACCGATCAAGAAAAATGCAACCCAAGTAACTCAGACCTGAAGTAACGAGAAAACAAACAACTGCACACAAACTCCCAAATCCGGTCCTTGGCTTGTGACACAGACAGTTTGGCAACACTAGGGCCCAGGAGCAAGGTGCATGTTCAGACCAGCCCACGGCCCAGGAATTAGCACTGGCATGATAATTTATGGCACAGGCCAAGACGGGCACAGTCCCTGCACAGGCAGTCAGCACTCACCAGGGCACGGTGGTGGTAGTGGTGGCGGCGGCTCCCAGGGAAGGAGTGTTTTCCTTTTGTGATCAGTGCTTGGTAGGAAAGGTGTTTGTTTACACATCAGTAACTGGCTGAGGCTTAGGAACTGGCATTAAACGGGAACAAATTCAAATAACTAACTCCATTAGGGATATTTCAAGTGTTTTCCTCTTAACTGCAGTACCAAGTAGGAGCCAGCTGGTCCTCAAATTCCACCCTCAGGTGCACACTGCCCTATGGCCCTTTGAATGGTGTCAGGAGACAGTGACACTGCCCCCATTTGCACTAGGCTCACAGACAGCCAAGCCAAGAGTGGATGGGCCAGGGTTCCGGAGTGGGGCTGTTTCTAGTTTGGGGTGGCATGGCAAAGGAAAGACCGGGGCATGGGCAGGCTTCGCTGCGGAGACAAGGCCCTGGGCTTGAGCAGAGGAGCTGAACTCTTCCTCCTTCATCAAATGGACATGTCAGTGTCCTCTTTCATAAAACGGGCGTGTCATGTGCCCTGCCAATCTCAAGGTCAGAAGAGCTCACGTAGGTAAAAATTTCTTCACAACTGTAACAGCATTATTCAGCAGCTGGAGTGGCTGAGGGGACTGAAGATGGCTCCTCCCCCGTCCTGCTGGCTCTTCTGCATCTCTGGTCAGCGTGCACAGCCTCTGGGCCTCCACGCTTGCTGTCCCCGGCCTCTGGGCCTCCACGCTTGCTGTCTGCTGTGTTTCAGGCCCTCTTTCCTTGGCTCTACTTGTGTGGGTTACTCATTCCTTTAGGACTCTGCCCAAGGGACACCTCCCCAGAAAGGCCTCCCTGGACCTGGTCACTTTCCACCTCCTGACTGTTCTTGACAGTGCTCACCATGACATGTCATTATAATTATTCTCTTGGATCTCTTGCGGGCCTTCCTCCTAGAATGTAAGCTCTCATTCTGTCTTGCTGTTGACTCTCTAGCACTGAGTGTGCCTGGCACAGGTGGGTTCTCAGTATCTGTTGAATGAGAGGAAGTGAGCAGTCCTGGCCAGACCCAACTCTCTTTCAAGTCCCCATCCCAGTGTGGTATATAGACATGTCCCTCCGACTGAACCCAGGGAAGGAGCAGTGGAGGTCCAACGAGTCAGGGAGCCTTGCTGCCAACAATGATGATGGTGACAACAGGAGCTGACATCCCCCGAGAGCTGACCTGTGCCAGGCCGTTCTCAGTGCTTCATGTTGCTCAGGTGACTTCATCTTCAACACCAGCCCGTGCCACTTGGGCTGGCATTCCCAGTGCTTGCTTCCCGGGTCAGTGAACTGAGGTGGAGCTTAGCTGGCTGTCCGGAGGTGGACACGGAGTGCTGAAGCCACTGATCAACCCTTGGTCAAGTGCTTGCTGCTCTGCGGTGGAAAAGTCAAGGCCTTGGAGAAACAACCTCAAGGAGTTCTCCACCTCTCCCGGCTGCTCGTCGCCTCCTTCCTGGGACATGACCTGTGACAAGGGCTCTGGATGCTCCCTTATCCCAGACCTGCCTGTGGCTCTGGTGTCCTGGGCCTTGTTCCTCCTTGTTTCAAACAAGAACTCTCCAGCCAAGAAACCTCCCCCAAGGGCCCGAGCTGTTTTCCGGCACCGGCTGGCCCCCACCTCCCATGGACCTCCCAGTGTCCTTTGTTATGACGGAATTATCTGGGGCATTTCTGGCCTTACACTTTAACCCAACCTCTTGTTTTAACACACCACAGCTTCCATTCCTGTTGCCACTGAAGTGCCTGGCCCAGCGGCCAGGGAGTCTTGTTTCTGCAGGAAGGAATGTGCTTCCCTTTCTCTCTGGACAGCCTCAGCTGGCGGACCAGATTCTGAGGCAGTGGAAACATCTACTACCAGAAGCTTCCACCAGCTGCAGTACTGCCCTGACTAGAATCCCAGGAGAGCCTTGCCCCGGCACACACATCCAAAGTGGGGTTGTGCGAGCTCTGTGGGAAGTAGGATCTGACTAGTGAGTGACCGTCCGTCCTTAGGCTGCTTCTCGGGACACTGGGTACGCATCCTCTGAGTGCAACAACGTCAGTTAGCCCTTGGGGGGGCTGAGGGAGGGTGCCCACCTCTGCCTCACCTGCCTAGCCAGTGGTGCGGGTGGAAAGCCACCTACCCAGGTCGGCGTCGGTGCTCTTCTTCATGTCTTTCTGCAGCCTCCGGGTCTGCTCTTCCAGCCTGCAAGGCAGGGGACAGGCTGCTGGGGATCCCCCTTCCCTTTCCCTGAGGGAAACCCAGATACTCTGGAGGGCCTGCCAGGGAGGAGGAGAAGGGGCCCTTCCCCATGGGGACATTTCCCGCTGTCTTAAGTGCCGCTACACCCAAAGGCTTCGAGTGAATGACTCTCGTGCGGCCACTGCTGGGCAACGATTCCAGCAGCCTGGTGACCTGAGCTGCCCTCTGCTTCTAGGGTGCTCAAGGGGCAGAGGGGCAGCCCAGGGAAGGGCGGTGGGCAGACAGGTGAGACCTGGCAGAGGGCCCTTGTCCCTCCTGCCTCCCACCTCAGCCTTCTGGGGTTGACACTCACTGCTGGAGTTTTCCATACTCCCTTTCAAAGTCTCTCTCCACCTGCAACGAGAGAGAGAACTCAATTATTGGAGAAATGACAGCACGGTGGAAAAACCTCCCAGGCTCCTGAAACTCTCTCCACACCTGCCCCAGTCCGCAGAAAACAACAGGGTCCGGTTCACACAAGCACCGACAGCTCGCTCCTCACATGGTATTCTTGTGTTCCCAAGTTAATTAAGTGTTTGACTGAGGGAAGAAGGCTCCCCTCCCAGAGGGGCCGGCCAGGCAGGTGGCAGCAGACCATGGCTGTGCTCTTTCCAGCTGGGAGCAAGGCACTCACTGCGTGCCCTCCTCACCCCAGGCTGGAGGTGGTCAGGGTGCTCAGAATGTGACTGGATCCCATCCAGGGAGGCAG